>NW_009259730.1:2283868-2292059 GCF_000687185.1 Egretta garzetta | reverse complement strand
GCTGGGAAGGAGGCTGCTGCGGCCTGGGCCCTGCTTGCCCTTGGGCTGGCGTTGCCCGGGTTGGCAGCCCTGTGGAGAGCTGTGTCTGAGCTGTAGGTGGTGCGGAAGGACAAGTTCTCCAGCCTGGGTTTTGCCCGCGCCGTCCTTGGCGGTGTCCAAGGTCGCTCAGAAGTAAATCTCAAAAGAATGATCCAGTTTGACACCGCAAGGAAATAAAGCACTGGGATCTAAACTCTGACTAGATACCTAAGCAAGTAGTGTCGAAACACAAGATGAGATGCTTCATGAAAAACACATTTGCTGCTAGCCATTAACTTAAGATATTTAACTCCCTAAACTAAAAACAAGCAGATAAATTACCAGGCAAAAAGGGTAATGTCAACACCAAGATGTAGGGACTTGGCAATTGAAAATGCTTTGAACTGGCGTTCTTGTCCAGAAAATTACAGTTGCAACGAAAGGAAAAAAGGCTGATGCCCTTTGCAAGTGTTTTTCTGATACAAGTGGAAACACTAGCAGAAAAGGGACAGTTATGTCATTTTTTAATTGCTTTTTGTATGTTCTTGAGAAGGTCACTTAGTCTGTCAGTGCTGCTGTTAAACAGAATAATAAATGATCTTTGTAAAATAATTGTACTTTGTATCTCATAGCTTCGTTACCATTTGTAAAGCACTTACATTTTGATAGAAGGTACTGTATGACTGTGGTTTTTATTATTAAAGCCTAATTACATCTATCTATAGTTTGCAGTTTGTATTTTTTCCAAAGTACCCTTGTGGCCAACACCCATCTCGCATTCCCTTTATAAAACTGCCACTAATTGAAAGTGGATTTTGCAAAGAGAGGAGAGCCAGAAACCTCGTCATCCAGACCCCGAACTGCCTTTGATTGTTATGTTCAAAACAGAGTTAAAAGCACTGTGTTCTCATCCTTCCAAAAACGTGCAGTATTTCTTCTGAAATTACCGGACTGACAAATGAATTCTGTTGTATATCATCAAGGTGGTTTTCTCTGAAGAAGTATGTTATTGCACTGTTCGCTTAAATAGTCTCTGTTCCAGCTAAATCGCAGAGAAATACGTGGACCACAGAAGCCTGGTCTGCTTACTGAGTCTGTGCTATTTTTTTTTTCTATACATAAACTTCTTCCGAGGATTCCAAGATGCTCACACCTGGGAGGAACTTACTCCTCTAGAATCCCGAGAAGGTGAACCAATCAATAGATTCCTTTATTTGTTTTCATGTTCTTCACGAAGAAGTACTGAAATGGCACAGAAATAGAGGAAAGGGGTCAGAAAACCACCCTATATATCAGGAGGTAAAATAGAGCTCTGATTGTTTTTTAAAATTATGCTTCTGTGGAGAAATAATAATAGAAGCCAAGCATGATAATAACACCAGTACATGTCTTCAAGCCTGTTATAAATTTCTCCGCATTATGCTTTCGGAAGTCACAATTAATGCCATTGGCTATATAATTTTTGAAGAGGTTTTTTTTCATTTACGTATGCAAGCATATCTGTGTTCTCACAGGCTTGAGTAATAGTTTGAGCCTGCTGTTTTATCTGATCTACTGATTGGCTGTGTTTGTGCTCGAGATCAAAGTTGCTGCTGCTCAGGGAACGTTAGGAAATTTTATACTTTTTGTATTTTTATTGCACAAAAACTCTTGTTAACTGAATTTCTTCAGTGAGGTCCAGAAAAAAAGAGCATTTATTTATTTTGGTGGTGGTGTTGATTGTATCGATATCTCTCAATCCACACGTAGAAAGAGCTTCTCTCTCTTTAAGAAACAAAATATATTATACAAATGAATCAAAAGATAAGGAGGCTTAAATTACTGAAGTTTGGAGAACTTGTTTATATTGATTGAGTGTGCCTGTCCTTCATTCTAACGTGGGGTTATGGATTCATTTCCTGTTACAGAGCATTAAGTTACAGCCCTAAAAGCTTTCCAGTCTATAAAGCCTGGTACTGACAACGTCAAATTCAAACGTAGAGAAAGGGGTTTGGTTTCAGTCATTTCCTTTGTAGAGGTTTAAAAGTCACAAACATCCCAGCCACTTAATTGGGTTGAGGAAGATGAGGAAAAACTCATTGAGTATTTTAGAGTCTGTCTTTCAGGGTCACGTGGATTTTTGTGAATCTATCAGGCAAGAGGTGGTCCCAAAGCCTAGGCTAGATCCTGGGCAGATTCCCGTCTTGTCCCAGTCTAGATCCAAAATAACATTTTCTTCAGCAAACTGTGTTATGCTTTGATGGTTCCTGGCTTTCTAAGGTTTCCTAGGAAACAACACGAAACACTTCAGACTTTTTAATCCCAAAGCTGCAGTGTCAGTTCTGCTATAAATTAAATTGTACCACTTCACAGTACGATGCATGGCTATGACGAGGCAAGCTGTAGACTTGTTGAGAAAAAGAGAAAAAAAAACCTCTCAGGGGATGCCAGATTTTAGTGAAGCAAATGGAGTCAAGTTCTTACATTCTTGCAAATTAAAAATTAATAGCCAATCGTTTAAGAATCAAAAGCAAAACCAGGTTTTAAATTAATCAGCATACTTGGGAAGCATCTTTTTACCAGCTTTTGCCCCTGGCCGTAAAGCCATAAGGGGCTCCAGCATCAGGGGCTCCAGCGTCGAGGGGCTTCCCAGCGGTGGACTGGGACAGGGTGGCTGCACACTGGGCCCAAGCCCGGTCCCCTCAGCACCACATCGCCAAGCGCTGCCTGTGGCATCTTACGATGGCTGACATTTTTATGTCTTCTCCTGCTATTTCTTTGTGTTCAGTGCTATAAATATGAGTACATAACTTTCTGACAGACGGTAATGTTTGGGAAGCATATTTGCCTACTTTTTGTAAGATGTCTCTGTAGTTTAATGAGATAAACGCAAATAAGCTGAAACTGAACATCTATCATCGAACTACTTTGTTTTGGCTCTAACTGGTAAAAAAAAAATGCAGGCACATACTCAGAGCTGAAAAAAAGTGGCACTTTTTAAACCTCAATCATTAGGCCAGTTTGCTCCCACCAGATTCTTCCTGTTAGTTTAATTCAACAAAATTTTAAAATTACCGAGGTACTGATAACACTGCACTTCATATAGTTTAGTAACTTCAGAAACTGAATTTCCTATTTTAGGTCCAGTGTTGATACTACTTTAGGATAACTGGTTTTATCATGACTAAGGTATAGGTCCCGATAGGTATAGGTCCATATACTTGTTTGGTAGGGTATCTTGTGGCAAAGACTTTACAAAGACTGGTCTTGAAAAACCTTAAGTAATGCCATGCCCAAGGAAGAAGAATGTGCTGAAAAGTGGATGGGGTCTGCTGACTGTCTACAGTCTGCAAGATCTTTTCTGTTTCAAAAGTCCATCTTAAGCATCGCTTAAGCCCAGCATACCTATACTGCTGAGGGAAAGGCTGATCGGCATGGATTCACATGTGTCCGTACTGTTCGAGGCTAGCTGCTCCACAGCAGCCTGAAGGGAGCTGGAGCGATCCAAAGCAGAGCTGGGAAGAAGGTAAACCTGCAAGCGGTGTGGGCAGCTGGGGCCAGTGCTCAGCAGGCTTTCCCACTAGCAAACTGGAGGGAGCCCGAGCACAGGTGTGAGTGCTGTCCTGGGACTGTCCTTGCCACTGAGCAGTCAGCAGGCTCCCTGGCATGGATCTGGCCCTGCCAGCTGGCGTATTCCCAAGCAGTGCCCCTGGCACCCTGTGGGAGATAGCACAAGCCGGGACTTGTTTTCAGTAGGCACTATGGACCAGGCTGCCCTGACTTGGAAGAAGAGAGTTTAATTGTACAGTCACGAGACATACCGTGCCGCTTGCCCTCAGAGCCTGAGAATGGATTCAAGCCTGTTTTATTTATTAGTGTAGTATACTGACTAGTGACACGTATTTTGTTTAAGGCTTTTTCTTTCATCACCATGACAATATGGAGCAAACCTCTAAGGAGCTGGGATCTGCAGCAGAGGAAACAAGAATTAAGCTGTCTGTTTAAAAGGTCCTCCGTGATGATGAGCCCCATGGGCTAATCTAAGGAGTTGCTACCTTCAGATTCCAAAATTTGCCATAAAGCAGCTAAGAACCAAAAGCTACAGCCCTGCCACTACCCACATTTCCCCAAACCAAGACCCTACTTTTTTCCTATTACTCCTTCCGTCTTCTTTAAACATTTCCCTTTGCCCATGATGCTTACTTTATGAGCCTGCTTCCCTCTGAGAGTAAGGTCCTATGGTCTTTCCAGTGCTTTGAACAGGCCAGAACTGGGAAGAGCTGCCTTGCTAAGGAGCAAGTTACCATGCATCAATGCAGAAACACTTGCTGCTGTTGCGCAAGGCAGCAGCTTCTGCTTGCTCTATTTTGACACATATCCTTTTCAGAACAAATTACTTTTCCTTTCCAGGTAGGAAATGGATAAGCATCATGAGAGTCCCCGTACAGGCTGCATCTGCTGGGAACATCTGCTGCCCAGAACCACTGGTCCCTTTGCTGTAGGGTGGCACCCAGACGCATCCAGCAACAGCCAGTACCCTACGATACTTGCACCCCTTGTCCCTCAGCTGTGAGGTTCTCCACACCGTAATATCCATGGCTTGTAACTGACTCCAGCATCACAAAGGCTCTAAATACAGACTGTGGGGACCAGACCTGCCGCTACGGCCAGGCCACATGTCATGTATCTGCAGAATCCTACATGTCTCACTGGCAAGTGCCCACTGACACGGTGGCCATTTCCCCTGCCCGATGAACCAGGTGAGCTCTGGAACGAAGGCAGAGAGAGGACTGTGGTATGCAAGCAGTCACTGACTGCATTTGCATCGCTTGCAAGGCCTGTAATAGCTAACAAGCCCTAATCTGGTTACACTCCTTAAGTTGTTTCCTTTGTTTTCTAGCCATTAGCCATATTCTAGCCATATTCTGAAATTCACAAACTGTTTTTTGAATACTTTTGTTGATGCAGTAAAAGTAGCTCTCATTCAGACAAAATTGGGGGTCATCTTTAAGGTCCTTTAGTGAACTCCCAGTAGGAGGCTACCTGTACGGAGCTTATCAAGCCCATGGGCAAACTGAAACTGCAAACGGACAACTGGCTTTGGAACTGATACAGCCATTTTTGAGGATCAATGTGTTCATGTTCTAGCATTCAGTACTACTACTAGGTTAAATAGCCATGAGTTATATGCCAGGTTAACAGACCAAGGTAAACTTACAGGGAGCCTGAAACTTAAACTGAGCCTCTAAACTGATTCTAGCCACCTTAGAAAAAGCTTTCTTCTTTCACAGCATAGACATCCTGAATGAATCCTCCCTGTCACATGGGAAGCACTGCCTGAGTCTGACGGGTTACACATTCTAGGGGAACCTGAGGCATCCCACACTGCTCCCTCTTTACCCGTTCCAGTACATTAGTCCCTTCTTTGGCTGCTTTGGCAGCTGATCATTTTGGGTTTGCTCTCCGCACGATTTCTCTCTGCTATTTCTTACTTCTTGAAGTAGGCAGGAATGTACCTTCTAGATAAAGGCTATTGCATAGCAGGCAGCTTTAAGTTGGCGAATAAACAAGACACTGTCATAAATTATTAAAAGCCAAAGTTGCCATACTAGGCAGTTTTCCCTATGCAAGAAGCTCCATCATTATTCATTTAATATAACATGTAACAGGGAGAGTGAAAACTGAAAGCCAAGGATTTTTTATAAGCCATTCTGTGCCCTCATCTCTGCCTGCTATTTTGATGGATTGAGAATATAACTTGTCTTGATGTTTGGTTTCTCTCTTTTTTTTTTTTTAAATACCATTCATATCTGTGGAACAGCTTTTTAACTTTTTCTTGCATATACCAGTGGTACAATATGCCCACTCTTTTGCAATAATAAATCACTGCTTTCTTCTCAGTACTACACATAATTAGTAAACAGCACTGAAGACCTGAGAATTCTCCAGCTGATTTCACTGGATTCAAATCCGGCCTTGAATTATTTCCCCCTGGGCTGCAGAAAGCCATGCTTAGGTCATTTACTTAGTAAAGTCTGAACTGTCACAAATGTCCCAGCCACAGTTGTTAAAAAACTTAAGCTTTTTCTATAGTGAAAGTTAACTGCTCTGATTTGAGCTTTTGTCTTAATGCTCGTCTCATCCCCACTCAAGCTCATGAAATGGAAGTTTGTTCAAATTTTAATATTCACATGCTGGTGCCAGTTAGAGCTCCTCTTTACTCAGGCTACAGCTCGTGAGTTTTCCAGAAAAGGCACAAGAGAATGTGCTACAGCACTGAGGCTGCTTTCACTGCTCTTCCCACAATCCTGCATGTAGGACAGACAGCTTGGATCACTGCTTGAAGAATTGTCCGGAAGAGAACTCTAAAATATCTCAGATTGAAAAATACAGCCATAGAATAACCTCTAAATGTATACATGGGTATACATGGAAACAGACAGAACATCAGGTGCAGCAGTAAATATCAGAACATCGGGTGAAGCAGTGAAGTGGATTTTGCTCGCACCTGAGCTTGGCAAGCTCGTGTGCTTGGTCTTCAGGGCCACCCATTTGCGTGAGCTGCGATGCCTAAAGCAAGGAAGTTTCTTAAATCAAAGGCTGGCACATGTCAGTATAATTCCCACAGTATTCTAGAATGTCGTGTTGCTTGTGTCATAGCTTGCTCAGTGAGGTTCCGTACCCAGTCACCAGTCTGTTTCCCTCTTTAACGCTGCCTCCTCTGATGTGCTCCTCAGCAGGCACAGAACTTGTTGAGGTACGAATTCATGAAATTGCATTTTTACATATATGCAGTCTTTTACATTCTCTGTGTAGTGGAGTACTTATGACTCTTTTTTTAGAAAAGTGTTTCATTCATCAAGACAGTTTTGAGAGAAGAACAGGAAATAAAACTCATATTCTATATCTGCTATATCTATGTATCTTCTATGCTGTATCTATATATCTTCTATATCTTTGTGATAGCACATCGTCTTTTTAACATAAATTTAGAGGCCTGCAAGGAGAAAAAATACTTTGCGACCTTCTAGCATTCAGAAAAGCAAACACCTTTTCCACCACTGACCATCACATTGCTAATAGTTGTTCAGCCAAATTTCAGCTTTCGTGTTTGAGGTGTACGAGTGTTGGATTTAAGAAATGAAAGCGATAGCTACGAAATGGTTTGGTCAGTTTTAGTAACTTGCATAAAAAAATTGCGCTGAGCACAGTAGTAGTCAGGAGTCTTTTGTTACATTCCCTTGTAGATTAATTCAGTAGCATAATACAACTTAAAAAGGCAACAGTAATAATGAGAGGTGAAGGGGATCCCAAATCAAAATCCAGGGTATGGACACTAATTAAAATTAGAGCTGGCTCCTGAAAAATATGAGCTCCAAATACTTTAGCTTTCCTAACTGGAATCGAGCTTTAACTCAGTAACCTGAAGCTGAGTGCTACGGTGCTGGATTGTTTTCAAGAGTAGTTCAGCTGCTACTGCTGAAAGCAGAATGTAGGTGTAAGCACATCTCAAGTGATTAATGTGTAATTAATAACAGAGAACAAGAGCCATTGCATAGAGTTTGCACTTAGCGTCTTTAACTTGTATATAATTCCTATCAAACCTGCACAATTTGTAAAATAACACCGGCTCTCACAATGCATTAGGTGCCTGGAAGAGCTCGCGGGGTGCGAGTAATGGACTTTAATTGATTTCCTTTCTGGATAGGTTCCATTTGGTCCATAAGATCTCAGATCCTGACGTGCATGATTTCGACTCCCCCTCTAATAGCGTGCAGCAAAGGTAACAGAAGGTGTCACTCCATATGCTTAAGTGCATTTGCAGCTGAAGCATTGCTCCTGGTGTTTTCCACTCTTTTGCCTACCCCAGCGCCTCCCTTCCCTGGAAATCAGAAGGCGCAGAGGGGAGGTGCTGCGGGCTGATGTGGTACGAAGGGCTCCGGTGCAGGTGCTTTAATAAAGAGATGGCAGAAGGGGCAGATGGTGGCCGGAAAGGCACGCCAGTAAAATCTCGAGTCCCCAGTGCCGCCTGCTTCTAAGCCGCGTTACCTAAAGGTCCTGGTGCTGCCTTCACGGGCACGTCTCGCAGCGCACCGTGAACACGCCGCCTCGCATACACCTTGGACCAAACAAGTTTGGGGGCCTGAGGTGGCGGCGCTCCCCGGGTGCCGGCTGCCCGTGCCGGAGGGCGGCT
>NW_009259730.1:2258045-2283346 GCF_000687185.1 Egretta garzetta | reverse complement strand
GCAGGTCTGGGTGAAAACAAAGTTAACTGGGGTTTAAGTGAGTAGCAGCACCTTTAAAAGCCCCGCACGTTTTAAAGAAGCATAGGCTGGGTGTAATCTAGTGTTCCCGTAAGAAAGGGCGCGCTGGTGGTGCTTGTCTGGCTCCGTGCGAATGCTTCATGCACAGGAATGCTTTGGCTTTGAGAAATAAATAAGAAAGCCGGGGAAAGAAGCTTACTTTAAAGAATTTGAGCTAAACCTCATGTTTGCAAATAACAGGCCTGCAGAATTCAAATGAATGGGTGGATCATTAGGTATTTTAATTTACCAGCGTTATGTTGCAGATTTATGAGATACCTGGGTTTCGTTCCCAGGGCGTTGCAGGGGATTACCCAAATTTGCTTTAGTTGAGGTGCAGGTGCCTGAGATGGGCCGTGCCACCCTGTTCATGCTCCCTCACCCCGCTCCCTGTTACAAGTATAAGGGGACATGCTGGCTTCCCCCCGCCCAACACCCTATCTTTTATTTTATGTTCAGTTTCCCAAAGTGGCCCCTGCCTTGTGCTCCCCATGGTTCTTGCTTTTACACTATGCGCCCTCCCGGCCTGGCCTCCAGCCAGGGTGCTCAGCTTCTCCCGGCTCCTACCCAAGCCCTTCCCTTCCCTGGGCCGGCAGTTCTGCCTGCTCACTGCAGGGTGAAGGATGGTGGAGTAACTGTGGTTTCAAGAACGTTCTCCAGGTCACTGACCAGGAACCTGTTACGCACAGCAGCTTGTTAAAATGTACCGACCTGTTTGCGTGTCTCCGGTGTGAGTGGGATAAAACATGCTGCCGGCTGCATCTGGCCATTGGGGGTAAGTTGCACAGGTCTCTGAACAGTGGAGCCACAGTCTTGGCTGAGAACACCAGAAGAAAAATAAAAAGCCATTTTTTTAGCATAAACAGTCATTATTATTTAAGTAACTTTCCTAAAATATTAGAGCTTGTAGTACGAATACAAGGAACACTTGCGTTACATTCTTCATTATTGCTTGAATGAAAGGAGCTGCAAGGAAGTGCAGATGGGGAAGAATCAAAATAAGATCTTTTAAAAACTTGTATTCATTGTGTGCTACTTACGAATTACAGGGCAAATGATTACCAAAAGACAATTACATGTTGAAACATTTCAGCTGAGTGTATTAAAATTACTTTGGTTTTTTGGGAACATTGCTAAAGGCCAGAAAATATGTTGGGTAGTTTTTTTAACCCTAGGAATCAGCCAACGCACTTGAGAAGTATCTGTTCAACTATGTTCTGGAAAACTATGGTAAGTACAGGTTTTAGAAATGTGGAATCAAATAGTCAGCACTCTGTTATCTGAGGTGACTCGGGACTGGGGCATCCTGGAAACAAATAAATAAATAAATCCAAATGACACAGGTTACACCCAGCGAGCCTGCGGTCAGTGCTGCCAAGCTGGTGGAGTATCTGCACCATCTTCCTGGTGCTCCAGGTTGCTAGAGGACGTGGCAGGTGATGGCAGGCCTGCCCATTCCTGAAGTGCTGCTTACAGTGCATTGAAGTCCTCCGGAAATGCAAAAGGAGCGCAGCAAGGAGATGCTAATTGCTACCACAATCTCCTCCCTGTCTCCTCACCTCACCCTCCCATGCCCAGGGCTGCTACCACAGCCACACCTTTGCTCTCACCACCCTTCGGGACTGAGACATGCTCTTCAGCCTCTTATTGCCCTCTGGCTGCCATCTCCTCCCTTCTCCCCTTCAGCCTAGGGCGTCACCTCATCCTGCCCCGCCAGCTTCCCAGCCCCACTGCGGAGATTGCTGCCGCCTTTGCTGCCGAGTCAACGGGACTGGTGCTAAACTCAGATTGCTGTGCCCAGCAGACACGAGTTACCGCTTTTTGCAGCCACCTCGCTATCTCTGTAGTGTCTTTCCTGGTGGACCCAGCTCTAGAATACAGTGGAGGGATACGTGGGTTGGCCCTGTGAAAAGCTAGATAATCTGTGGAAGGGTTTATTAGCACGCGTTCATTATTGAGCTAAACCAATGTATTGCTTCCAGACCTGAAGCATGTCTAGGAGACTAGGTAGAGGCATCCATCTCTCCATTGTGCGTCGCACTGCAGCGTTATACTTGCACTAGTGTCAGTGGCTTAATGTGCTCCACGCTTTGCACCATTTATCTGCTGAGCTGATGGGGACGCAACTTAAAAGAAGAATTTGTGTAATCCACTCCGTTTCATGAAGGTAAATCTGGCCTGAAAAAAATACTTTTCAGTCTTCAAAATTTTCACCCAGCTGAACTCATTTCTCTGCCTTGAATGCCGTGATTGTATGTCTCAGCCACTGTCTGTCTCCTGTTGGCAGCTGGAGGAGGGCCTTGGCAACAAAACCAGTGCAATTCTTTGCAACGGGAATGGCAGACCTAATGAATGCAAAGACTTCAACACCCTTTAGCATCGTCAGGTCCATGGTTATTATGCTTTTGAAGCAAGTTTTCCCCAATTATCAAGCTTTCGTTTACATCATGGAGTGACCCCAGAACACACAAAATGCATTCCCTTTGAGTGAACCTAAACCGTGTGGGCAATCGTTTTATCAGTCTTAAGAAATGAGTTGATTTCTTTCAGGGAGGAGATCTAAAATCAAGTGCTGAGTGTTAATAAACAGTTGCTTAACATGTTTTTTAGGAAAGTTTTGGATAATGTGTTCTATTTTAAACGTGGTTGCTTATCTCAAGCCATTGGAAGCCAGTGGCTCGTTACTTCATGGTAACTTGATCTGCTTCCTTAATGTCGCCTAAACGTGATCCCGCATTAGGTGAATGCGTTGGACTAGAAGACCTCTCAAGTTATATCCCCACCCTCATTTTGGTAGATTAGAGAAACAAGATCAGACGTATGATGATCACGTTTCAAGGCTTGATTGTTTCTCTCATACTGAGTCGTACCAAAAGAGCAAAGTGTCTTGAGTATCATCCAGAGAATGACCTTCTGGAAGTTGTCAGGATCGGTCCAGTGTGGAAAAATGCAAGACTGGATATCTGTTAAGTCTTCATGCATTTCCACAGCTACCTGTGTAACTATGAGATTCAGAAACATAATAGGTCCTGCTCACGTTGGTTGAACAGGAGTTTTGCTTTCAACTCCAGTAGCACAAGGATTTTACATGATTTTGAAAATTTAGGACAGGAGACTTTCATTTGTGTATTTATCTGGAACTTCTTAGGAGACAGCTAATACTGTTCATGACTGAGCATGAACAATTTGATACAATTGATGTCGAGTATGGTGTTTATTATATAGTGGGTTTGCAGATGGTATTTTTAGGTTTTTTTCCTAAATTTTAATTCCAAATATTATTTAAAAACAGTAATAATCAGTTTTATCTGCTGTAGTTAGTTTTTGCAAACCACCTCAGTTTAACAGAGTCCTTGAATATTTGAGGCAGTGAAAACTAACATTTTCCACCTTCCCTAAACCCATGAGTCAACAGCGCCACTGTTCTACAAATAAAGTTAGTTGTTGAATAATATGTGAAATAAAACAGATCATTCATTACCCTTACATTTTCTGTCACTGTATTCATGTGTAGAAGAGTCGTGGGCTAGCTGAATTACATAATTCTGAAAGACCGTCTTCGTGTACTCACCGTTTCTTATTCCCCGTCCTGTTGTAATGGTGGCTGACATATTGTAGTATTTCAAAAGCTTTGTAATCATTTTCCTTCTACATATCATGTGCTAATGCTAATGAGCCAACAACATAATGAAATCACATCACAGAGATACTGCATTTGATATTACTTGCTGCAGGACTTTTTTTCCCCGATGATGGTAATTGTACATGGTTTTGAGTGTCACATTACTACGCCCATGAATTTACAAAGGTTCATTAGATCACTTTTGGGACAAATACACTGGATATAAAGAGTTGTATGCCTTGTTGAGTCCCATGAAAGTGCAAATACTAATCATGTAACTTCATTTTATTGCTTTATCAAGAGATGTTAGTGTTCTGAAATGCTCGTTGGATTTTTATGTGTAGGATCTGCATATATACACATTTGTGTACTCATAGGTATTTACTTTTTGTTTTTTATTCATCTGTGTTTTAATAGAAGACTAATTGCAAAGATGTATCTGTGATTTGGATGTGGATTATTTGTCAGAAATCTAGGGGAGCCGTTCTTTTAAGGGTTGTTTCATAAAGGGAAGAGCTGGGGTTTTGCTTCTTTCTGTGAAATCTCTCCTCTCTGTGTGCCAGGATACTGGATCACACAACTGTTTAGTGTATGTGGTACAGAACCGCTGTTCCCTCATGAAAACTGCAACCTGCTTTTAATCTGCCCGCCCTTTTGGGCCTAGAGCAGTTTCTTTGGGCTCCCCAGGGATTTAGGTACACGCTCTGGCAGAGCTCCAGTGGTGTGGGAATTCAGCCTACTGTTTGATCTTTAAAGGGCTGCTGGCTCCTCCAAAAACACACACGTTTGTACACGCACACAAAGAGATGTGGCACAGAATCTTACTGTCTTTTCCTTCATCAACTGTAGGAGACAAATCTAATACAAAGAAATCAACTTCCTCACCATGCTAGAGCATCTTTGAACGGGGACAGTTAAGGATCCTTTTGTGCAGTTCCTTGAGAGTGTGCAGGTCTTGCTTTTTAGCAGGATTTGTCCTTTTGACAATCTGGGCCAGCCTCTTGCTTTGTCCCTTTACAGCAGCGAATGTGCATCAGCCTTCTGTTATCCCTTGCTCAATATTTAATCGAGTTTCTGTGTTCTCTTCCATCATTTTGGTTTCACCGTTGAGTGTTTGGGGGTGTCCTATTAAGCAGAGCCTTTTCCTGAAGACAAGTTAGTCAGCAGCTTTAATATAACTACTGTTGATTGACTGAAAAATGGTTGCTGACTTCTAGCGTCATCCCTTCTCCACCTCTCCCTGGTTTGGGTGCTTACAGTCCTGTGAGTAAAGAATCAGATCTATCTAGTCTCACATAGTGAGAGCAAGAACCTAATTCTTGGGGCCAGCGCATTATGACTTCTTGCCCCCAAATGTGCTTCTCTCTCAACTGCAGCGTGTCTCTGATGTCTCTCTTAGATCCCAAGTTTCAAGTGTAGCTACTCCACAGATCTGTGATCCATCAGACCCCTGCTCCCGGCAAATGGGATTGTGGCAGGCGGGAAGCTGAACACAAGCCCTCAGTGTGCTCTGGCAGCAAAGGTGGTCAACAGCACCCTGGGTTGTATTAACATTAGCACAGCCCATTAGGTAAAGGGGGGAAGTAGTTTGCCTCTTTTACTAGACCATGCCTAGAATATTGTGTCCAGTTTGAGGTTCCCCAATACAAGAAAGACGTCCACAAACTGGAGCAAGTTCAGTGGAGGCCACCAGAGTAGTTGGGGCTGGAGCACTTGTCCTGTGAAGAGAGGCTGAGGGACTGGGGCTTGTTTGGCCTGGAGATGAGACATCTTCAGGGGCACCTAACAGCAGCCCCCCAGTACCTATGGGGAAGTCCTTGAGAAGATGAAGCCAGGCTCTTTATAACTGTGAATGGTGGGAAGAGAACAGACAACAGGCACAAGCTGATACAAAACATTTTCACGCTAGATAGAAGGAGAAAATTTTCATCAAGAACACAATGAGGCAGCAGCACAGGTTTCCCAGGGAGGTTGTGCAGGCGCCATCCTTGGAGCTTTTCAAGGCCCAGCTGGATAAAGCACCAAGTACCTGGTTTGAGCTCCTGGCTGAGACTACTTTGAGAAGGAAGTAGGACTAGAGACCTGCTGAGGTCCCTTCTGACCTCAATTATCCTGTGATCCTAACCCACGATTCCGTGTTCTTCGGGTGATGACACTGCTCTGCAGGCAAGGGGATGTGCCAGTAGCAGGCATGACTCCCTAAGAGCAGCATATCCTGAACCACAGCTCCACATGCCCCATGACCTCATGAACATGGGTTCATACATACCTCATTAGGTGATGGGATGTGGCGTGTGGCCCAATGCGTGTGTCAAGATTCATGAAAATGGGGAGGTCTGAATGATGAGTATATATTTAAAGAAGCATCTCCAGGACAGCAGTTTACATAATAACAACTTCCTGATGACTTAGTAATACCAACCAGAATTGTTGAGTTGCCCAAACCATCACATTGGGTTTCAAGTATTTTACTAGGAATAGTTTAAGATGGAAGGAAATTTAGCCCTATTTCCTAGCTGTAGGTACGCACAGGCTAATGGAACTGAAGGGGGTAAAATCAGGGGGAGAGAACCACTCAGGACCCCAACTCGGGCAGCTTCTTCCCTCACAGTACAGCTGTATCCAGCCCTAGTACAGACAGTCAGGTACAGGACAACTGTCAGGTAATAAAGAGTCCACAACCTCAGACCTCCAGAGACAAGCATTTGTGTCTGAGGATGCAATTACTTGCCCATGACCACCTACTCTTTTCCAGGCTAAATTACAAACCTTGTTCTTTAGAAGATAAGCTGTGGAAAATCAATTTTTGAAAGCTTTTCCGTCAGCACATCCCTCAAAATTTTCCATCCAAGGTGTAGGTCCCTGCGTGTAAGTATAGGCCAAATGGTGATGAACTTGCATTTATATGTGCTGGAGAAATGATTGGTCCAGGTGGCATTGTGGAAATATATTATTGTGGAAATACTGTGGAAAACCACTCTGCAGACTTATTATTTTCAATAGATCTCTTGTTTAAAACCATAGTTTTGCCTCTTTTGAATTTGATGGATTGATTCCCAGCTGGTTTAGGCTGTCTTCTACCATCTTCATGAAAAGCTAATTTAGGAGGAGAAAACGATTTGGTTCTCACCCTGCCCTTTTCATTCATGTTGAACAGATGTAAATGACTACAGGTTCAAAGCTCATTTAAAATGTTGGTAACACCTCAAAAGTTTGATAACACTTTCGACCAGTTTTAGAGTGAGGGAACACAATAATTTACGTGCAATAGGATGTGGGGAGAACTTACTGCATTTCAGCTGCTCTCATTTTGGTGCTTCCCCCAGAAAATATGAAGTACCTTATCCTTTTACATTAAGGCAGAGGTTACCTCAATTCATCAAATACCCATCACACACAGGTACATCTGCTGTGGTGCATTGTGAGGCAAACACTTGGTTATCTTGCAGTAACTTCTTTGCATGTTCTCACCCTTTCCCATCATTTGGTCTTTTGACAGGTATTGTTCACTTATAGGGATTTTTTTCTCATGGGTAGCACAAATACAAGGAACGCTTGACTTCAGAGGAGGTTCCCCAAGCCTGCAGGACCCTTGCATTCTTAGAACATCAGCACATATGTACAGCTGGGGCTCTTCCATACCTGTGCCTGACCTGGCTGAGTTTGCTTGCAGGAAAAGGGCAGTTATCACAATATTTATGTTCTTCATCTAAGTCTTTATGTCGTCGTTAGATGGTTCTCATCTTTTCCATGTGGGAACAGCAAGCTGTATTCTTCCATGACAGGCATCTAACTTCACATGAAATATTAGAGGGATCACAGAACCATATATTCAATATACTGCAACCTAAACTGTGATTACCGTCTGACATATAGCTGTTTTAAACATTAGTTTGTCTGGGAAAGAAGGTTTTCAGCCTTTACATTTTTAATAGACTTCTTTATTTCCTTTTGTAAAAGTGAACTCAAGAATAAGGTTGAGCTAATATAGGCAGACTTTATTGGAATAAACTTGTATTGCTTATACATAAATTATGTATATAAATATGACACTTCTAACAGTATTGTGGCTGTATACTCTTTGGATGAATCACAGCCCACCTGTGCTTCAGTCTTCCAGCATATACAACAGAGATCATAAATCCTGTGCTGATTCATGAAGTTAATGAAAAACCAAAATTGCTGATTTCTGGGCAGGAATGTGAAGTGTTGCAAATTTGTTGCTACTAATATGAAATTAAAACCTACAGAGTCATTTTGCTGCCAACAATTCAAATGTAAACAATTTACAACAGTTTTACTCCATATCTGTGAATGAATATGATTGTATGGCACAGTGTGGTGCTACCTGCAATGAGGTAATTGAAGTACAGAAAAGGAATAGTCTGTTAGCATAAGGACCAGCTTGAGTTAAAATAACCATCTCCCAGCAGTTAATGCAACTGCATTTCTTGCATCTTGCTTTCTCTCCTGACTCTGAAGTTTGTGTGGACATGCTTTATATTCTGCTCTCCACTGTAGTCATTCCAAAGTTTTATTCTTGGGATACCTCTGCAGTGCAAGGCTGGAGAGGGCCAGGGAGCCCAGTGATGATCCAGCTGTCTGCTCTGATTAATGACTAGCTCACTCCCTGGTTCTTTTTTCTTTCCCAGAAGGTCTCTCCAAGACAATAGCTAGACTTTGTCTTGGAAATAGTCCATTCTGGAGGCAGTGCACACCATTTTTTTTTGGCTTTCGCCATCCTTCAGCACTCTCCCAACATGGCCATTTGGATCTTTGAACATGTACAACACACAGTTCTCACTTCCCGTGCTCCGAAAATGCGGTATTGCTGGGCTACAGCATAGTCTCCAGATTCTTTTAGATACTTTGAGCTGAAACATACTCAATGCTAATAATGTATTAGGTGTGCAGGGCCAGATAACGAGGCCCAAAACCCCTCCAGCAAGTGCTGGGAGGTGTGGATGTGACCAGTTTGCAATAAGGGGACGTATTTCTAAGCTGTGTGGATGTGAGCCAGAAGGTGCCGTTCGTCTTGTATTTAGCAGCGCAGACCTTGGTCACTGCGAGTGCTTTTGACCCACGGGTGGGTTGGCTCTGCTCTGCCACTCCAGAGCGGCTTTCTCTCTTCTGTGTAGCCAAACCTTTGCTTTGGCTCATTTTTCTTTCTGTCATTTTTCTCTCTGTCATTTTTCTCAATTACTTTTCTTTCCTTACTCTTAATTTTCTTACTGTTTATACCTTTCCCCCCTCCTTCACCGTAATCCTCTCATCTTTTCCCTCTAACACAGCTGACCAGTACAGACACGATGCTGTGCTGGATCCCCTGGATGGAGATTAAGATGCAGGAACACAGAGTAAAACCACATCTTGCCTGTGCCGCCCGAGCCAACGTGTATGTGTGCACGTGTGCCTGCTGTCCGTATTCTCATTTCTCGCTCTGCTAGGAGCCCTTATTAACACAGAGAGGGAGCGCAGGTGGCTTTCAAGGAGGTACAGGCAATTTAAACAAAACAGCAGAAGCATTTTTGAACTTGGGAATAAGATGGAGTCAATTAATGCCATTTTTCCTATTCCCTCACTACTGCTGTTCCCTCCTAACTATCACAACTTCTTATAAAATAAATTAACAGAAGCTTTCTGATTAATCTAAGCCCTTCTTCTTTGTATAAGGACAATCAAGATCCCATTTCTAGCACAGAAAGTGTTTGCTGGGGAGTGCTTAGCACTTGTATCAGTCTTGCACTCAAAAACCTCCGCCAGGCTTATCCTCCCTGGAAAGGACCGAATTATGCGATAGCAAATGGCAGTACTTCTTTTACATCAGGTTGGGTGTACTCTCGCATTCATGTTCATTGGTTGTAATGTGAGCGTGTCACTCAGTAATTTGCTTTTCTGAGCAGCCATGAACATTAAACTCCTGAGGATTTCATGGCCTTGAGGTTAGTAGCTTCTTGGGAGCAGAGCAAAACAGAGTGTTAAACCGTACAGCAGATTTTATTTGTCAGGTTTTACTTTTGCCATGACAGAAAACTAGCAGAATGCTTTTTCCATGGGTGTTTCCTTTGGTCTGGCTAAAACAGATTACTGACGAGCGAAGAGCAATTTTCCATTCTTCTGCACATCTGCTGAATGTTCCTCCCCCACACAGGGGACCACGGTTCAGCCGCAGACATAGGAATGAGCAGGATGAAGTGTGACGGGTCTTGAAATGTCTGGGTGACAGAAGCTGGCTGTAATTCTAATTCTAAAGGACTGTTTTGAATTTTGGTGCTTGGGTTTGGAAACTGCCAAGCAAACAAAAAGCTGACTGTGTCTTATCTTTGTGTCTATTATATAGAGTTGTGTTGGAAAACCACATAATCTCTTATATTTTCCATTTAATGAAACATAGAAATCATATAATCCCTATATAATATCTTGTATTTTCTATAAGAAAAATAATTTCCAAAAAATTAGATTGTTTTTCCTTTTTTTTTTGTTCTGCGAGCAAGTGATAGTTTTGGACAGCCAGTGAATACTTTGGGTAGAAAGCCTCATTTTACTGTTGTTATTTAACTAGGAATTTGTGATTTTCTTCATGACTTTGAAGGCTTGGGGTGGAGGGGAGAAGGAGAAAGCCAAAGCAGGAGCAGGAGTAAAGGTCACATATTTTGAGCTTTGCGCATTCTTATACAGGTATGGCTGAATTCATTGAATTTGCTGGTCAGAAAATTATCACGCACCTCATATAGTCTTGGGATACCAGTCAAGGTAAAGAAATCAGCAGTAGCGAAAGAGAAACTTTCGGCAGATTCCTGATTCCCTGGAACCTCAATACTGCTAATGGATACTTAGAATTTTCTTCATTTGCAGAGGATTTCCATAGCTGTCATGTGAATTAAGTACTAGCTGACTGTTCTAGTAGCATAGGTATTGTATGGCTTGGTATTATTGTTATTTTTGGCATCAATATAAGCAAAGCCCCCAGATAGTTCAGACTGGGTTAATTCACATGCAAGCTGGACCATCAAAAGATCAATCAGTTCTAATAATCAATGTTTGAAAGATACAGTGTAAAATACAGCATCTGGAGCTGCAAATACGTACAGAATAGTGAAAACTTTAGTTTTAGCTGCAGATTCATTTTTTCTGAGGTAACGTATTTAAGAATTCTAATATATATTCTGGCAGACAAGCTGTGGATGACAGAATTGTCTCATATTTCAAATAATGCGGGTGGCAGAAGCAGAGAAAAATGATATACTTAAGTGACATTTGCAGTATTTTTGGAAAAAAACCCCAGTGATGTACACTTCACTAAACTGTACATTTTATTCCCTGTGGAAAGTTAGGCTGCCTGGTCTGACCAGTAGCTGATAGGTGATTTCTTGGATGTTTCCCAGTATGTATTCACAACATGTAGCTGTGTTGTAATAATTTTACAAATCTACTACATTTATTATCTGTGATTAAAACTTAACCACAAATTACAAAATAACTAAGCAAATGCTTTGTTTCGTCCAGAAAGTAATTAAAACCTATCCTTTGTACGCAGATCGAAAATGCATGGAAGAGCTCTTAAGCACTCTGTAGCCTGATATCCTCAGAAAGATTAGATGAAAAGTCATAGACTGTGCTTTCAAACCCCGAGGCGTGCTGCCTTAATCTTGTGTCCCACTCGCACTTGTCCGCTGAAAGCTCTTAGCCCAGGCGTGTGCAGGTTAAGTGTGTGTGTAAAAGCTTGGTGGATGGAGATCCTGAAACTGAGATTAATCTTGCCAGACTTCAGTCACCTAAAAGGTGCCTCAGTTTAAGAGAAGTGTCTAGGCTCCTTTGATAATTAATGACTTGAAACAGGTACTTCCAGAGTGCAATCTCATCCGAGGGGTAGTTGGCTAAGAGAGGTGGGTAGATTAACTCCAGAGAGAACAACTAGCTATTAGCTGAAGTTAGGTGGAATGAAAGCCTCTCTGAAATTAGCTCTTCTGCATGTGAACAGCTTCGACAAACTGTGGACTGACACATCTCGTATCTTATTCCCGTTGTCCCCACATGACATTTGGACAATGCTGTATATAGATAGATCTGACTCTGCACGTGAGTCATATGCATCATACTAACAACATAAGCCATGTGTGTGCCTTCAAGGTCCAAGAATTTCTGAAAGAATTGTGTGTACCACCCTAATGATAGGACTAACTTCTTCCACAGTGGACCCGCCAGGGCTCAGAAATGAAGTTGTGAGTAGTATTATCAGTTAAGATCATTCTTCTGCAGATTGTTCTGAGCCTGTGTTCTGCAGTTTCAAGGCAGGATAAAACTTGATGCCGTCCTCAGGGGAGAAATTCGGGGTAGGCTTGGATTTCTGAAGCCTGGAGAAAAGGAGGCTGAGGGGAGACCTTATCACTCTCTACAACTGCCTGAAAGGAGGTTGTAGTGAGGTGGGGGTCGCTCTCTTCTCCCAGGTAACGGGCGATAGGACAAGCGGAAATGACCTCAAGTTGCACCAGGGGAGGTTTAGGCTGGACATTAGGAAAAATTTCTTCACCTAAAGGGTTGTCAAGCATTAGAATGGGCTGGCCAGGGAAGTGGTTGAGTCCCCATCCCTGGAGGTACTTAAAAGACGAGTAGCTGAGTTGCTTAGGGACATGGTTTAGTGGTGGGATGGCAGCGTTAGGTTGATGATCTTAAAGGTCTTTTCCAACCTAAACGATTTTATGATTCTGTGATTCTAAATATTTTATTTGCAAAAGCTACAGATATGTCCTTACTGGAATTTACAGAATGCATATAATACTTTTATAGGTCTGTCCGATAGGGAAATTTTGTTCTAGTAATGAACTGTGCTATTTTAGAGATTTTTTTTCTAATGACATTGCCTTACATTAATTAGCATAGTGCAAATGGAACTGGTTTACTATGTCAAAAGATGTGTATCTCTGCAATATAGTATTGCACTTACGACCATGTTCCATATGTGCTATCTATTCTACATACTAGCAATGAACTGCTGCATTATTGGTAGTGCAAATAAAGGTATTAAATCCCAAATACTGTAGAAATGCAGAGTCTTACAGGATAACTTGTAAAATGAATAAGAAAATTTTTAAAAGAAAAATGGGACTGCAGAACAGTTTGCCATTTCTCCAGCCTAAACCTTTGTGTTAGTACATAGAGTTGCTAACAAGGTAATTATAAACCAGGCCAGTGCTTTTACATTAAATTAAAACTGTATGAATGCTCATCAGAATAAAATAAATTGACGCCAGTCACCCTCCGAGTGATAGTTCTTGGATGCTGACGGATATGCAGTGATGGCAAAATATGCATTGTTCAGTGCTTTGTTTAACATGTTGGCTTTTTTCCTCACAGTACAGTGCTGTGGATACAAATCCTTTATCTGTGTATATTATGCAGCCCATCTGGAACAAAATTATTAAGGTAAGGATTTTATTGATTAGAAATATCACATGATAATGTAAGAATTTGTTTGAAATACCGCATGTATTTTCATTTAAAAATACATATTGATTAATAAAGCTGAAATTAAGACATCTTTATAAAGGAAAATAAATGTTACAGGGTATATAGCTATGTGTAAGATTAGTATGTTTGGATTTTGAGGTGTTTTTTCTTAGAAAAACAAGGTTGGTTTATTTTTTCTGATCACTGTACAAAAGGCATCCGTTTCTTTTTTACATCTTTCATTATTTCATCTTTCATTAAACAGCTTTGCAGACATTGAAGGGTTTACTTAGTACAAATTATTTTTGTGCAGCATATGCCACCTAACAACAGCATGGCTTTATCTCTGTGCTGTGCACATGATTTTATGCAAGTGCTGTCTCATTTTCTCCCAAGGGTACTTGCTCGAGGGAGCCCGGCATTTCTCTGAGAAGCTGAAAATGAGAGCGGTTACCATGATCACCATAACGATTGGAAGATGGCATCTCTTGAATGCATTATGATCTGCAGTTTGTAAAAATAAAACCGCTCGCAATTAGGTTTGCTGTCGTTGGCAAAAAAAAAAAAAGGCTGTATCTCAAATAAATATGAACTTTATTGATCTCCAAGGAAGCAATGACTTCTGCGTCTGCCTCTTTAGAGGAAACCTTTAGATTGGAGCAGACTGGAAAACAACCGTTTATACAAACAAAAAAAGATGTATGTGGTCAGAGTGCTGTTGACTCTGCCGTCTTTGGGTTCGATAATTCAGGTATTGCTTACGCTTGATATAGCAGGAAAATCATCATCTCTCGTTCATAACCTCAATGTAATTTCATGAAAGTGTTTATATGACCTAGCTTAAGAATTAAAAAACAACCCGAACACGTTATGAGAGAAAAGCAATTCAAAGATGTGAAACTGAATTCGACAATCCAGTTCAGAGATTCCTGTTTTCATTCCTATCATAATATTGAGGAAAACGCTGAGGCAGAAAAGCCCCCCACCACCACTCTGAGTCCGGCATGGGAGATGAGCAGAGGCTTCACTGTGTGCTTGCTCTTTGATTTAGGAGACCCTGGGTGTTCATCTGCTATCAAATTGAAGGGAGAGTATTATCAGTGAAAAACTGCCTTTGGAGAGGAATGGTTGCAGGGTTTTCCCAGAAGAAAAGCAACATTCTTTACTGTCCCCATATAGCATAGGGTGATAGGGCCTATAAAAAATGTGACCTCTGTATATTCTTTTAAACCTCCGTAAATTTTAGGTGAGCATGATTTTGTTCAGTTCTTGCTGAAGGAGAACCAGAGCACAGGACTGAAAACCTATTTCAAAAGCTGGGAGATCTGAGTACAGAACCAAAGACCAGAGTGGGTGCTGTCTGTACTTTGGCGTTCGGTTTGGTTTGAACTCTGAGGATACAGCAGTGAAAGTTTGGCTTTGCCTTCTGGTGCAAGAGCGGTACAGGATGATTCAAAGTGATGTATTGCGAGGATTTAAAGGGAAATGATATTGCTTTCAGCTTTTGTAGAAGTAGTCATTCTAACATTAAAAGATACTGCCAGGTAAAATCGGAGTCCTGCAGAGGAGCTAGGAATGCAGAGCTGCAGAGGGGAAGGCTGTATGTAATGGAGATCGCACTAAAGTCCCCTCGGGTGCTGCTAGAGATAAAACGAGAACTGGGAAAGCAGCAAACTTATTGGCCAAAATGTAACTGTTTGTAAAATATTAGTAGGAATGGAAGTTGCTGGAATGGTTTTGTTCCTGGCTAGATACTGAAACGAGGTGTGGCAGTAACTGTTGTCCCAAACTCAGTCCAAGAAAATTCTGCTCATCTATTCACCAAAAAATACATTTTTTTTTCTTGAAATATAAGTAAAAAAAGTGATATTGTAATAAATGTGATCAAGTCTTATTTTTAGAAGGAGAAGCTTTGAATGCGCTTACTCGTCATTGATTTTTTGTAGCTTGTACCTGTTCTAAGCATTATAACTGGGCTATGAGTGTGCTCTAGACTATAATCTGTGATCTAGAATTTAATACTGATTTTACAATATATCACCTTATTTCTATTTAAATAGAACAATGTATTGCAATAGGGAGATAGAATAAAGCTGGGGTAGTTTTTTAAGAAGAAGAAACATTGCATCTAATGTGTTCATTCAAAATTGGGCAGTACAAGTGTGCTTCCTGATGAAGTAATTTCTCTCAGTTTAGACATCCTAATGCATCCATTTACAGATATGAATCAATTCTAGTTTAGTTTCTAATGTGGTGAATATAAACATTCCACAGGGACTGTTTTTACCAGATTCTAGGGGAGTTAAAAAAACCAACCTAAAATTCACAGAGCCAAGCAAAAAAAAAAAAAAAAGCTATGAGAACAGAGGCTTGGGATTTGGGTCTGGCCTTTCATATGTCAATTTAGTCCTAACTGCAGCACAAGTTTCTCTGTATTCTGTAACACAGAATCCATTGTAAGATGTGTTTCCTATGTTATGAGAAATTAAGAAGGGCCTGACGTTAGAGAAGATGTGGAAATCTATGAGCTGAGATGTTGACATACATAAGAACTGAAAACAGCTCATTTACCTGTGGTGGGGATGCTAGGAAAGCAAAGAATTTGTGCATTTAAGTTAGAAATTCACCTGGAAATCCTGAGCGTTACCTTCCTCTTCTTTCCTCTCCCAAGGACATCTTTCTTATGCACTGTATCATGTGCCTGTGTCAGTCTGAGTGCGATTTTTGGATGTCTGTGCTTCAGAGATGTGCTGAATCCGGTGCTAAAAGAAAGTGAAGGGTAATGTTTCTTGCCTGGGTTCTATAATGGGCTCAAAGTCCTCTGACATACTCCTGCCCATGGCAGCTTTTCCATATTGTATGAAACTATAGTAGCACCTATATGAAACTACAGAGTAACAATTAATTTTCTCTACGTGTTACTTAAAACTATTCTGATTATTCAGCTATAGATATTTCATCTTTAAATAATTCAATGCGCAGTCCTTTAATTGAGATTTGTGTTTTATAAGAAAGCACAATCGTGTGCTCTCTGACAGATAATGGATAGTATTACTTAGCTACTACACGAACTGAATATTCCTCCTCTATTTGTATTCATGAGAAATCACATTTGTGCAGGACAATGAGAGGAAAAGGAGGAAATCCCACTGGGATGCACAGGTGTGTGCCAGCCTCGCTGAAGTCAATTAATCCCCCCTCCGTTGCCTTTCTGAACTTTGATTTGGGCATGAGTAGAATTTTAGTGGTCTCAAGTGACTTAGTTAAGGAATATTTCAAGTTTGAACAGAGCTTTATTTAAAGATGTGTACTGTAGCATTTATCATCCAAATGGGCAGGTGATATATTAAAACATTTGCTGTTTGCATTAAGGTTTTTAGCATGAATGGCTGTAGACCCGTTAAAACAGAAATCAGTATTTTGTGGAACTAAGAGTTTGTTAAAAGGTTCGAGGATACAATGGTTTTGCCAGTGAGCAGATGTGGTTCTCCCTGGTGGCACCTCCAGTTGTATTAATCATGTAGTGCATTGATGTATTACACTTCTGCTTTCCATTAATTAGATAATAAAGATTGCAATGTATCCTTCTATAGGATACTAGTAAATTCAGGCTGTATTTTTCCAACATGTGTAAAAATTAGTCTTTAATACCGTGTAATTTTTGAATTGCGAAGTAGGTTGATTGTAGTCTAATGCCAGCCAAAAGAATAAGGGGCATTAAATATAACAAAAGGGATTTTGCAACTGGAATACTTTCCAAATACCTAGACCGATAAGGTTAGGTAAGGATCAAAAAGAGTATGCTTAGGGGATTTAACTACAGGAGAGGCTTTTTTTCCTGAGGATGGACTGTTTTTCATGGTGTGTCTACTAGCCAAAGGGATTGCAAAGTATAGGAACATGCTTTGATGGTTTCCTCCTTAAAATACATGATGTTAGCAAAAAAGTGGGTTAAAATAATGTTTTCATGTTTGCAGTGCGTAAGCATGAATTACTTCCTGTAGCAACTTCATAATGACATTGTGACTATTTAGAATGATGAACCTAATTAAAAAGCAGGCATTTATGGCACGCCACGTGCCATAGCAAGTGGCATGAAGTTGGTGTAAGAAGAGGGGACCATGCAGTGGAGGGTTCCTCCTCAGGTGTTCTCCTAGAGGAGCTTCAGGCAACATTTGCTGTCAGTTGTTCTTAAGGATTTAAAATGGGGCTTTTGAAGACTCAGAATGATAGATACATTACCATTTTTTTCTTGTAGCTTTATGCATTCCATGATGTATTGTAAATACTGTAAGACCTGCCATACAGTATTTTAAACTTAGTGATAAAGTCCTGGTCATGAGGAAAGCAGCTATCAGATTTAGTATTTTTCCCAACGTTATTTAAAGAAAACATCTAAGAAATAGAACTGGAAAATATTCAGGAATTTTCATCTGGTTTTTGAAAGTGTACCTTATGTACACTGTACATTATCAGTTGCACAATTTCTCCTGAACATTATTAATTGTTCTACAGTAGAAAAAGAGGATCTAATCAGGATAATTAATCAGTCCAAGCATTCAAATTCTATATACAAATTTTTCATGTAGTAATAGGGTAGAGGAAATTTAAAGCCATCTACAAATTATTATGTATTCCTCTGTCTGTCCATCTAGCTAGTCCAAAGAAATTAACAAAACATTTTATTTCAAAACTATTATTTGTATCTGAAATTATTTAACTTCTTTTTCTTTAGTGTCATTTTGTAATATTTTATAATGTCGAAGTCCTATACAGAGATTTTTCAGTCCTTAGACACTCCAAAGATTTGGATTATAAGCCTCCAGTATTTTTGTATTTTGAATATATTGATAGCACGTTTGAGTGATGGTAGTGGTTGATACAGATATATATTCTGTCTAAAAATCATGTAGAAAGCTGTGTATGTATTTCCAAAAATATTTTGAAGAAACTGTGTGACTTGGGAAGAGTGTTACTGGAAAGGATCCCTGTTGCAGCATAGGGAATACTGTAAAGCCACAGGGCATGAATAGCTGAGAAGGGTTAATAGGACAAAGAATTAGAGGCTGAGGTGAAGTCGGAGAGTCCTTTTCAGCACTCTGCAAAGTCAAATGAATTAATGAAGTGTTTATAGAATCATAGAATCATAGAATCATAGAATGTTTTGGGTTGGAAGGGACCACTAGAGGTCATCGAGTCCAACCCCCCTGCAGTCAGCAGGGACACCGCCAACTAGATCAGGTTGCTCAGAGCCCCATCCAACCTGGCCTTGAATGTTTCCAGGGATGGGGCCTCCACTACCTCTCTGGGCAACCTGTTCCAGTGGTTTACCACCCTCATTGTAAAGAATTTTTTCCTTATATCTAGCCTAAACCTACCCCGATTTAGTTTAAAACCATTACCCCTTGTCCTAACGCAGCTGGCCCTACTAAAAAGGTTTTCCCCCTCTTTCCTATAGGCCCCCTTATGTACACTGTACATTATCAGTTGCACAATTTCTCCTGAACATTATTAATTGTTCTACAGTAGAAAAAGAGGATCTAATCAGGATAATTAATCAGTCCAAGCATTCAAATTCTATATACAAATTTTTCATGTAGTAATAGGGTAGAGGAAATTTAAAGCCATCTACAAATTATTATGTATTCCTCTGTCTGTCCATCTAGCTAGTCCAAAGAAATTAACAAAACATTTTATTTCAAAACTATTATTTGTATCTGAAATTATTTAACTTCTTTTTCTTTAGTGTCATTTTGTAATATTTTATAATGTCGAAGTCCTATACAGAGATTTTTCAGTCCTTAGACACTCCAAAGATTTGGATTATAAGCCTCCAGTATTTTTGTATTTTGAATATATTGATAGCACGTTTGAGTGATGGTAGTGGTTGATACAGATATATATTCTGTCTAAAAATCATGTAGAAAGCTGTGTATGTATTTCCAAAAATATTTTGAAGAAACTGTGTGACTTGGGAAGAGTGTTACTGGAAAGGATCCCTGTTGCAGCATAGGGAATACTGTAAAGCCACAGGGCATGAATAGCTGAGAAGGGTTAATAGGACAAAGAATTAGAGGCTGAGGTGAAGTCGGAGAGTCCTTTTCAGCACTCTGCAAAGTCAAATGAATTAATGAAGTGTTTATAGTTTACACCTAAAGAGGGAGACCCTGCAGAAAGTTACTATCTAGAGAAGTAGGGGGCTGCTTGTAATAGGGAGATCTTGTGGATCCAAAAAAGTAATGCGCTCGGTGTCTGATTTTGTTAATGTTTTGTATTGGAAATTATTACCATATTTTAGAAGAGGAGATTTCCTTGTTGTAGTGTGGGAATAGAATGCTTCAAAAGCCTGCCACGTGGACGCTGAATTACCACACTGGGGTGCTGCAGTCTTCTTTCAGTTGTGATGCACACAATCGCGAGAAGCTCTCCTTGGTGGCTGGGAAAAGAAGGACAGTGTATAACATAGGAAATACGACATTTTTAAATTACATTTTTACTGCAGTCACAACGATCAGGCAAAAGGACTACACTTGAAAATATTCAGAAATTCAGAAAAAAAATTTCAGAAACAAAAACCGTATTTTAATTTGAAAATGGGAAAATATGCACAAATCTGAATATTGCTGACATCATATACAGGCTTCTCCTTTCCTGATAAAAAATAAAAAATATTTAATTAAAATAGGACTTACAATTCGAAATGTAATTTTTCTTAGATTTTTTTTCTTTCTTTTTTAACAGATAGTACCTTTGTGGATTGCTCCCAACCTGTTAACATTCTCTGGATTTGTCATGATTTTAGTTAATTATTTTCTAATATCTTTTTATGACTGGGACTACACTGCCTCAGGTAAATATCCTCATGTTGTAATTTTTCAGAATCAGTGAGCTGTTTATGTCATACTTCTGAATGATACAGGGAGGTATCAGATACTTGAATTGTCCACTCATTCCTTTAATGAGGCTCCATGTGGATATAGGAGGATCTGACCTTACACATGGCACTGTAAATTTAGATCATTTTGTTGAAAAACCTTATTTAATTTCATCCCTAAATACGGGTGCTGCTTGAAGTCTATGATAACATCCCATTTTATTTAAAGTGTATGCCAGGATTTAAATACACAGCCAAAACCCACCCTAATGTTCTTCATAAAATTTTCATTGGTTTCACATTTCCTAATACCTAACTCCATGCCTGAATGAATTAATTTCCCGTTCATTACTACGCCTCACACCCACCCCCCACTCCCCCCATTCAGGACTGCTTCTAGAAAGAGCAGAAATAGTTTCTAAACAAATGTATCCTGAAATTAGGACTTTCAAAGTCCAAGTCCGTATTTGCTCCTCATGGCAGACCAAGCCAAAAGCCTTTTGGAGGTGATTACTCCTGAGCATGGGGCACGTTCAGTTCTGGGCTTCTCAGAGCAGCTCTTGGAGCCTACAGAAAGTAGTAAGGATCTCCCTGATGGTTAATATATAAAAATATTTGATTATTTTTTAAACGAGACAATTTGGTGAAGACTTAACACTTCTATTTCCTGGGCCAATTACGTTTGGGGTTTTTTTGCTGCCTTTAATTTCTTATGTCTGTGGTTAGGTTTGGGAGGTACCCTTTGGCGTGAGCTGTTTGTACATTTATCACAACAATTCTAGAGGCAGGGATACTTGTTAGCAGTTTTGGTTAAAAAATAATCCTATATGAGCATTAAGTTTTCAGGACCGACATGCTTTGTAGTTATCTGGCCTCATCCTTAAACACTTGGGGGTTTTTTATCAATGCAGCTGGTATTTACTAAGTTCTGTAATAAAAGAGCATCCAGCACAGATCTTTTAATGGGATGATTTTATCCTTACACATTCCTGGTAGATACACATTGAACTTGAAGACATTTGAAATGGTGATTAAGTCTCTTAGAGCTGCGATTTCTATGTGCCAGCCTATTCTTGATTTCACACGAGAACAGTGCCCATCATTTCTCGATTGATTGAAAACGTTCATGCAACCTAATGAGCCTTTTAAGTATCATATATCAATCCCATACCTAGGATCAGAAATAAAAGACTTAATTTCCTGGACAGCTGGTTTTCATTCTACAGTTTGAAAAATTGCAGCTAGGAGGCAGGAGGAATTGTCATCTTTTCTTTCGGAGTGGTGGGATGAGGCACTGAGAGAAAGGCGGCCAGGGCCCTGCTTTAGGTACTGGCATCTCCCCGTTAAAACAAGGACACACCTCTGTGCACAAGTATTCCCTGTGTTTGGTGCCAAATGCCAGAAACCTGAGGGGACTTGGCATATACCGTTGTTCCTAGTGCTGGTAGAGTCCTTATTGGATTATCTTTAAGTTAAATAGAATGCCTGTTGGAAAAAGGATTGCTTTCTTTAAAAGAGCAACAATAATCTTAGGTTATTGCGGTCAGCAAAGCAATAACAGAACCCTGGGTTCTGCCCAATTCAGCTTTCTTTTCCAGATTCATTTCCTTTTTCCAAGGTAAAAAGGGTGCTAATAGCCTACGGGCAAAAATTTCCTGTTCAGATCTGTATGGTAAAAGTGCTGTACAAAACCCATGGTGGTGCTAATAAGAATGATCATGCTTGAAAACTACATTTTTTCTTGTATTTAGATATTATATAAACATTAACTAATTTGTTGTTGAGTAGTCTCCCCATGACCTGTGAAAATTTGTGCCCGGTTACTATCATTATTTTGTGCGATACTGGAGTAATCTCAGGACCAAAAAAGCTCTCCCTTCTCTTCTCTCCTTTACGGTACAGATACCTTCAAGCCTGCCCATTGCTTCTTTGATAGAGCTCGCTGATGGCTTGAGGTCAAACCCAAATATTTCAATCTGTTTGACATAGTGGGCTAATCAGTGGCAGCTTGTTCATATGTATACGCGTATCGCGGTGGACTTCTTTGGTGCTACCCACTGCTACACTGACTCACTGCCCAATTTATTTCAGGTACCAGCCCTGGACTCGTTCCTACCTGGGTGTGGCTGTTCAGTGCTTTTACCACCTTTTGTGCTTATGCTTTAGGTAAAGTACAATGAAATAATTTACACCTCTGACATCTTCATAGGGTTTTATCTACTAGTTTGTTAGTGCTCAGCGCTATCAAAATGAAGAGGATAGTGGATAAAATATTGATCTCTCTCCAAAACAGTTCTCTGAGGTGGAAAAAAAAAATCAACCGACAACAAAAATAGCCATAAGGCTTAAAAAAAGCAAATTTTTAATGATATGTTAGAGGTTCTGTGACTTGCTCTTAGCTCTTTTGAAAGGTCAAATTGGTTTAGAGACACATTGGAAATCATTATGTAGCAGCAGTCATTGCTGTTGGGTTTCATAAAATCTTTGTCCCCCGATGGTGACATTTTGAGAAGTTCTCTGACGCTTGTGTTAGCAGAGGGTGCTTTCAAGGACAGGGAAAATAAAGGGCAAAGCAGGGCAAAAGGAAAACGAATGTAGTGTTGTGTTTTAACCTGTTAGGCACTTCAGTGCTCATGGCGTCTGTCAGGAGAGGTGGTATGAATGTGGTGACGGGCCTGAGCTTCTTATGGAGATGAACTATCACTGGTTTTCTTTCCTGTTGCTGTTTTTCTCCCATAACACCTATTCCTCATTTTCAGTTTCCTATTCCATTTTTGCTTTTTATATCATACCACGACTGTATTTGTAGGTACATCGCATCTTGCTGCGCAGTGGTGTGAAGACATAGACCTGAACTGATGCGGATCTGGGAGTGAGAGCCACATTAGGATGGCTTTCTCGCTGAAAAAAGCTGACTACCAGTCCGATTTCCCCAACAGCTCTCTGTAATCATTAGCAGAAGCAGCAGTTTCTTTTTTGAAAACCGTTCTTTAAGTAATTGTAGGGAATTTAATGAAGTGGCTGTTGTTTCATAAACGGGAATTACACATTGGAGCTGTTAGTCTGTGACACCCCAGAAAGCTCATTCGAAATTCAGCTTCTGAGGTTCTTAATATAGATGTTATTTGCCAGTGAGGCCTACAGTTCCTAATACTTGGAAGGCAAGGAATATGATGTTGACAGTCAAAACTATAATGAACCGATGTATATGTAGATTTTTGTGTCTGCTGTCCAAGCCACTTCATGAAATATTTAGTCTCAGATTTAATTCTGCATGGCCAAAGTTTTCCCTTTGGAAGACTGCAGAGAGCCATAATAACTAACCAAATATGCAGCTTTAATCTCTCTCAGCTTCTTTTTAATGACACAGTTACTCTCTCCAAATTCCCTCGCATGCTGCTCTTTTCCCCCCTCTTTGTTAAGGTGGTTTGGTATCTTTTCCCTTTCCGCAAAACGGAATGCTCTTTGCTATCATTTTGAATTCCACTATTTAAAAGTTATATAAACTTTAATAAAACTGAAGATTTATGAATCTTCATGAGACAAAATCATAATATAATAATTCTAAAGCAGTGGAAGTGTGGGTTAGCGTATGTCCACTATTGAACATGTACCATTATTGGCATGAATGATTTCAAACTGAAACCTAAACCAGAAAATATTTTCAGTTTCTTAAAAAGCTAATGAAACCACATGGAAAATGTGGGTAAAGATTTGTGAAAATCCAATTTTACATATGTGTTATACAGTTCCTGTGTTTTTCCCCATGTCCATTAGAAGTACTGTATTTCATTACAGCATTATAAGCCTAACTCTTTTTAATAAAACGTTCCTACAAAATGAAACCCACTCTTTCACTGATGTACATAGCTTAGTATCTATTGTGAATACTATTTTGTGACAACTTAAAATAATTTATGAACAGACCAGTCTTCTCTTCTATCATTCTCATTAAAAAAGTATACCCCTATATATATTACCCCTGAATTCTCTCTGATTTGGGATAGATGTTCTTGAAATATGGACGCCGATATACTGTTTAGGGTTTACATACCTGTTTGCTAGTTACTTTCAGAAGCATCCTAAAATAGACTAAAGAATTTCTACATTTATAACAACACTATTCAAGTAACCTCAGGCTTATACAACCCCGTTTTCTTTCTGCACTTTTCAGTAAGATGCTGGCAATTCAATGGCAATGCTGATGGAGAGACGATGCAGCTCTAGAAGGGGGCAAGCCAAGTTTGAAATCCTCTATGAGATCTTTAATTTTTAGAGTTGTGAGAACTGTCTCAAGAGATTTGTATTTGATCGGAGGATATCTCACAGCTGTTTAGGTATTACAATAGGGAGATAGTCTAAAATCTGTACAAAATGAAATCCCATATTTTCCTGGTTTAGATCCCTGGAGTATATTTACATTAAGCGAAACTCTGAGTACTGCCAAATAATCTGGAGAAGTAAGTAGCGTATGATCTATAGCAGCTGTGGAGTCTTTGGTCTCACTCTGCTGAGCTGTCTCTCTGGTCAGTTTTGGGTTACTAATGCTATCAAGAGCTAATAATTATTGGCTATGGTACCTTCCAACTAACATTAAAAAGGAGAAAATTCTCCATGTTATTTTGAGTCAGGATAACAATAAGTATTCTGTAAGGTTTGTTCATGTACTTCTTCCTAAGAGGTTCATCCTGCATATTTAGACTTAACTAAGAAAGAAGTATTTCTATTTCTCACCAGCACATCTCAGAGAAGAGGCTAAGGGTATGGTTTGACAATACAGCTAAGAAAGGTTACAGCTGCTAGACCCCATTCCTTCTTCTGCCTGCATTCACCGCCTCTCCTTTGGGCCATCGCCCTTGCTTTTTGTACCATTCACAGTGCCAATTCTGTTCAGTGACCCAGAAGAAAATGTAATGTTTGCTCTCTTTCCACCAGCTGAGCAGGCTACAGGTCATCCCCTGTTCAACAGCAGTGAACTCTCAGATCGATTCAAACCATATTGTCCAACTGCATCCTCAGAGTGAGATCCAGTATAGTGTTTGGGAATCCTTCAAGCACTTAAGTATTAAAAGTAATCAACACATAACTCACCTTAACAGTAAGATATTGGAATCATAAAATCATAGAATCATTTTAGTTGGAAAAGACCTTTGGGATCATCAACTCCAACAGTCAACCTAACACTGCCAAGTTCACCACTAAACCATGTCCTTAAGCACCTCGTCCACCCATCTTTTAAATACCTCCAGGGATGGGGACTCGACCACTTCCCTGGGCAGCCCCTTCCAATGCTTAACAACC
>NW_009259730.1:2231613-2257839 GCF_000687185.1 Egretta garzetta | reverse complement strand
TCGTATGACTTGTGGTCCAGACCCCTCACCAGCTTGGTTGCTTTCCTCTGGACATGTTCCAGCAATGCAACATCTTTCTTGTAGTGAGGGGCCCAAAACTGAACACAGTATTCGAGGTGCAACTTCACCAGTGCGGAGTATAGGGACACGATCACTTCCCTACTCCTGCTGGCCACACTATTCCTCATACAAACCAGGATGATCTTGGCCTTCTTGGCCACTTGGGCACACTGCTGGCTCTTGTATCCTAAAATTTCAACTGAAAGACTCTTTAAAATATCTTACACAGGCACACAGATAAATACATTTTGTAAAATTTGCTCCTTGAGGCTGCCACGTAGCTGTTAGACATCGAGGCATTTAGCATCAAGCAGCCTAAATGCCTTAGGGAATCTACCCCACAAGCAGTCTGAAGTCTCAGAGGGTCCACAACACCAATGGATAGGTTGGAAGCCCTATGGACACTTTTCAGCACTTTTGTTAAAAAACTGATTGTAGGGATTCACATGAAAGTGTTTAAAGACCACTGGGGACAAGTAATTATAAGTGTCTTTCTAAAGCTTAGAAGGAAGATGGCATTTAGTTTAAGAGCTAACAATCCTAACATGTTGGTATTGAAGGGACTGTTGTGCTTCAGTTTGCTGTCATCAGTGCCTTTTTACCATATGTTATATAGGCAGTAGTGAAGTGTATGTGAAGAAAGTTTCTCCTTTTGTTGTGCTCTAATTCTTTATTTCTTTTCCTTTTGCAATCCTTCTAGACTCCATAGATGGGAAACATGCTCGAAGGACTCAGTCCAGTACTCCTCTGGGAGAATTATTTGACCATGGGCTCGATAGCTGGGCTACCTCCATTTTTGTGCTTTCTTTTTTTTCTGTCTGTTCCCGTGACAATGGGACAACTGGAGTTTCTGTATATACAATGTATATATATTTAAGTATTGTCTTGTTTAACTTTATGTGTTCGCACTGGGAGAAATATAACACAGGAGTTCTTTTTCTTCCTTGGGGATACGATATAAGCCAAGTGGTAAGTATTATCATTCATATTTTGGCTTTATTTTTTTAACTATGTTAGTGTTTTCATAATATTACAGAAACAGAAAAATAGAGCTCACGGCAAATGTATTTGGCCAAGACTTTGAATGTGAAATAGCATAACCCTAAAAGTAATTCAGAAATATTTCCTGTGTTTGCAAAGAAAGGACGCTCTCGAGCAAATTGTCAGCATCAGAGATTCATTGCCTTGCAGGAAAAAACCCACATGCAGCAAGCCTAGCAGTCAGATAGTACCCATGAGAATGTCATTTAACTGCATTTGATTTGTGGTATTAACAGAACTTATTATGCTATCTGAAGCCATAAGCAATTTTCCCACCAGCACTAGGTTGAGGCACAACGTGAACTAGCCCAAGCAGTATTTATTAACAGTAATTATACAGTTATACGATACTAGACCTTCTCGATTCTACCACTTCTTACATTGAATGCAGTAATGGAAATAGCATTGCACCTATACAGCGAGCATTAACTGTTGTCAAGTGAGTTTTACCCTTGAAAAAAAGCCAAAGTCATACCATTAGAGGTTTCCCTCTCCAGGAATGATGTTCAGTAACATGAAGCACGTGTCAGCCCCCAGCCAGTCCCCAGCTGAGTTCTTGGCCAGCTTACAGCCCTACCTCGAGGTGGACCTTTTCAGAAACATGCCCGGGGCACCACGATGAGTGGTGGCCTCAGTGCACAAATGAGTAGCAGCAGTAGTAGTAACAACCTCTTTGCACTGCCAAGGGCCCAGTGCTGGGATTTCTGGGCTGGCTTATCTATTTCTCAGATAGCCAGGCTCCTGCAGCCTGAAGAGCACAGTCCTAGTCAGCTTCCTGTCACAGGCATGAGATGAAAGGTACAGCCAAATCTACATAATTGAAAAGAAGTTTGACAAATATTCAAATATGTGTTTTAATGGAAATATTGTATTTGAATTAATGGCTGCAGATGTATTGCTGTAAACATAATCAGAATCCAGTGGTTTGAGAACAACTCAGGGATGGTGGTCCAGCTGGGGTGCATCTGTTTTGTCCCCTAGAAAAAAGGTTCTGGGAGAAGAAGTTGGCCCAGGACTAAGACATTAGGCAGCCAGCTGGTCTACAAGTTTCAGCCATGTCTGTGCAAGGCTTCTTAGTGAAGTTCTTCCAGCAGGAGAGGAATAGCTAAGTTCAAGCCAATTCCACTTGTTTTTCAGTTGATCGCTGTGGATATACATGTGAATGTTTAGAAAGCTCTTTTGGATTGCTACAGCATCCGAACTGTATCAGTGGTTAAACATGGGAGTGCATCAACTAGCGGAGCGGTACTGTTAACTCTGTCAGTGCCTTTTAGTGACCTATGCCTCTGTCGCTGCTTTCCCATCTGGGAAATAGTGGTAATAACATTTCCCTGCCTGACAGATTTGTGGTGAGGCTGACTTGCAGTGGAGTCTGTAAACTTTGCTTTGATTAACTTGGGTGCAAGGTGCTAACAAGTGCTATTTCCTGCTCCCCTCTGATGCTGAATAGCTGGTCCGGCGTGCTTGCTTTCTGGGAACTTCTGTGATGATTTGCCTACAGTCAAAATGATAAGCAGATAAGTGTAAGGATTTTTTGATGTTATATAGCACACTCATCAAACAGTGGTGGAAGACTGTACTATCGAAATGCCTGTATGTCAGTTTTCCCATCTGTAAAAATTAGCTTTTATAGTTGTGGTTGCCCATGAACAAAGCAAAGACAGGATCTGTAGATCAAGGCAGCATTTTTTCCATTACTTCAAACTACATTTCATACACACCAGAGAGTACATAACTTTTTTTTTTTTTTCTGGCTGTACTAACTAGTCTAGGAAAAGATCTTAATTCCCCTACACACATTGCCTTTTTAAGCCCATTCAGCAACTTTTACATGCTGTGTGCACTATGGAAGGTAGCTCTTCATCTCCAGCTACCTGGAGGAGAGGATATTGAGGATATTAGCAAAGAACTGACGCTGAGTAAGAAGGGTGACATTCGTTCCCCTTGCTGATTCCCCCCCCCCCCCCCCACTTCTCTGCCAGATATTCCCACACTCACATTCAGAGGCAGAGAGGGTGGAAGCACTCGCAAGCTACTTTCAGATGAATTCCCAGCATTTAGTCTACTATTATTTCCTCCGTGGCATTCCTAGCTGGATTGCTGCAGGAATGTGTTTCTCTGCTCTGTCTTCAATAATTTCACTGACAACGTGATGCTATTGCATTGGCATGTCAGACATCCAGGTGGTCTTGTCCCCTGCTTCTGCTTTTAAAATTTGTGGTAGCCAGGAACTTTGGGCTTCATTATCACCACAAAGCTCAGGAAATACAGTAATTAGTATAAGTGTGCAAATTGATAACTGTTGACCTTAATGAAAGCTTAACTGGCACGTAGCTCCCCAAGGATGCTGGTGCTGAGTCAGCTCCGCTGTGTACAGACACAGCCAGCCGGCTCGCCGGCTCTGTGCTAACTGCGGTGTGAAAAGAGCTGCTGTTCCTCAGGAAAGAATGCCTCGGTATAAACAGAGAAATTTGTGGGACTTATGCAGCTCACATTTTTCTGCGACTTGATGACTCGTCAGAATCGGTAGCCTAATTGCACTAGCTGGGCTGTAATTGGCACTCCAATTAGCTTTGATTACAGCAGCCAGCCATTTATAGGAAACCATGGTGTGTAAACTCGAAAAATGGCTGTAATGTGTCTGAGAGGTGCTTGGTCAGAGGAGTGTTATGCTTGTGGATCCAGAGTCCCGGGCATCTTCCCCCGTCCTCCCTCCAGCACAAGGAGCTATCTACTGCTGGCTCCTCTGCGGGCAGAAAAAGGTGCAGGGAGAGGAGCCTCTTCACAGTGTATTATCTAGACAAATTCCAGGTGCTTTCAAGTAAGCACAAACCCCCAAAAGTCATGGGCTGAAGAGAAGACTGGAAAAGAAACCCTTGCTATGTTCTTGGATACGTCTTAGAATAGAATCATAGAATCATAGAATCGCTTTGGTTGGAAAAGACCTTTAAGATCATCGAGTCCAACCTTTAACCTAACCCTGCCATCCCACCACTAAACCATGTCCCTAAGCACCTCATCTATCCTTCTTTTAAATACCTCCAAGGATGGGGACTCTACCACCTCCCTGGGCAGCCCATTCCAGAGCCTGACAACCCTTTCAGTGAAGAAGTTTTTCCTAATATCTAACCTAAACCTGCCCTGGCGCAGCTTCAAACCATTCCCCCTCGTCCTATCATCTGTTACCAGGGAGAAGAGGCCGACCCCCTCCTCACTACAGCCTCCTTTCAGGTAGCTGTAGAGGGTGATCAGGTCTCCCCTCAGCCTCCTCTTCTCCAGACTTCTCCAGTCTTGTCACAAGCCCAACCAAAGAAAGAGAATACCTGCAAGTTAAGTTTCTTGGAGACAAAAAAGACAAAGCTTTCCTGAGAAATGAAAATTTCAGGCTTCCTGCCATATGTAAATTTTCACAGACATCCTCTGGATTGTTTAAGAATCTATTTTTCTCCTGAAAATTTTAATATTCCCTGAATGCAACACTCCGCTAATCCTGCTGTTGCTTTTTCATAAGCCACTGCAGGTGAGTTCATTGTAGGGGAACAAAATATTCATTTTTCCTTAATATGATATAGTGATACCACTGCTTACATCGATGCTGCTGTAAGCATAAGAGGGAGGTACCCTTTATATTCTTAAATAAAAATTTAAAAGTGAAAATAAGAGCTGAGAGCTGGAGTGACCCAGACGATTCCGCCCTCCTTCCCCTCACTCTCCCCAGCCAAGAGGGCAAGCTCAAAAAGAGCAGAGAAGAACAAGTAGCAATGGGAAAGGCAAGAGGCAGCTCTCGCTGGCCCTGCCCTAGCCCTGTAAGGAGAGGATGATCAGAAATCCTATGAAGAGGCGTCCCTGCAGGCGTGGGTGCTTCCACCGTAAGCCCCAGGTTTTTGGTTTGAGATGCTTTCCCAGCTGGTCCTGCCCCATGGCTTTGGATGGTCCCACCTAGGCTCTCAGGGAGAACGCTGCTTGCCTTGAAACTCCAAATTAATGAAGTATATGATGCAGGTAGCGACTTAAACATTGTAGAACTTACTTTTCTCCTTCCTTCCAGTCAAAACAGGGGAAGAGATCTTTTGGGTGTTGTATCCCAGGTTTTCTTTTGAGAAGCAGTTTACAAAACTCATGCTGAAATATGTTTCATGTGACCTTTTCCCGGGAAGTACTGTGGTAGCCAGTGTTTCAGGAACTGGAAGAGAAATCCCAAGCAATGCAAGGGCACATCACATCTTTTAAAAACTTCTGTCTCTTTTGAGGGGCAAGAAAAAAGTCTCTACTGAAAAGAAAAATGAAGACGCAAATGTGTAATTTTTTGGTCATGTTATCAGGATTCAGAATCTTTTTTATTTTAGTTAAAAAGATATTAACTTTCACTGATATTCACTGAGAAAAAAATTAAAATCACACTAAAGCTAACTCCTATTGAAATCACTTGAAGGAAATCATTAGTTCTTTTTTAGGCATCACATTTATTTTCAGAGGAAAGAAGTAACCTTGTTTTAAATAATTTTGCTCTCTAGCTGTTCAGTTTGAGTACTGTGTTAATGGAAAATATTTCTCACATGAACAATTAATGCTATTGGGATATGCTAGTGAAAGTGAATATTACAGTAAAATTAATGTAATTTTTTTTGTGGAATCATAAAGAATTAAAGCATAACCAGAATATTTTTTTAAAAGGGTGAGAAAAGGTTTGATTTTTTTTCCTGTGTAGTACAGCATACCCAATGCGCCTGTGTGTAAAACAGAAATGGCAAATCATTAGGGAGAAAAAAAATGTATGTGCACACATGCACAATGTAGAATATTTTGGTCACAAAGCTTACACCTGCAGTAGTGGAAAGACATGAAAGAGATGGTGATTCTGAATTTTTTAGAGAACAGTTAAAAGGCTAGAAGCTAGGAGATTTTGAGGAGTTATACTGCCTTATGCTTATACAGAATTCTCCCAATGCCACATTAAAGAAGTAATATTCTGATTTGACAGAAGGACAGATGTGAGTATGTTGCTGTGATTTACAAATTGTGACAAGATAGGGAGCCACTGCTCAGAAACCAGCTGTCCTGCTGTACAGCCATATCAAAGGACCTACAAATTAACACCATGTATTTGCAGATTTTTGTCTGCATAAGTACTCCTCCTCCTCATAGATAAAGCCTTAGCAAGCCAAAATTTTGCTGGTCAGATGCTGCAGTGAGTTGGAATCCAAGATTGTATATGTCTGACATTAACTTGCTAACTTACTTGTGTTATTTAATTTGGACTTCTCATTTTACATAAGGTTGCAATTATTTTTATGTGCTAAAGACTACATTTATATCTGAAACCTACTAAAGCCAACCGATGCCAGACGGTTGAGTAAAAAAACCTGGGTATCTTTTCTTAAGTAGAATTAATCAGTTACACTTAGGCACACTGCTTTACTTTTTTTTTTTTCCCAGCAGTGCCTTTAAAAACACTTTATACAACTGATTAATATACTTAGCTTTTGTCTAATAATTTTGACAACCTTCAATTTTTGCTAATATAGCTTAGATCAAGGGATGCAGCCGTTTTCTCATCCTTCCAGCTTTCTAAAGGAGGTCTTTGAGACTGCCTCAGTTAAGTCAAAGTTATGAGTCCTTAAAAAACAACACACCAAAAATTGAAGCCAAAGAGTGTTTTTGCATACCCTACATCTGTTAAATAAGAGGCAATCTCAACCTGTGAGCGCTGCATCACCAAATCCCAGGGCAGGGGATTCCCCTGAGACAGCCCATTGCATTGACGCTCCTGTTCCTGGAGGTGTGCTGACATCCGACAGCGATACTCCTGACTGCACTGCCAAAAGTACTGGCTGTAACAACGGGTAATACTGATGTTCCGCTTTGATCACTTGCCAAAAAAGTCTGTTCAGAATTCAATGTGTGAGGGTGAATTCAGGCTCCATCAAAGCCAGCTGGAGTTTTGCCATCAACTTCGATGGGGGCAGGAGTCCATCCGTCACATCTTATGGATAACACGATACAATTTCTTCAGAAAGCCAAATGTTAGCTTGGTTGTAGTCAGTTGCAAAATCCATTATACACGTCCTTCATTTAGACCAAAATTTGACTCACCGTCTTCAGCAGCCCAAGTTGTAACTCTTGTGCCTGCTCTTCTCCATTGCAGAGCTGTTGCGCTCCTTGTTCTTGCAGAGGCAATTCAAACATCCAGCTCTGCGATGCCACGTTCAAGCAGAACTCTTAAAGAGCTACATACTGACAGGGCAAGAATCTTGAATTTAGATACAGAGAAGTAAATGAAGTCAAATATAGTGATATCTACGTGTAATAGGCAGTTCAAGCGACATCAGTGTTCTGCTAGTAATCTGTGATCTTAAACAGCCTGTTATCTAAAAAAGAGATGTTCAGTGTACCTTTGAATTAAAGCAATTAATTTATTAGAAGACTGGAAATGTGTTACTGAAGTTAGAAATGAAAAAAAAAATAACATAGTAAAAAAAAAAGAGTATTTTAAAAAAATAAATTAAAAAAAAGTAAAATCTATTACAGGTAAAGCTGGAAAATACTTATCATCCCAGAGAGAGCAGCTGTATTGAATGGAAGATATAAAAGTTACTGAACATTACCTGGGAATAAATAGATGAATATGCAGTCTTCTAAATGGCATTATAAGTACCGTAGTTGTTTTAATTTAGACCTCGCAATTCATTCTTCGTCCAAGTCTAGAATAGTTCAGGAGGTTGAGACATGTAGCATTAAAACATACAGACCCTTATGAGTCCTATAGGAAAACTAAACAGCTGCGAACAACATAGCCTGGAGGAGTGGGGCAGCAGTGCCGCTGGCTGGGTGCTGGCAGCGGAAGGGGCTGCAGGGGTTGGGTGGCCTGGGCTAAGCCAGGAGCTGGGTTTCAAGGGAGAGCGGGGTCCCTTGAGGAGGTGGGATCAAGGGCACAAGGGCTTGGGAACCACTGCATGACATTTGCACATTACACACCTAACATGGTAAAACTTCATCGATTTGTGCCATAGGCCTGTAGCCGAGGTGCTTAGGGACATGGTTTAATGGTGGGAGGGCAGAGTAAGGTTAACGGTTGGACTTGATGATCTTAAAGGTCTTTTCCAACCTAAATAGTTCTATCATTCTGTGATAAATTGTAAGTGGTGAGCATGAAAGGTATTGCTATAGGAGCTATAGGGTTTTGACTGCATTAGGATTTCTGGCCTCAGCTGGGTCACAAAATTAACCCTGAAGAGAGAGTAGAAACTACTTTTACATCTCTACTGAAACTGGTGGCACTTCAGCAAGTGACCCATGCGTCTTGTGTATGAGTCCTTTCACTCCTAATGATGTTTGACTATGTGTTTCTTTTTGTGTCCTGTAATGATGTTATCTGTCAAACAACTTAAAAATCAAGTAAGACTTCAGCTCCCTCCCCTTCTTTTTATTTCTTCACATTCAATTGCATTTTTTTATTATTTCAGGTAAGCTTAGATTTTTTTTTTTCCCCTCTCGGTTATTCTGATATGATCAGCTCAGGGGGCTGAGCTGCAAAAAAACCCACATTGCTAATTCTGAAGTCTGCATGCAAATATAAGAAAGTGCATGTACAGTGGGGAGACCTGGCATTAAGAAGGCATTTAGAAATCAGGTGTTTTGAAAAGGTAAGTCAGTAATACTTAGCACATACAAACAGATGCACACATTAGCAGAGGGAAGTTGCTTGCTTACTGTATTTCATAGGTTTTAAATAATTTTGTTGGTGACCCTGGAAGCTGCTTCGCTGCTTAGAAGTAAGTGTTTGGGGATGGCAGCATAAGGTCCCGTAAAGTGAAGACAGGAGGCAAATAACAGATTTTTTTTTACTCTTGTGTTTGTATTAAGATGATAAACGAAATTCTGTGCCTTTAGATGTAAAGGATTGAAAATACATTCTCCTTTTTCTATAGGTATTAATAGCAGCATATCTGCTCACCGGTGCTGTTGGTGTGGAAGTCTGGCAGAAGCCTTTCTTGTTTGGTTATTACATCGCAGACGCGTTAGTAATCTTGCTTATAGGTAGGTGTCCAGATCCGTGCAAAACTGTACTGCTGTTTAATTCTTTTTATTAGATATTTCTTGTATTTCCTTCTTTTTTTTTTTTCTTTTTTGCTTTTGTAAGTGTGGGCTAGTCCAAACACCACATGAATAGAGCTGATAAAAAAGGACTAATACTGGAAAACTTTCAAAAAGTAGATCCTTCTGGAAACATTTTTCCTCACTGAAGTACTATCTGTTGCACACAAATAATACAGAAAATGTTCCTTATCTGCACGTGCCGTTCAGCGCAGTGCGCTGGCTGGCTGGCTCACAGAGCCTCAGGAACTCCTTGTGCCAGGTAAAATGTCTCTCACATTTATATATACTGTAAGTTTAATGTTTTGGCCCGCAGCACACTATGCTCCAAAACGTTATGGATAGGAGTAAAGGCATTATTTAAATAATCTTAGGAGGCACAATCTGAAAAAGAGCCAAGTAGTTTCTGAGCTCTCCTTCGGAATTACTTTCCGAACAGAAGCGATGCATTTGGTGTAGACAGAAATGGCCTATTTGCTCGTTATTCGATACTGTCAGTGTAGTTTGAAATAACCATTGAACATTTTTCAACTGCTGTAGCTAGGCTGAGAACAAGAGCAGTTATGTTTTAATGAGTTAAAAACATGGTAATCCTAGGTAAAAGTGTGTGTACGCGAAATGGCTTTGATGTGTTGCTTGGAAGGGGAGGAAATTAGCATATGAATTTTAGGGCTTTTTATATGAGCATACAGGTGATGAGAAGAGGGCACCAAAAAAAAAGTGTTTGACACAGGCAGTCTAGACTTAGATCCCACAAAGTGTGTTCAGTCATTGAGTGAAATGGAGAGTTTGGATATAGATGCTCACCCAACGCTGACTCTTAACTAGGAGCTATCTGAGCATTTTGGGGGGAAATTCTGAATCCACTGTGTTGGCATGTGGTCTCACCACCCTTTCGCATGGAGAGGTCTTCAGCAGCCTCCAACCTCAGCCATGCTTCCCAGAATTCCCAGATTGGAAAGGACCCTGCATTCAGGCTGTGCTTTCTAATGAGCGGTGTGTACAAGGACACAGGTTTGACAGTCCTTTGTGATTTACCCAGGGTATAAAACTGACTGTGTGTGACCAAGATTGTACAGTGGTGGTTTTGGTTCTTTTTTTGTCAGGTCTGGTTTAGGCACTCTGAGGAAAAGAAAGAAAGGCAGAGGAAAAAATAGCAGTTGCCTTTTCAGTAGTGAACCAATTATTCAGAGACGTGGTTTAGGCACTCTGAGGAAAAGAAAGAAAGGAAGAGGAAAAAACAGCGGTTGCCTTTTCAGTAGTGAACCAATTATTCAGCTTGACAGAGACGTAGCTATGAAATGCCCTCTGGTGGCTGGCAGGGCACTGAGGGGTAGGGAAGGATTTGTGCTCTGGAAGGAGCTCCACCAGCGTGGGAGAGATGGGCGCTGGCTCTCCCAGAGGCATCGGGTTAGGCCTGCGTTGGCGTTAGGCGCTAGGATGGGCTGGCGCCGTGCACGCGCGTGGTCTGCGCCCCGCGCATCGCTGCTTCTCTTCCTGTCACCAAGGCACATGACAGCTCCTTCGGTGCGCGCGCTGATGGCCTCCCTTGCGCTTGGGAAGCCATGGGTGAAGGTTTAATTCAAACCGTTTGACACGTTAGGAAGGTTTGTGGTAGGGAAGCATGTTGATGTCATCAAATCTGCAGCAGCAAGCAGCCTTTTTCACACTCCGCCAAAACCAGCTGCAGAGCAAGGTCTGATGGACTGTTCCGATAGCATTATCTGTCTCATGTGGTACGCTTGCATGGACGGATCCGTGAGCGGAGAATTGAGTATTTCTTCCATCGTTGTCCCAAGCAGAGTAGGCATAAGTAAGAGCCAAAAGATTTCTTTAAAAACATTGTCCCTTGCACACTATCTGCAATGCCATTAACAGGGCAACTTTCGCAGCTTATAGTCAAATATGGGTTTAAAGTATGCAAGAAATGATCTTGGTTACCTCTATCTTACAAAATTGTCACAGTGCTTAGTAAATCTCTTAAAAACAGACACTAAATTTCAATATTTAAGAAGCAGAATCCTTCCCCTGAGGATCGTGCTGATCCAGAAAGTACTGCCATTTCACCACAGGTTCAAATCTCAGCTCAGCAATAGTGATGAAGGTGGTTAGCGTTGGATAACCTGTGTGCAGGGAATATGGACATACAAAGTTTTTAGAAGCTCACAGTAAATTGCAGGACCCCACTGTGACTGCAGAAAAAGTACTGGTCTAACCTCCACCAAGGGCCGAGCAGCCGGGAATATTAAATTGCTCTCTCCCTTCGAGAGGCTGCAGCAGGCGTGCCTTGCTCAGCCAGATCCATTTGTATCTAAGAGCCCACTCTCTGGCACGCTCAGTTAAATGCTTTTGTGGCTTGTTAAAAACCAAAAAGCGATGTAGTGGGCCTCTGATGGGTTTTATGAGTTAGTTTCCCAGGACCCCGAGAGGAGCCATTAAACCCTAACTGGCTGTCTTTAACCATCTGATGGCATTTAGTAGTCACTAGTGGTCCTTCTAACGATGAACCCGTAGCTGCTCCATCAATACTTGGCATTCGTTTCATGCTCTTACTGTTCTGTACACAACAGGAGTTCAGCTGCTGAGCCGTCACTTCTCCGAGAGCAGCTGGGCTCTAGCTAGTACCTTCTGTAGTGGGAAGAAATCCAGACGAGATGCACAAGAGTGGAGTTTTTCAGATGTCTTTCCTGGAGTTTCTGGGAAAAAAAAAAAAAAAGAAGACTAGCCCACATGTAACCTAAGGATGAACTCTGCAAAAGCACCTCCTCAGAGGAAACTGTGGTATCACCAGGTGACGCTCACTCGCTGAAAGGAATGGAATTTTTATCAGGTGCCAGAACACACAAAGATATACATAAGAGTGCAGCAATGCCGGTGTTTAGATTAGATGTTTTAGGAAAGCCTCCCAAAAGAGAGCTTTACGCATGTCCCTGGGAAATGTCAAGCACTCGGTGAACACCTGTAGGAAGGCCAAGTCTCGGGCTGCTGAACAGTGACCTTGGAGGACTCCTCTGTGAAGCAGAGAAACTTCTGCATAGTATTTCATGGAATTTTTTTTTTCAGCTACCCAGCAAACAGAAACCCATAATTTTCACAGGCAGTGAATGCAATTCCATCCTGCAGCTCCCAAACACACACCTAGCTGCACACCGACCAAACGCAGGCAGCCGTTCCCCTGGTCCCAGAGCGCGTTGTCCTGGCTGCTAGGCAGAAACGCCTTTTCTCTCCTAGCCTGAAAGCAGCCAGACCTTTCTACAGTTCTGGGCCTGTGTGCTCAGCTGGAACTAATTACTTCTGCTCTCAGCAAGGCTCCTGTGGATGACACTCCAGAATCTCTTTTGGGATTTAACCGCAATTGTCCCATAGCATTATCTGGCTAACTAGGGTCCCTTCAAAGGGCAGCACTGGGGCGACAGCTATCATTTATTTTTGCCCCTCCAGGGTATCCCGAATGCCTAGCATTCCCTGTCGCTGTGCTATCAGGTTGAGGGCAATCTAAAATATTTACAATAAGCATTTTAAAACAGTCAGTTTCCCACATGAAGTCTACTACCACAAGTAATACTATAGCCTTCATAAGAAGATTTTCACTGAGAGATAAACATCAGTAGTTCAGGGAGCAGCATTACTAATTGATGACGGTTTCTGTCTAACATTGCACTTAAATGACCTATAATAGGTGCACGTTCTGAATGAAGCATTTCCCATTCTTGAGACATTTGTGTTTGCTCTCCCTGGGATAGATTTTTATAACGTGTAATAAAATTTTAGTTCAGGTTGCAATCCTCTCCTCACTGGATACATTTATATATCTGTTTTCCTCTACCTGACTGTTCATGTCCATGCAACTTACTGGAAATATCTTTCAGTCTGTCAAATCTGTTCAGAATTAACCAGAGGGCTCAGAAGTTCTGGTAGGATGCACACAAGCAAGCGAAGTGTTATCACATCAGCTTCATTCTTTAGGAAACCAGGTTGGAGAAATGACTCCTGCATGCACAGAAAGATTCCTGCTCCTCCTCAGTATTAGTTGCAACCACAAGAGTAGGCTTTGTGGTTAAAGGACCACTGAAGCACGGAGTGGATATGTGGTACTTCATCAGTGTCTGGGACATGAGGCGGACAGTTCTGTAACCCAGAGATGGTGGCATTCCACTCTATCTGGAGTCCACTCTATCCGGTCAACAGTGCCCCAGGTGTGGCTACTGAAGCCTGTGGCAAAGCTGAGATGAATTTCCAAAGTCTAGGTTTGAACATGAATTGTGAATGGAATACTAACATCTGTCAGAGATCTGAAACTAGAAACTGTCTTTTGGAGATGGACCCAAGCATTCAGAATTTTTTCCTACAGTGTGTACTGGAGTGGGTTCTGTGCTGACTTTTGCAGAGTGTGTGCTCCTTGAGGTTCACGCCTTCTCTGAGCTACTTAGGTATATCAAATGAGGAGTAAATGCATAAATGAAAACATAATAGCAGCAAAAAACCTAATGATGAGACCAAGCCACATTTGAAACGCGCCAAGTATTTGCATTCTGTCACAGGGGGAAAGCACAGTTATCCATCTAAAAGAGTGCCTTGTCCTTACACTGTGTCCTATATCCTATGTATCAAAGTAGGACACACAAGTCCTTGTAGTGGGTAATTATACAGCAGCCTGCCCTTTTTTCAGTGTCAGAAAACGTTTAGGAGGCCACGGTCAAATTATAAATTGTTTCCACCTCATACAGGTAAGTCATTCTGTAGTGATTTCCTATCATTCCCATTGCAAAGTGCCTGATGGTTCTGCCTTACTGATGGATAGTTGAATGATTAAATGTTAAATAAGTGATACGTTTTCAAAATGTTATCACTCTGACAGGCTTTGACTGGCCTTGTTTGAAAAGTGTGCTTAACATGAGTTGGCTTCTAGGTGTCTGTCACCAATTTAGCATTTATTAAAGCATTGTTGTGACAGATTGCACGAGACTTTGTTGAAGTAAAGGGTGTGAAATACTCACCTGTCACTCGCAATATATATAAGAAAAAGCAGTTGAGTTCATGTTTGGGGTAACTCGTCTGAACCGGCCAGAATAACCCAGAAAACCAGAGCTGAAGGCCGGAGGCAGAGCGGTGCCACGGGTTGCTAATTACAGGTGGGAACGGGTTCGGCGGCGTTAGCTGTGAGGAGTTGGTTCATGGGCGGTGGGAGCCCCAGAAGAAACTCAAACAGCAGAGCTCACCTGGGGAGACTTCTCCTGGAAGCCAGCCTGGGCTTTTCAACTGAAGGCAACATTTCTCTGGCACTCAATTCTTGCTGTGCCCGGAAAAAGAGAGTGATGTGCACGTGCTGTGTGAACAGGACTACATCAAAGAGGCATCTATAACCATAAACTAATTTCCCAGTCTGTACTAAATCCCTCCAAATGCTATTTGTTAGCTTGCAGCTCAGTTCGAGAGAGAAAACCATGGTGTGTACTTCCTTAGACACTGAAAATAAGCTATAAAATCAACAAGCATGGTAAATGCATCCCCTTAACGATGTTTGTACTCAACAAGTATCTTAGATGCGAAACATCCAAACCATGCATCAACTTTGTGCACGAACACAGTGCTCATGTTTACACTGTGCACTTAATCCCTGTAAAATCATTTCATACCATGTAGATCTCTCTGGGTGTATTTTTCATCTGTCCTTAAATTGCTTAATGTATTCAGACTTTGCAGGCTCAATTAAGTCTGAAAATTATATACTCATTTTCTAAGCTTTTTTTTTTTTCCTTCCAGTTACTAAGTGGTTCTAAGGTGGCCATTTTATATAATAATAAAACACAATTTTGTAGTTAGTGGGCAGCTCAATATGCAATTATCTGTTTGCACAACCAATTAAAAGAGTTGTCTTCTCAAGACATGCCTGAGAAAATCACACTATTCCATAAAAAGCTGCTGTTCCAGTTACAAGTGCTTCTAAATGTTCACCTTTGGATGAAGCTTGCTTCCAGGCACTGATCAGTGTGCTAAACATTCAGTGTGTGAAGATGTTTTCATGTGTCTAGCTGCTCTAAATGCGGACGAAATTTGGAAAAAAAGTGGAAGAAGTATTTTAAGATTTTTCCAAACTAATATTGAGGCCTAAATAATTTTAATCTTACTTTTTTGTCTGGTGGCTAAGAAAGGTAAATGATAACATCCCGTTTCTTTAAGGCAAGCATTGGCTATGATGAATTATTAACCTAGAGCTGGAAAGGCCAAGCAGTTAGACCGAAGAAGGCCACATGGAGCCATGGGCAGTTGAACAGGAGAGGAGGGCGATGGTATTTCATTTGCAGGCTGAAGTGCAACTACAGCTGCCTGCTGTTGAAGAGTTGATTTTTACTGAGCTCGACTTCTGCAATACGCCCAGGTCTGCACAGGCCTCTTGACTGCTGCCCAAATGGGAGGAATGCTCTGGGGAGTCTTTTTTGGAGGGAGCACAGCAGGGATGGGAGGGTACTTTCCTGAATGCCTTCCCGCAGGTTCCAGTGCAGTGTTCACCCAAAATTACATCCCTGTGTTGCACTGTCTTGTTTTTGAACTTTTAACTATCAGGAAGAGCCAATTCTTAACAAATAATATTTCGGTGCTTTTCTTAGGACAGTTTAAGGGTGGTTCACTTGTCAGGAGCTTACCAACAAATGCGATTTACGATAGCAAAGGTGTGGCGAAGATAAACAGCTAAGATAAACATTGTCCTTCCTCTGAAGCAGTATAATTTGTTTAAAAATAGCAGTTTAGGTGTCTTGGCTACCTACTTGGAGTTGCTTCTATATTTAGTGGTGTTTACAGACTGTGAAATTTGGTGTACGCAGGAACCTGGCTCCCTGTGATCGGCTTTCTACCTTTGCCCGAGCGCCAGCGTGGGACTCTTCTGTTGGTTACTGAACTAGCATTTTCCCGAACTGACAGCAGTGTCAGCAGCCCATTTCTGGCCATGCCCTCTCTTTCTCTGCAGCAAATGAGTCTGGATTTTGCAGAAATGCCTAAATTAACTCGAGTACAGCAGCCGCACTGAGTAACCGCAGCGTGTCACGGAAACGTCACCTGGCTGGCTGCAGGTCCTCAGCAGTCTTTAGGGCATGGTTTAAGATGCTGTCATGTCACTAAACTTAAATACATTACTATTAGTCTAGTCTAACACTGGGGACAAATGTACCATGGTATCCATCACATGCTAGCTTCTGGTTTTTTCGGGTTTTTAATTCATTCAGCCATATCACACAAGTATCATCTTAGAGTTTTTGGAATTGAATTGGAAAGCGCAAAATGAAATCCAAAGTTGTCACTAGAAGTGATGGGAATGATCTTTTTGATCCCTTTTACACACATGTATATATATAAAACTACATGTATATATTTCTATATATGCATATGTGTACATATCTGTGTGTTTACATACTTACATACATATTTGGAAAACAAGATATACCTTTGTTTCTGACATGTCTCTTAATCCTGAATTCTTGAATGCGTTGGGTTTTGTTCGCTTTTTTGTTTGTTTTTTAATATGGACAAAATAATTCCTGATCAAGAGCTTTGCAAATGCTTATTTCTCTGAAAAGGGAGTCAAGATAGTGCAAGGCAGAGGACTGACCATAGGATTGTATCTAAATCTGAGGATTTGGGCTTGATACCTTCAGCCTCGCCTGACACAAGAATTCCCTGTGCATATCTGTGCCACCCATCTGTGCTTTAGTATTTCTGCTTTTAATACAGGCCTGTGTTCTTCCATTTGGGTCTCAGAATTTAAATCAGCTGGAAAAGGGGGGAAAACATTAAAGGAGAAATTAAAAACCACTGGAACAGCAGTAATACTTCTAACAGACACTTGATGAGTTTGATTTTCTGCGGGGTGGTAAAAATGTCTAATACACTGAACTTGGGGGGTTTAATGATTGTGAAAGAAAATATGTGCTTTTAGGACATTAGAGGGGAAAAAAAAAACCAACAAAAAAAAAGCTCCACCATCATGGCTTGGGCAGTGCCTGGGTGGCGGAGCGCCAGAGACAGCAGTGGGTTTGCTTTCCAGGCTGCACCTTTTGTTCCCCAGCCCAGCGGGGAATGGCAGCCCTGCGGAAGCAGCAGTTTAGCTCCTGGGCACAAAGGGATCCTTAATGCCAATTAAAAAAGCAGCCTTAATGAGTACCAAAAGCAGCCCCCAAGCTAGGCCTCCTTAGCTAAAAAAAGATGTGAAAGCAACATGTTGTAGGAAATGATGGAATTTTGAAAATCCCATAAGAAACGGGGGAACACCCTTTGCTTTCCCTGCTGCATCCTCAGCTCTCGCTCTGCTAAAAGCGAAGCCGTATAAAAGTGGAGGAGTAACTGGTGTAACTGCCCCGTTCGGAAAGTGGCTTTTAGCTAGCCGGGGGACTGTTTGTGGTCAGTATGTTATTTCTAAATAAAATGGCACTTCATAAAAATAACAAATTGTTGGCAACCATTGCTCTTTGAATTCTATTTCTAGTTCTAGTCTCTATTTCTGTTCCTCTCGGTTGCTTTTTCTCCTAACAAATCAAACTTCAGGATTGCAGCAGGAAATTTAGATTTAACCTCAAGAGTCAATGTTTTGTCTCATGTCTGCTCTAATGTGATACAGATGTTGGAACTGCTGTACGTAACTCAAGATTTTATTGAACTAGCCCTCCCTGCCTAATAGAAAACATAGCTAGCTGGAGCGCACATTAAACACAGATCATTCTGAAGGCACTAAGCTTGCAAATTTTAGAAATATATTTACAGAATACTTGGGATATTACTTCAATTGCACATCCTTCAGCTGTTTGATATGGAGTTCCTGCCATAGTAAAGAAGCAGAGCCCTTTATCTTACTTGTTTTAAAAAGCAAACCCAAGAAGTAAACATGGAAAAATGCAATACCTGAAATTTTTCACGGGCTGGATAATATTTTTTTCCAGTTCTTTGTTTCCTCTTCTTTAAAGATAACTAGAAAGACTGGAGAAATAGGTTATCTATTGTATCCCTTCTTACTACTTCTGTTTTCCAACAACCCTGACCTCGGCTATTCCTGCTTTTTTTAGTTTTCCTTCTCTTGAGCTGCCACTCTGGCCGGAGCGTGCTAAACCCTTGGGTGTATCTTTGATGAGGACTGAATGGTAAACACTGACATTTCTTGAGAGTCTACTATGCCACATTAGCCCCAGTACAAAGTCATCTGAAATCAGTTCTTTCCTCTGCTCATTCTTATTTTTCCTGATTTCTAATAATGAGTTTAAAGTTTGCTACTTTTCTGTACAACCAGCGCACTGTGTTTCTTAAACGAGATTTTGTTAAGGTAAGAATAGAAGGTTTACAACGTGAGAGTGCTTTCCTTGCCCATAACAAAATAGGAATTATGTATTAATTTAGTGTACCAAACCGAAGCCTCATGCCTTATAATATAAAAGCTGGTCAGAAATATGCTACCCAGAGCAATCTCCAAGCAGCAAACAGACCAGGGAAAAGCCCTTGATACACAGAAAGCAGGGGAAAAACCCAAACCAAACCCAAAGAGCTCTGGAGGGAAACACATAGAAAACGGGTGTCACAGATTAAAAAAGGATTATATGTAATTTTACCAGTCAGGCTGACTAATACTGTTGCTTTTTCGTTTAAATCTTGAACTTCCACTTCTTGCTGGAGGTCTTCTTTGACCTCTTGCTTTGAGGTCTTCTTGGGTGGACCAATGCATTTGGGATGTGGGTGTTAGATGGGGTACAACTGGGTCTTCAGGCAGCTCCGGGGCTGCTAGCGGCTGTGTTGGTGGTACCGGTGGTACCGGTAGCCATGCAGCTGGGCACAGTGTTAGCAAAGCTGAGTTGCGTGTCCTTTGGGGGTTAAAGCTGAGCTCCAGAAAGTCCACAGCCATGTTAAAAAAAAATTCAAATGATGGCCACATCGTGACAATTAGTTCACTTCAGCCATTGTATCAGCAAAGCAGATCATTAGTTGAACGTTAGTATATTGAACTATAAACCTGTTATTTCCCCAGTAATGTGGGCGGCCCTGTTTGAGGTTAATTGTCTTTATATACTCCATTGGAAAGCTTTTGGTGTCAGATTTGGGGGTTTTTTTCTACACAAAGAGCAGTTCATGCAAAATGGGGCTGTGATCTTTCTTGGGTCCAGCAGAGGAACCTGTATGACAAATAGCTGATCCTGCCTACTAACTGCATCAGAATTCATAAAAACCTTTCCAGTCTTGTCACTCATTACACAAGAAAATCTGTGTCAGCAACTGTTTCTAGCAGATAACTTCTGGAAAAATGAGCAAGATTTTAGTATGGCCTAAAGCCTCCAAACTCAGTTCGTATCCTGTAATGAGTACAGGAATACCGAGGCATTTTTAAAATAGCACCCTCGCTCTGTTATCATACGAGAAAACTCTGACGTCATCAGTGTAGCAGGACTGCATGTCATTACATATGAATCTTTTTCTCTTCCAGGCTTCAGTTTATTTCTTTCATTTCCACAAACACTATACAACATTCACAGGTAAGTTAATTAACATTAAGTAAGTTCTATCCCTTCCTGTTAAATTCTGTGTATTTAACAGTTGCCTCCCTTGGGAAATAAATGTAATGCTTGATGTAGCCGAGCTTCTTTCAGCCAGATGCTGTGCTGATAATGTAGTAAATGGTTTTTCTGGTCACTTTTGAGAATCTGACTGGTTTCTTTTCCGTGTTTGTAATTCCTCTCCTCTTCCTTTCACTTGTCATTCTCCAGGCAGTCTCATGCTGATCCTGCAGAGTAAACTGATGAAAGCTCTGTAGCTATAAACACTGCATTTTATTCCCAGTCAAATGTGATTTGTAACCTGTGCCTGCACTAGGTAAAATCCTGTAGCTGATCATCCCACACTCCATGAAGTACTTTACTGTCTTCCAGATCCTTCTGTAAAAAGCTCTTCTCTGTATGAAGTCTGCAGGTAATTGCCATCAGATACAGGCAAGGCGGGTGGCAAGCTGTGATTACATCTGAGAGTTGGCTTGCTGCACCTAGGCATTTTATACACAGTTAGTTTATACTCCGATGGCCTATTTTTATTAATTCTGCCTGCCTTCCTCTAGTATTTCCTAGCTCATTTCACTCATCTGTCACGTCAGGTCTCAGATCCTGAGTGTCCTGACGGAGGGACTGTCACTGCCTGTCTTCAGGAATTAGTGAAAATTAATACTAACATTTACATTTTGGAGACTGTAAGACAATAACGCATCACTCCTACGCAGCCCTTTTCATGTCACAGTACTCAGTGTGGTTAATAAAAGCATGAATAGCCCCGAGTTTGGGGCAGGAAGAGTGGAGAGTCAGGAGATGTGGGGCTGGGAAGGTGGGGGACCCACAGAAAGGCCAGGCTTTGGGGCAGGGTGCTGGGAGCAGCCGCCTGAGGGGGCTGGGGACCAGTGGTGCAAGGGACTCTGGTTTGGGGAAGACTGGGAGAAGGAGGACAGCACCTTGGGCATGTCAGTCCCTGGCAGTAGCACCATTTGCCCCGCTGAACATTTATTTTTTGCTTTCCTTCCTCTCATGTCAGGACTTTTGTTTGGTGTTTTCCTTCTCAAGTCATCATTTGACGTAGTTTCTCTCAAGCCTTCTGGTGGGTTTATCATTCCTCTGAACAGAAGAGCACAGTCATTCTAAGCGTCCAGTATGAGCTGCTTGAAGAATGCATGCACAAGTTATTTGGTGATGAGGAATTGGAGTTTTCCAATCATCTCCTCTCTTTCTTCATCCTGCTACCTGCTCTCAGTTGTTAGTTTATCAAAAGAATATTCTTTTTTGGAATGAGAAAGATAATGATTGGATCCTTGTCTAGCTGTTTCTATAAATGCAAGGCTAGGTTGGATGGGGCTTTGAGCAACCTGGTCTAGTGGAGGGTATCCCTGCCCATGGCAGCAGGGTTGGAACTGGATGATCTTTAAGGTCCCTTCCAACCCAATTCTATGATTCTATGATAAATACCGGTGTTCAGAGATTTTAAACGGGACATTTCCCAGTACACTTCAAACACAGAATTGCTCTTCCAAACTATTGGTATGAAGAAACGGTTGAATGATAGTGAACTTCAGTAAATCAAACCTCCTACTCCGTTTATAACCTCTCAGTGAGTTTTGCCTGAGTGAGAAAGATGCAAGATAGATGCAAAAGCTCGTGATCTTCCAGTTACCTTTTTCCTAGCTGACAGAAAATATGGTCACTTACTACCTGTAATAGTATTACCTTTAAAAAATAGCTTAAAATATCCAAAAACCCCACAGTGCATCATTACTTTTCCTGTGCTCTAATTAGCAAAACAAGCCTCCCCCTTAGGCTGTACTTTGGCAATGGCGCAGGACTGTCTGGCAGCATCACCTCTAGACCTAAACAACAGCAATCCCTGCCAGCCATGTGCTTGACTGTGTTGCCACTGAAAACGTGGACGGACTGGCTGAAGTCATATATAAAAAATACATATTTTGAATTCACCGCAAGCCTGCACACTGTGCATTTGGATGACAGCTACAGCAACAGAGCTACTGTGGCTCACTTTGTGTGTAATGATGAGCTGGTGAAGCTGACCAGAAGCTGCGTGAATAAAACTATGTAATTTTTATCCCAGAAGCAAATGTTACTTGGGTATCCTACAATTTCTCCTAAAGTGCCTGGGCTTCTAGCACATTTGCACAGGTAGTTGTGTTGCAAGATGAATTCTTGGGCTGAGTTTAGGCTAGAGTGTGAAGTTACTGTACGGAAATAGAATGGATACATTTTCTTACTCCATCAAATGACTGTATTTATTTACAGAGCACATTTAAAGAAAACACTGAAGAATGATTCTTTGTATGAAGGACTCCTACCTCTTGTGTCACCTCTACTGCTGTTCATTCTCCTTACAGTCTGGGTGGTTTTATCTCCAGGCAACATATTAGCAAAGCAACCAAGAATCTTTTTATGGATGGTTGGGGTTGCTTTCTCAAACGTTATTGTAAGTATGTTGGTGGTGGTGATATTATTTAGAGATAGCTTTCTATTTTTATGTGAATAAACAGACGAGAACAGAAACTGTAGGTAAAACTCAGCAGAATCACACCGGTCTTCTACCTCTGTGTTACCCTCTTTTGTATAAAAACATACCACAGCAGCTGTCTGGACACTTACAGTACCGCAATACCTACTCTACCACAGCCTAGCATTTTTATTAGGGTTCTATTTTTTTTTCTGGGGAGTTTATGAAGAGCCTTACTTCCAGAAATATAACAGATATTCCCCGACACATAGGCAGAACTGAGAACCTGGCTAAAGTAAAAGAAAGCTCAACACAAGCATCAGCAGGAGTAGAGGGGTTGTAGCCTTCACCTGCTGTTGTGCCCATTAGCGTGGTACATGCATTCCTGTATCCTGCAGCTCAGCTGATCCCGCATTTTCCCATCACTGTTCAGAATAAGCGTTTTTATAAGGAAAGACATAAAGAGGTGCAGGGGCCTTGCAATGGCTCTCTGCCCACAGGTTAGTTTCTCCTATACCACATCATCATGACCAATTTCCCCTTTTAATGCCTGTGAGGCAGCCTAAACCTCGGTGAAGTAATCACAAGGACAGCCAGCACTGCAGTTAACCCCAGGCTTGCTTTGCCGACGGAGGCCCTTTGCCTCTCTTCTTGCCAGGAGAGAGGTGAGGGAGATGCAGCCAAGTAGAAAGGTGTTCTTCCATTACTGCTAAAATACCCTAAAGGATAGTTGACTTCGTGTCATTTGAGGAAAAGTCTCCAACACCATCTAAAAGCATGTCACTGAGCAAGGCTACGTCCAATTTAAAAAGTGAAAGGCTTGAAGTGCCTTGTATTATGAGAGAGATCTTTGAAAATGTGGGATTTCAAAAGAGCAAGCATAACGCCTCTAGAAATTTGTATTCAGGAACGGAAAAGAAATTATAGTTCTGATGCTTGTTAGATATATCCTATAAAGGTACATTTCCGAGGGTCACAAATCAAACGGTTCCATCTTAAGGATTTAATCTCACAACAGGTTATTTTCAGAAGTATAAGTTTTATTGTATGTATTTTTCATTACCTAATCTATCCCTTTTTCATAAGAGAACAGTGTAGATTCCTAAACGAGAAATACAATTATTTCATACCAGTGAGGAAGGTGCTTTCAGCGTTTGGCAGATGGCAGGTTCTGCATATACGTCTTAACAAACTGAGAGCAATTGTGGCAGGATGCTTGCAGAAGAAAAATAGCATGGCAAACCAGAAGTTTCTTTGTAGACTATGGTTTATTAGACAGTGAGTGCAATGCATTTTCTTCAGGTGTTTGGTTTTAGTGAAACATCTACTGGAGCGTTAGAGGTTTGCGTGAATTAAAAAATGTATGCATGTTAGTGGAAATTATTAACATTTTAAAAGCAAGCGTTAAAAATGTATGGGCGTTAGTTGGAATTTGTAACATTTTAACAATGAGAAACAAGCCTGTATTTCCTTTCACGCCCTCTGGTCCCTTATACACACACATTTCCTCCAGCATCAGAGTAAGGCTTGTCATGGCAATGCCTTTCTTCTCCATGATACTCTGACACTCTGGGTTTCCACTATCTGTTCTGTAGACCACAAACTGCAGCTCACGCTTCTGTACCTGCCAGTATCTCAAATGTCTCATGCCTTTGGCAACATATTTAGTTGCCCAGCAGATCCCTTGGGCTAAACACGTGGTCTTGGACCTGGCCTTATAGCCGTGCAATGTCAGGATGAGTAGGGAAGGTGATGTCCTCCTGGGAGCAGAGAGAAAAATGGGTCATTTCCAGCATTTTTAGCTAGACTAAGGCATAAAGGTCTCCAAGGCCTAAAAACCGAAAGCTGCTTATCCCTGAGAGGAGGACTTCTTTCCCCAGTCCCCATGGCTGGCAGCTGGACTGCCTATGTGTTCACCACCTCTCTTGCCGAGATGCTCAGACCTTGCTTTGAGATTTGCTTGTAGGGCACCTCTCAGAAATATCCAGGTCTGAGCAAATCACCATGGAGCACAACTGTCCCAGCTCCCCCTTAGGAAGCGCTCCAGGGCACGTGTTTGAGGCCAGGAGGAGGGGACAGAGTGGGTAAGTCCCACAGAGGGGACTTTCAGCCATCACCGTAGCAGGAGCGTAGTGGCCAACGCGGTGGCCGGCTGATGAGCAGAGGCAGCTCAGACTCAGGAGATGCTTCATGAGGAACCTCCCAGGGGATACGGTAGGAGAGAGGATGCTAAGGACCTACCCTGGGGTACAAACCACAGCTGCTAGAGGTTTAAATGCAGGAAGGCCAGGGTAGCACTGCAAGATGTGGGCAAGGGGGATGGAAAAGCACAGGGCATACTCCCATAGCTTTACCTTTTCTTTCCAGTCTGCCTCTCCAGACTCCAGCACTTTCATCTCCTAATGCTGTTTGTGCCTCCCTTGTAGTGTGAGTCAGTGCTTCAGGACCAGGGGGAATAAGGAATTGAGGGAGGAGAGCAGAGCACAGTCCATTTTGCAGTCCTGTGGTAGACTGAAGGTGAATTGCTCCAAATATTAATAAGCAATCTTTATGAAAAATTGAGCACCGTGCTTAACAGGGTGTAATAATGGTTTAAAACAATGTGAAATCCAACCTCTGGGCAGGTGCAATTATTCAGCCAGAGAAGTTATAGCATATAGATTGCTTTAGCAATTTCTGATACCCTCTGGAATGATCCCCAAAGGACTCATAAAACCAGCGTTATTCAAAAAATTCATAATCAATACTGACTGCATTGTAAGCAAAAATATTTACATTAAATACAAATGCTTCTTGCATTATTGAAAGTTTATTATTTTTTCATGGTTTATTTTTGCATTGTTCAGCTTCCACAGCACAGACAGTAAAGCCAGTATTTTTTCCCTATGGTCAGACTCCTACTGCTGCCGTCATAGGATTTCAGGCACTGCACAGGGAATGAATTTTTCATTCTTCTACTGTTTTCAGGATACATAAAAACTATTTTTAACCACATTTAAATTTTGATATAAACTTAAATGGAAAAAGTATTTCAGATGTGGCTAAGTTCCTTTTTTTTAAAAAAAAAAAAAGAACAGTACATATGAGACACATTTCTTAAGGAGTCTAAACCAGGTAAAACACTTAGGCGTGCTTAACTGGTTTTTAAAAATCTGAACTTCTACTCATTATCTTTCAAGAAGTCAGTAAAATTAAGCTAATTGCTTTCAGTTAAACCATGCACCATATATTAATTTTTTCTGCCATTCTGAGTGGGATCCCTTTCCCTGGGCCCCCAGCTGCATCTCCAGGGAGTCCACTGCCATGATCAAGCCAAGAAAATGTTTTCTTAGTACATGAAGGAGTGCTAGAAAAGAAAACCAGGATTTAAAAGTGGCATATATTACCTTCCCTCCCTTTTGTACAATGAACCAGAATATATTTCTGTCATGCCATGTGATTAAAATACCAGTATGCTCCCCCAGTGATTAAGTGGTGGCACGTTTGATTCGGGATCACAACTTTACAAGCCAGTGTGAAAGCATGAGGTGTCAAACAGCTCCCCTTTTGTGAAGATGTGCTTCGTCTCATAAAGCAAAGCATGCCAAAACACTGTCTCCAGAAAAGAAGCGTGTATTTTAAATTGCTTGTAATAAAGTCCCTTAAGGCTCACAGACAATAAGGCACACAGGTGTATCTATAGTAGTCTTCATGCTAGAAACAAGCCCCATTTTGAACTCCAGCCTTGTTTTCCCCTCATGAAAAGCAACCAACAGAGAAAATGGATGTATTTTTGCCTAGACCCTCGGGCTGACCCAGCGCTTCTCACCTGGCCCCTTTTGCTCCGACAGTGCAAGGTGATCATCTGCCAGATGAGCAGCACCCAGCCGGAGCTTTTCCACTGGTTCCTCTTCCCACTGGCGCTGGTGGTCTACGCAGCCATCTCTGGGCTGCTGGGCTGGATGGAAGAAGCGGTGCTCGCCGTGTTCACCGTGCTGGTCACGGCCGCCCACGTGCACTACGGGGTCTGCGTGGTGAGCGGGCGCCTCTGAAGCA
>NW_009259730.1:2162162-2231526 GCF_000687185.1 Egretta garzetta | reverse complement strand
CCTGGGGGCGGTCTCTACGCTGTCTGGCTGGGGAAGTGTCTGGGAGTCTGAATGTTCAGTTATGGTTTTTTTTATTTCTGCGTATTGTTTTATTTTGTCTGAAGTTAAAAAAAAAGTCAAGTTTACTGCAGGCAGCGCCTTTTCACACGTGCAGCAACTTCAGTGACCTGAATTATTCTAACGTAGCTGACTGGTTTCAGCTTTAAACCCATCACAATCAGGATATTTACAGACTGGTTTTACATAGCAGTCGACCCACATGGCATGAATGCTCCCACCCCTTTTTTTCCCTTTCTTCTTCCTGAAGTTACTTGACTGAAAAAATAGGAAGATAAAATGTAAAGTGACCTGAATAGAATTCATAAAATAAGGTTAACTTTGGTTTGAATCTACAAGCAAAACAGCCATCCCAATTTCTAATGTTTTCTTAGCCCTCTCTTAGCATGAGAGAGACATGGAGACATGAATGGTTTTCCAGTTCATTCAGTCTTACCACTGTATTTTTGTGTCTGCTAGATACTAGTTTTGTCATTTACTGCCATTGGAATTACTGCTTAAATTCATCTTTCCTCAGTTAATGCCCTCTTTTCTGAAGAGTATTGCCACATAATCCCTAGGAAAGTGTCTTAATGGGGGTTTGCTTTTCGATAAAACACCTTGCATGGCAAAGGTTTCATTTCACAGGGAGTTGGTCAGCATTCTTTTATTTAAGATGCACCATTGGGATGCAAGGCTTTTACTTTGAAAGAAGCATTTTGTCAGCAGACGTTGGCATGGTAGTAGATTTTACCCCAGCAGGGATACGGGCCAGTTCAGTGGAGGTCAGAATGGAAATAAAAAATACCTGGTCAAAATTCACCACTGACCGAAGGGGCCCAGCTCCATCACAGTTTAGGTCATCTGTGAATTTGGTCAGTAGCGATTTAGCTTTCCGTCAGTGTGCTGCAAGTAAAGACCACAGCTCTCTTGCTTGAGTACTTGTGGGTCCCCATGTACTCATAGGTTCCCAAGTACGCGAGGACTGGGTTGGGTCCTCCCCTCTCTCACCAGGAGGAGAGAGACAGTGAGCTGTGAAGCACGCACTAAACTGGTTGCTAATCTCCGTGATTTCTCTTTAGGGGAGGCAGCTGAGTGAGCACTTGAACATTTACATCTTTTCCCTGAAGAAACGTGTCCAGGAGTGAACACCTGCGCTATGATCAGACTGTAACACTTGATGTGGAGATTTGCAACTCTTCTGATGTGATAAATAGCTGGAATTAACCTGATTAAAATAACCAAAGAATAGAATAGTCCAGATATCCGAACCACTGCGACAAAGAGCTATGCAGCGAGATGCTTCATCTCAGAAGAAGATCCCCGTCCAGCAGAGAAGCGTTTACCAAGTTGTTCTGCTGCTAATATTTATTCTCTTCACTAATGCCGTGTTACTGCCCTCTCTGGAGCTTTTGTCTTCCTCCTCCTTGCCACTGTGTCCAAAATCCTGGATAAATCCATGCCAGGTTACATGAGATCCTTGGTGGTTTATAACCAGCACTGGTTTTGCCCAGCCTGGTCACCCGTGGGACCCTGGCAGTGCAAACCCTCCCTGTACGTCCTTCCCACTCAGACATCTGTGCCTGCTTCGTTCTCCAGATTCATTTTCTCACAACTCATTTCTTCCATACAGCCTCCTGAAGGGCTTATGCGCATTCAGTCTTTTCCTCACCTCGAATGAATGTGTGAAGAAAAGAGAATGAGCTCAGAAAGCTATGGGTACAGTAAAAGCATTTTTGAAACATATGATTTTTTCCCCCCAGCATTCAGATGCATCTCGGCTGACCTGTATCTGTCAGAAACACAGGCAGGAGTTGGCCTTTATACTTATTTTCTAGGCAGTAACAAGCGTGTTGTTGATATTTCGGTAGCAACAAGCAATATACCCTACAAAGGTAACCAGCTGCGAATAAATTTGGCCAACAAGCCTTTGAAGATTCTCATATTTCACTGCAAAACTAGTTAGCCAAACCTCATCTATGAGTGCAAAACACGACACAAATTATAATTTGCCTGCGTGCTTAAAACAAATTCTTGTGGTTTTAGGCAACAACAACAAATTGAGACAAGAAAAGCTTTTTTTAGCCATTATACATTTGCATGCAGATGTAAACTGCTCACTTCATCTATAATATATGTAGGTTTTCTGCGTGCCTTGGAGGAAGGAGCAAGAATGTGAGTCTCATCTCTTTTCATATGCTGCCCTAGCCAGGGGGCACTTGAAGCAGTAATGAAACAATCTGTCCGCTTTCCCCAAGGTAAGCATTAGACTACACCTCTTGCACAGAGGTACATGACTGACTGCCTGGCACGTTTATTAACTAGTTATCTATCATCTCGTTTGCCAGAAGCAGGGCAGAAGCGCAGCTGCTGACCTGATGAGCCTTAAGTTCACCTTTTCCAGTTCTTAGACCATTTCCCTGCCTGGATCATTTTTTCCCCAGTTAACATACCCTTACATCAGTAGCTGCTCTTAATATTTGCAGCTGAGCACCCACCAGCCATACCTCCGTGAACAGGTTCAATTTAAGTTTGTCCCACCTGTTACAGTAGTTGACTTTACCACAGTGTCAGGTAGGGCTGATTTCCCCCGGCAGCCCTTGCTGTGGGTACCAGGGGACAAACCTGCACTACAACTGCCTGACAGGAGGGTGTAGCCAGGTGGGTTTTGGTGTCTTCTCCCAGGTAACGGGCAATAGGATGAGGGGAAATGGCCTCAAGTTGCACCAGGGCAGGCTTAGGTTGGACGTTATGAAAAATTTCTTCACCAAAAGGGTTGTCAAGCACTGGAACGGGCTGCCCAGGGAAGTGGTCGAGTCCCCATCCCAGGAGGTATTTAAAAGACAGGTAGCTGAGGTGCTTAGGGACATGGTTTAGTGGTGGGATGGCAGGGTTAGGTAAATGGTTGGACTTGATGATCTTAAAGGTTTTTTCCAACCTAAACAATTCTATGATTCTGTGATCAGCTTCCCCTCTTCACAAAGCAGAAATACCACACCGACTTGTAAAGTTGCTTATGGTTTGAAAGTACGCATGTTCCACCTACCAAACAAGCACACTGAGGGTCCCGCCCGCCAAATGGACATAGTGCTCCCGTCACAGTTCAAGCAGCTCAAGGTTCGAGTTAGGCAGAGGACACCGGTCATCCTGTTAATGCTGGTTTGGAGATTTTGCCAAGAGCCCTGTAGGGAAGGGAAGCTCCCACACTCTCCGGCACCCCTGCGGTCCAGCTCCAGTGCTGCAGCTAGAACAGCGAGAGGTATCTTCCAGCCTTCCTCCCCGCCGGTGGGGTGGCCGTGCCCCTGCCCTGCGTGATGCCGAGGGAGCATGGGGTCTCCACCGAGAGGCTTCCTAACTGCCCAAGGACTGTCTTAAAGTAAGGCTGACGGCTGTTTAATGAGGGGTGCTAAAAAAGGCCGTTCTGACTGTGCTTGACGGGGAACGACGAGTTTCATGTAGGCATGCACCCAGCAATCTCGCTGTTTGATGCAGTTAAGTATTACATCTTATACCAGAAACACCTTCACAAAAGTCTCACCTATTTCAACCGTTTGTATTTAACCCATCCATCAAAAGGATCTGGAGGAAGTCCTGAGGAGAAAAAAATAAGAATAAAATGAACAAAAATACTTCTGGATCAAATGTGGTTGTACTGGAGGAACTCTGTGGACAGACTTCCCTTTTCCCTCTCTCTTGCACTTATTTATTAAACAGCTGGACATATGGGTCACAGAAGCAGCACAATTTGATGCACTGTAATGGAGTATTTTGAAATATTTAATTAAAAGAAATGATAAAACTTGAACTGCCACAACCTGCCTGCACTTGTACCTTTCTAAAGAGAAATACAGTATCACTTTTAAAGGAAATTAAGCTCCAGACAGCTTTTTCACATCCTATATGAAGACATGGCAAATAACTTTTTCTTTTTTAAAGCAGCTTGTCACTACAATCTCTATAAAGACAAGTATAAGAACAGATCATGTATTGCACAGTGTATATATTGAATTGTTAGCCATCTTAGATGGCAACTGGTTCAATGAACAGGAATAAAAATGCTTTGTTCATAGGACAGTATGGTGACAGATTTATTTTGCAAAGTCAGATACCGGTATGAAGATGACCTAACAGTCCAAGAACAATTTATTTTGGTCACAACATTGTGGGACAAAGTTTTCAACTATTTGAACTGGAAAATATATTACTTTTTTTTTTATGCTGTTGAGCATTCGCACTAGCCCAAATACACACACACACCCCCCCAAGTCTTCTGAAAACGAGCATTCGCACTAGCCCAAATACACACACACACACACCCCCCCAGGTCTTCTGAAAATCAGCTAAACTAGCACCGCTCTCCCAGGTTTGAGTGCCCGGGTTGGAAATGGGCTCCTCTGGTCCTGGCTTCGTCTCCCCCCCTCTACCAGAAACCTTCCCTAAGTGGGGCTGGGCAGTGGCTCAGCCTCAGCCCCCTAGGGATCCCCGAAAGCAGTGGGACGGCTCAGGCTGACCTGGTGGTGGTGGGACACGACCAGGTGGCTTCAATGCACGGCAGAAAGAGGTCCTGGCTCAAATCCCTGGAGATTTAGCAGCAGCTACTGCAGCAACATTGCTCAAGCTGCAGAAGATCAGAGCTGTGAGAATTACAATGCTGTTTCCTCCTTTTCTTCCAAAACCCTAATATTTTAATCTAAAATGTAGGTGGCCTTTATGTGCTGCTCTGAAGATTCATCCCTGAATACTTGGCCATTGCAACAAAAGTCCATGGGGAGCTTCAGTGCCCTTGCTATAGCACTCTCCTCTCCTCCTGGCTGCTGTGAGTTTTGCTTTTGCTGTATCAAAACCGCAATACAACAAGAGATTTAGAGGTCTGAAATCGGAAAGCATTTACCATAAAGAAGAATGTTCTGTTTACGTGCACATGCATACATGCATTTTCTTTTTTGATTTGTAGAAGGGGATACAGTTGCCGAGCTCTTGGGGAAAAAGATACTACCTATGCACACAGCAAAAGTGAACTTTTTTGTTTAAAGCAGCTGCCTTTTTCTTCCTGCTCCCATATGCAGTCACTAATGAAACAAAAATATGTATTTAAACCAGAAAGTATTCTTTTAGAATGTTTCGAATAGTCTCTAGAGCTAGACAGATTTTAACATATATTTTTTTATTAAATATGTAAAAAGATAAACGCAAGTCAAGTTATTCACATATTCAGACAAAAATCTACTCTACCATGCGACAATTTGTGGATAATGTAAAATGACTGATACATCTGAATAAGACTTTTTGTATCTATTATGCCATTACTTATCGATTTATAATTAACAATACATATGTTTACATTCCTTTCAGTTTACATTTAATATATAACCAAAGCTTTATGGTGTGCTATTTAGTAAAGGTAATTACAAATGCATATTAAAACCATAACGGAATAATGGTCTCCCCTCAGCACAGCCGAATTTCTAGCGCCCTCGAGGTACTTTACTGCCCTGGCTCCCTGGCTCAGTCACTTCCCCCTTAATACAAGCAGTGAGAGGGCTGTGGTCCTCAGACCAGAAATAGGATATAAGGAATTTTCAGGAAATGAAGTTCACCTTTTTAAAAAAATTTTTTTTAAAATGTGCTTCAAAGAGAGAAAAGGAGAGAGGCACAACAGCCTGGCTACGAACCCCCCGGGGAGCTCCGCAACCCAACCGATTGCACCTTCAGAAAAACATTTCCTCTTGAAGTGCTCTCCATGCATCTGCTCGAGCGTTAGCAGAAGGACGAGCTGCAGTAAGCAGAGACTGGCGCGGATGAAATTAAGTTTACAGCCTGATCCCAAACTCCTCGCCCCATCAGAAATCCCACACAGGTTAAAGGACATTCTGGAGACTGGAAAAAAAATTAGTAACTGCTCCTCGGTTCAACAGTATTATGAAGAACTACCATTTATTACAATGACAATTGTAATAAGTACATATGTTCTAATAAACACAAATACAACGAAAATGACAATTCCCCCATTTGTGGTGATTCTTGGAAATACTTATTTTGGAATATACACATTTGTATAAAGCAGACCGTTTTTGTAACCAATGGAAACGGGAAAGGAAAGCGCTGGCCTGCAGGCTGCAGTACGTGCATTTCATCACCGGGTAGGACGTGAGGTCAATGCTGGAGGCAGGGCTGGGAAACCTTCAGCCCGCAGGGGCCAGGAACTCTTCTGCTGAGCAGGGGGAGCAATCAAGGAACTGGAAATACCTGTTCTAATGCTTAACAGTATTTAATATGTTGTCTGTGGTGCAACACGACAGCCGGGATCTCACATTTAACTAAGAGCCACTTAGCTGCAAAAGATTGATGAGGAACAGAAAACGGCGCGTGCATGCGTGCGTGTGTGTGTGCGCGCTGGGGGTTGAGAAATTGAGAAACTCTCATGGAAGCGTAAGCTTGGAACTTAGGCTCTAGGAGCACATGAAGGTCTAGGATGATTTATAGCTGTTCAATAGGCTTTGGAGAGTTTTTCAGTGGCTGCCAATTGGGACGGGACTTCCATGTACCTGCTAAATCAGCACAACACTCCAGAATGAAGAAAATCAAGTGAGAGACCCAAGAATCCCAAGCATTACATACTCAGAGAGACTACAACGCACAGTTTTACGAGAAAAGTAAGGAATGCTTTATACACTTCAAGATACTTCTGTTTATAAAACACCATCATTTCGAACAGGGCGATGGGACCACACTGGAGGGGAACGCTCTCACTGCAGACATCTCCAGGGCAGATGCGGTTCTGCACCCCGCCGGCCTTGCCAGGGGAAGGTCAGCCAAGCGCAGAACCAGCTCCGTGCCCCTCGGTCACCTGGTCCCCCTCTGATGTGTGCTCTGTCTCCAGGAGGACTCCTCACTGCCTCTCCACGCTTTGGAAGCAGCCTCGACACCCGTGAGGTGTCCACCACCCACGTCGGAGTGGAAGTTCATGGCTAGTGCTGTTGCTGGCTTTTCCCCATGCCTCGCACTAGCGAGGAAATTTTCTGTCTTCCATACTTGTATGGCCGGGGCAGCAGAGGGGGGAAGGATAGCAAAAAGAAATGGCTGGCCTACTTTGTCCTCTTCTGAGGGGTGGGAAGCCAAGCATGACGGCAGAGATCGTGTCCTGCAGCTACACTTGTGTCAAGGAGATTTCTCTCCTCTGTTAGCACTGAGCTCTGCGGAGGCAGAGCTGAAGCTGGAAGCTGGGACTGGATTCCTCAGGAAGGAAAAAAAGCTGGGAAATGTCTATTGACTAGTCAGGAAACTGGGAGGCTTTTCAAAAAACTTAAGTGGATGTCTGTTCCTCCAGAAATAAGCCAAAAAACATACCATGCGGCTTTCTAACAAGCTTTCTAACACAGGGGTTTAAATCTCTCCTAGCGAAACAGATGATCTGCCTTCCATTTTGTGAAGGCAGGAAAGGAATAAACGTGAGCAACACGAGCATTTTCCTCCACAACACACCTCGTCGTTATGGCTTGAGTATGACTTCCACTGTATCCCTTTATTCCAATTCTTTGACCGAATTTATGCCCCAAGGCAGATGTACTAGAAAACGCGAAAGCACCACAAAGTGAGAGACACAGCTAGTGGTACGGTACTTCTTGCCACACAAAATGCCAATATAAATATGTTAGAACAAGTTACAAGTGTATCATACTTAAGACAAAAAAGAAAAAAAAATAAATATATATTTGTTTGTTTTTTTTTTTAAAGAGCAGAACAAATCTCAAGCAGCCAAGTGGTGAAGTTGCAGTGATGTACAGTAGGTGATGTAGCCCTACAACCTCTTGGGAAGATACACTGAAAGAAGACGTCTGCAAATGCATCTTGGCAAAATATGGGTACAGAATGCAGTGGTTGGCTGGCACTCACTATGGTACATAAATGTTAATGGCAGACTGGGAGTGAACTGGTTTCAAGTTTGAGGCCACACATGTTCCATTCTCCAGAAGAAAGTTCTCACACAAAACGAAAATTGTCAGAGACGCTGGGTGAGTCAGTACTCCTCCTGCTGCTGGGGCTGTTCATGGACTTGCTCTTCACCTTCATGCTCTTCTGTGTGGCTCTCCTGCAGGGAGAAAAAGACCCCAGAACATTCTTCAGCAGAAAGCATTTCGCATGTAATCTTGCTGCCCCACAGTGCCCATCATAGCCTAAAGCTTAACTTCTAATTTTCATGCACCTAAGTACAAAATGAGCTGAAACCTGAGAAAAGCAGCACCTCGTAATACCACATTAAAATGTATTCACTTTGCTTTTAATGAATGCACATGCAGTGCTGATACTTCTCCAGAAGAAGTGCCAGTTTTCACCATCACTGAGTGTTAGCTGTTCCGGTAAGTGCACATCTGAAGAGCTAGACAGCGAGATGTGATGCTGTATCATAGCATCCTGATGTCCTCCTCCCCCACTTTCAGTTTGTCCAAGGATTTCCGAACCTGTCTGCTATAGTTTTCACACGATCTTCACTCTAGTTTTAGATCACTAAACAGTCAAGACACTTTTGCTATCACCTGCTTTAAAAGTTAAACTCAGCCTCCTTTTTGCAGTCAGATATAGTACTTTCTCAAAGGAATATACCGATGCTAGACCAGAGTTCAAAGGTTACCAAAACAGTGATTTTTAACAGTATCCAGAAAATATAACCAAAGACTCGCAAATGCATTTTCTTTGAAAAAAGGAATTGAGCCCAGTATTCCCTGTTTTACAGAGCTGCTGTTAAAAGCACTATTTACTTGTAAACACTTCTCTTATGTGCAGTATTTTCCAGAGCTGTCTCTCTGAGTACATGTTGCGCCATTGGCAAGAAGAATCCCTGACTGAAAGGAAGGCTGGATCCTCACTGCAGGTGATACCAGTTTTAAACAATTTCCAATTTCGAGACAACACACCTGCTATGTTGAGTTGGCCTGGATGTCTCAGAGCTCAAAAAGACTGGCTGACTCTCAGGGCATTCCTTCTGTATTCCCACTAAGCGCAGCTGCATTTACAGCTTTTCTCTCAAGTGGCTTCCACTTTTCCGGAGCACAGTTCACTGACAAGATCCCACACATCTACTCTCGGTCCTGCATTAGCAGCGCTCCGCTGCAGGCAGCTCCAAAGGAAAACACTTTTCCAAGAGACTGAGCTGCATCCCTGATGTGGTACCTCTGCAGAACTCGCCTGGCTCCTGGCAATTTTTGTTAGAAGCACGAGGCTTGGAACAACAAACTTGAACAAATCGATGCTGCTAACTTTTCAAATCTGAGGCAAAAATTAGCAGCGAAGGGAGGCCATAATTTGAGTTTTCCCAGAACAGTTCAGAGCAGCTTATGCAATAAGAAAGTATTTCCCTTCTGGTAATAAAATATTCGTATTTCTAAAGAGCAGGAACAGAATAAGGTTCCCAACATTTGCTGACACAATGGAAATAGTCAGCTGTTTACCACATACAGAAACAGCCAAATTCCACCAGAAAGCAAGCTTTCTGTCATTCAGGTGCTATCTTCAGGTAGAAGCCACACACGTCAGTCAGAACAACTGCAGTTTAGCACCTTATGGCCCCTTGGGGGGAACGATGCCCTTAGTACATACAGTAGGTACAGCATGTCAAAACAGCTTTTTGCGTAGTATCTAAAAATCACAACTCCTGTGATGGGCTGCAAGGGTGCAAGACTTGCAGAGAACAGGAGTTTTGCAGAGAGAAGCTGACAGCTGTGAGAACGTGACCCTGCCTTATGGGGTGAGAAAACTGAAGCTTATTTAGCTGCTACATTCCCTTAACCCCATCTACCCTGACCCTCCTTATGCGTTGAGGTGACCTGCTCTGGAATTCACCTGTTCCATAGGCTCTATGTATGCAGAGTTTATGAGAGACACGTAGTAGAAAGCCCACTCATGCGATTTTACAGGTCACGTACATGCTATGCTTTCATGCATGTAATAGGAAAAGCCCCTAACCGCAAGGAATGGCTTGGGAACCTGCTCTGCAGCTCTGCAGCCAGGCCTACCTTTGATGGAAATGGTAAATCGTATTTGACAACCTCAGGAGTTGTTCTGAGACTTGGACACGTGCTTCTCAGTATGTACAGCTTGTATAAATACATGAAATGGGAAAGACAAGAGTCACTACGCCCAATTACCTTGGGACTGTGGAATCTCCTTGAATAGCATCCCCTAATAAGGGAAGTAGTGGAAGATCTATTTAGAGCATTTATTTCTGGCTTGGATCACACGATCACGGTCATCTCTGTCTCCCACAATGGGAGGCGCTCTCTTTTGACCCTTCGATCCATCTGCCTCAAACTATTCAGGTGTGCCTGTAGACCGAAGAGCTAGACTTTATGAAAACCAGCTGTTGGGGGTGGGGGGTGAGTGCCTTTTCCAAAAGCAGCAGCGGGTGTAGTAGCTGCTAGAGCAGAAAGATACAAAGCCAACTGCATTTTGAGCAACTGCTTTGGAAACTTGAGCTGAGCAACCAACAGATCAAACGGCAGCAACCCACCCAACTTCTGCATGAACGGAACCTGAACAGCCTAAGCAGAAGCTTTCCTACATTTTTGCTTTATGTGAAGACCTACGTGGCCTGGGTTTCACAACTAGGCACACGACCTCTTCCGTTTCAACAGTCTGAAGGTCTCCTACTGTAAGACCGTCTGACCAAATGCTTCCCATGTTATCCGAGGTCTCAATGCTGTCTATAGCAGTCACAGCATGAGTGCTAGGGGCCACTTCTCCCCACCACCCACATGTAACCTTTTTTAACACCACTCTCTGTCAACTTTTGACATTTTTGATGAAGAAGTAGGATTACAAATGAGCAATTTGTAATTAGAAATTACAAAGGATTGCAGACCGATCAGCCAAACGTTAAGTGACAATAGCAGATACAACACCCTCTTGCATAAGCAGAGACATAATGATGAGGTTTAAAACAGAACCATAACAGGGAAAAGGGAGCCTCTAAAAACAAGGAACCCAAATGGATTGATATTTGTGCTGTAAGACTCAACAAAATCAAAACCAAATAATAATAATAATAAAGGAAATCAGTCTTAAAAATTTAGCCTTTACTGAATTAAACAGAACAGAAGCTTATGAAGTGACATGGTTGAAACGATGCTGTGACTTGGAATTCTGAGAAAAACCCCAATTAACACCCCTCCCCTATGATATGAACCTGATAAAAACCTCTTCAGTACAATACCACAATAATCAAACCTCTGGAGAATGGTTTTTATAGGGACTAAACTCTAAATTTGCATTCTGAATCGTTCTACACACAATTTACCTAAGGGCCTACAATGCTCATGGGGGACCTGTGAACTACTGGGAGATGTGACTACTTAAAAGTGCTGTGCAGATTTTTTTTCTTTTAGGAGGATTAAATTAAGCATAACAGAAAATTAAGTATAAGGGTAGACCTGTCCCTTCTGAATAAGAACAGTTGGTATGAAAAATAGGATGTGATCTCTACGCCACATGGGATACAGTAGATGCCTGTCAAATGCAGCTAGGAAGGAAGACTTTGAGATTGGTATCAAACAGTTATTGGAAGTATGAACTAAAAATAAATCTAAGTGAGTTATGATATTCAAGTAGAAGCCTTTGGTCAGGGATCGCTTGGGCAGTATGTGTGAGCTGCATTACCATGCATCCTCTTCCCTAAAAAAAGCCTCATACCACAGCATCACTTATAACACAAATCCTGAAAATTAATATAACCCTTTTCTTCCACTTTGCCTCTGTATACTTGAGACACTCTGAAACAAAGATTAAAAAAAAAAAAATCTAAGCTGGATTTACGATGAACTCATTATTAAGAAACTAGGAATGCTGGAGTTGCCTGTGGTTTGGGAATCAGGGCTATTTCCCATCTGGGTCTTGGGAAAGCCAAACCGCTGTTACCGAGGGATTAACCTGCAAAATGCTGCAAGATACAGAATTTAACCTGGGACAAATTCATTGCAGAGAGAGAAAAAACAGAGCTGAAGGACAAAGCAGGGCAATGAGACAGCGAAGTCCAAAACCAAAAAGTGGGCAGGCTGCCTCAGCAAGGGAACCACAGTCTTTGGTTCAGTGCTAATACATCGGGGCCTTTCCTCAGCAAATTGCAGTCTGTCTTCTAAGCTGAGGAAGAAATGCACCCTGGAAGAGGAGGAGACCAAGCCTCCCACTAAAAGGTACAAAAAAATTGCGTGGGGAATGGCCTCCGTATTCTCCTCTAGGGGAGCAGTGCTCCCCTGCTGAAGTGACATGCCCGGCCTCCACCTGCAAACCCATTTTAGATAAAGGCATGGTCGTTGTATGTAATTCACGCGCAGGCATGGATGATGCCTTCCACAGAGAAAGGCTTGGTGGGAGGAAGCAGATGAAACACTGGGATGTGGGCTGAAGTAGAACATTTTGTAACGTGTTCTGCCAGTAAGGAAAACTGCAGGAAGAAAAGCAACAAATGCATTCCTTGGCGGGGAATTGCTTGCTATTTAAGCCAACAGACAGACAGATGTGGTAGGGGTATGGGGAAAAGAGGGATTTTTCTGGCTTTGCTTTATAAATAAATCACTGTTCTTGAATCCAGAAGACATTTTCTCTGACCGCTATATATATGTAATTCTTTTAGCCTGTTATCACGTGCCTAGCAAATTTGCCTTATTGTTTATTCCGGTGAAAATAATGGTTTCCTCCTCCTTTTCCTCTCCAGCACTTGCCCCGCACCATTGAACAAATCCTCTTTCCCCTGTCACTTCTCATCTGAGCAGTGGCCCCTGTCAGCAGTAAGCTCATGTCCCTCTTGCACCTAACTTTCATTTATGCTCTACTAGTCTCCTTTAGAAAAGCATGTCAGCTAGTAGCTGCTTCGGCGCTATTTTTGATAAAAAAGCTGCTGCAACAGCTTTCTGGGAACAGCTATAAGACAGCCGACGGTACCACAGTGCTGCTGAGAGATTAAGTTGATGCTTATATGCTCCAGAGCCAAAGCCATCGTCTGCTGGAGACTGAAGGGTCAATCGGCAGTACAGGGCATACAGGGATTTAGTTAACATGAATGGGAGTAGTTCAGCTAAATCTCCACTGAATCATTATCCCTGAATGTACCCGAGGAATTTAACCAGCACCCTTTGCAAGCTTCTTGCTTTGTTCCGTGTCTACAGCACTGAGTCTAAGACGCAATGAGATTCGTGCTTAATCTTGCAGACAATACATTTCTGAAATTTTGGTAATAGAGGATTATTGGGTTTGCACAAGGAAGAACTTTGCCTATAGCAACAGGATAAAAAAATGCTAAAGAGCATTATCTCTGCAGATATAATTATGTATTTGGCAACCTGCACCATACATATTACAACACTGCCACATGGGCTAGGGAAGGTTCACAGCTGTAGACATGAACAGCACCGCTGTCAGAATATCTGTGATTTTCAACACGTTAAAGAACACAAGTAAAAGACTTCATGCAGAAAGGAAGAAGACAAAAACCCCAAAACTAAGGCTTAGAACCATATGAAATCAATTTAAAATTGTGACACACACCCTCCCCTTTCAGATCAACTTCGGCAAACCTAAAATAAAAAACCTACACTGAAGCAGCGAAAAGCAACCAGTCTCCTGAATCCCTTCCCCAAGCTGAAAAGTCTGTTGTTTGCAAATGCAGACTTCCTTTCTGGGGGAGGAGGCATGGAAATCCTAGCTGCTACAGTTCTGCTGACCTAAATATAGGACATGACCCAATACTGTGCCAACAAATTTTTACAAAATTAAGCTGTTTTGTCTAAATAAAAGGCATTAAGCTTGAACTTACATGTTCTTCTGAAGCATAAAGGACTTCCATTAGCCGATTGACAAGGTCATTATTCTCTCTCCCGTGTTCTTGGCAGAGAAGTTCAACCTCCCTTAATTTGCCAAAGTAGAAATCCCTTTCCTTCTCCATGCCTTCAAGTGCAAGTTTTAATGAATGTACCTGCATATAAACCAAGACATCAGTTATGAGGCGCACTATAGACAAAACAACTCAGTCTAACATTATGCATGCTAAACAATCTTAAATACATGTTCAATTTTATAGCTTAAAATGAAGTCTGCTTTTTTTTTCTGAAGTGCTAGATTGAACCTTACACAATAGGGAACAGTAAATCAGGCTCCCCAATTACGCCTCTTGGATACATCTTAACCTTGATCCTTAAAGGTCAATTTTCTCAGTGCTCTTTTATACCGAAACCCAAAGCAGCAGTTCAGGAATCAGGGTTACTTAAGACTTGTCTCCTCACAAAGCTGCCAGAAGTGTCATGTAATGGTGATTAATAAAACTTTCAGCTCAGTACTTGCATTATTTTGCCTGAATTAATGTGTAGTTGTTGGGAAATCTACAATATCTCCTTGCCTAAAAATACAGCAGAGAAGCTCACAAAGGGAAACTGTCTAGTTCGGAAATTAAAAGGTCCTCTAGTTGCAAATGTCAGTACTGCTGTGTTGTTTTTTCACCTCTCCTTTTCTGCCTTGCCACTTACCATATTTTGAGAGACCTGTGTTTCGGCACTCTGATGCCGTGACCGGCTGCACCATGGACTTTCTGCTCTGACTGATGTGCTGTTTCTATCAACAAATTCTCGCAAATGTCGAATATCTTTCTCTTTGCAACCTTGATCACAAGATTCTTCAAGCTATACTGTCAGTCTCAATTTCACCACTAGGACTGCTGCAAATCATTTATGGGCAACATAGCTGTTAATGATTAAGCTTCATATAAATCATGACAGAATTTGCAATATATTGTTATACACAGATATACACACGCACATACATACACACACATTTAAAAAAGAACAATTTTGTGAGAGCATAAGAGAGAAACTACTGTCCAACAGGGTATACACAGCCAGGATAACATCTGTAAGTGGCTCTCAAATTTGGAGGACAGCAGTGTAACAACCAATCCAAATAATCACAGATGAAGCTGCCTACAGTAAACACATTGACCCCAATCACATCCAAATTACAGCCAAATTAGCATCCGCGTTTTAAGGCCTGCAATTATACAAATGATTTTCTAAATAAAACATGCTAAATAAATTAAATCGCATCAGACCACACTTCAGTCAACTGATGCAATTTAATAGAAAGTTCTGTGTTGCCAGTTCTACTACAAGCTAATTTATTTCCTTCACTAGTAAAAATACCAGCAGAGTTCAAACAATGCTATGACAGCCTACTAAATCCTATCGGTTCATTTTTCCGTAACTGCTGAGCTAGCAATGCCTTTTTCTGACCTTTGATTGCACTCTCAGAGGTGTCAGACAGCAGAACTGACCTATTACCAGGGCAAGATTCTCAGAGCATCTCATTCACATACTAACCCATTTCTGACCAGCAGCCTGAGTACGACACCCAAGTCTTCCCTTGACAGTTTGAATCGATGATTGATGCAATGACCAGTCACCTTAAAATTAATTATTTCTTCCTGAAAGCAGGAATAGCAAAATGGAACACTATTTTGGTCTATAGAAGACGACCACACATTTAAGATGTGTCTTCTGGATCTGCAGCAGCATATTCCTTTAGAGCAATGCCTGCATCCAGACAGAACAGGAAAGCAACGGCTTCCAGATCTCTTGCTCTGGGCTTGCTAGAGCTTGGGAAAACAAAGAACTTCAGGTGAAACATTGGCCGATAATAGCTCAGACTGACTCCCCTTCTGACCTATTTATTAGGAAGGCATTCTCCTGTCTTTATTCTACACATTCACTATGTTTTAAGAAACAGAACCATTAAACTATCCATATATGCACACAATTAATTAACTACAGTATACATTAAACACTGTTCTAACCAAACCAGATACGGTTTTCTTCTGTGACATAGCAGCTACTTGCCTGTGACATATTGTTTGTTTTTCTTCAGGTAATTAGCACATCCACATGCTACTTCTTCCTTCTGTTTACGTGCCAGAAGGCTAATCCCGCATGAGGAACAGTGCATGTTAACGCCCATGCTCTGTTTCTGGACCAGAAGTACCCCTCTGCAACCCAGTTAACGGGTGCAAAGGCAACAGTTCCTGCCAACGGGTCTTTTCTCTGAGGGTACTTATTGGTAGCATGAATACCCACAGGACTGCAGAGCCAGGATGGAGATTAAGTCCGCACTGTAGACATGCAGCCAAGATGGTGCTGTTTTCAGAAACTATGTTTATACCTAACATACCATTAACAGCTCCTGGGGCCATTTGCCAGATGTAAAGGTCCCTTCTCTATATTTAATGGTCCCTGGTCTGTGCTGCCTCCCCAAGTGCACTCAGACTCTTTGGTAGTGTACTAGCTGGCACAGACCAAAACCACAGCAGGGACCACTTTAGCATTTTAATGCTATGGGTAATCAAGTTCTAGTGCACAGTGACATTCCTTGGAAGTGTTTAATTTACTAGCACAGACCAAGGCAATAGCTAAGACTCTTTCAAGAGAAACTTTAAGATTGTTGGGAGCTGTTAAACTAGCAAATGTTATGGATGGTTTACGATTATTGCAAATAGCTCATTAAGCAACCCTGTGGTAAAATACAGTGTATGGACAGCCCCACTACTTAATTTTTTCCACTACAAATTGCATGGAAGTTCACATGTTTCAGTCTCCCTTAGCAGCCATCCACGAAAGGACTGGGGGGGGATCTGTTACAGCCACATAGGAATTTGATATCCACAGACACAACATTTCTTACTCATAATCAAGACAGAGAAAGGGTGAAAGTGGCTGCTGTCCTTATCTCCCTGGTTGCTGGAAAGCGGTAAGAAATGGGCAGTTTGGTTCTTCCAGCATGTTCAGACTGGGGGTCAGAAAAAGCTGGCTCAGGGCTGCTTGCAGCATAAGTTTTTTGGCTTGTGTTATATGCCCAGGGTGCACAAGTAAGCATTAGTGGGCAATGAAATACCAAACGCCGCCAGCATTAAAAAAAAGCCTTTCAGACCATTCTAGCTAGAAGAGGTCTCTTAAAAACTAGCTATTAAAACACCAGCTTTCCAAATCCTCAACATTTCTTCTCCTCTTTGGTGATGGGGGAAATAATCAATTTTCCCTCAGGGTTATTTGTATATAAAGCTTAAGGCTTTCACACGTGGAATGTGCTAGGAATACATTAGCAGCAGATGTGATAGCGGCTGCCTATTTTAGTAAAGATCAAATATTTTTATGTTGCTCAGATCCCAACCAACTCCTTCCTCCCGATGCGAACACATTCTGACTTCTGAGTACAAATGTCCGGGTTTAAGTTGCATTACGCTGATGTTTGAACTCTGGTCTTACATTGATTAAAAAAAAAAAAAAAGATTCCATGAAAAATATATACATCCATCCCTTGCGCAACATTTAAAACCTTTTCTGTTACAGCAACAATCAAAAGCCCATTTGGAAGGCTGGTGGACCCGGTTGTGCTCTCTGCTGCTCAGAGAACCCTCATACCCTGAATCTGCAGCACACTGTGTCTGGGATGTGGCTATCCATCCACCACCTTTAAGTGCATAGCAGTAACCAAGAATTTGCAAACAGTGCCTCAACAAACTGAAATCTTTGTTGTTCAGGTCAATGGAAGTCTGAAACTGAAATGCCCTTAATTGTGGAAAATTATACTTAATCCAGAATAACAACTTCTTCCTGAATGCAGCTGCCAGGCAGCTCAGACTCAAAAATACGAGGTTTTTCCTTTCCATTTTCCCTCATCCAGGACAAATACAGGGATCAAGGCCTCATTTACAATAGTGACATTTACACCTTTCTGACAGCGCAGCCTTGAGCCAGATGCAGATATTTATTCATGTCCAGTGCAGACACTCTTACAAGTCCAGGAATGACCGAGTGGTGTAAAGCTCCATAGCATAAGTGCAAATTAAGCCCTTACAATCCTAACATTAAAGAAATTCTGAAGCTTTAATGATTATATTGCAGAACATTATTTATAATATAACTAAGTATTCTCACAGAGGTAGATCACATTTTTAAATGAAAAAGGCGTATTACTTTCTTAGTGCCTTTCTTCCAGAAAGCAGAGTACAATGAGCTAGAATTGATTCAGCTGCCAATCTCTAACACCTTGGTATTACAAACAGGCTTGTTTTCTCCACAATGACACATTAAAATGATTTATTTAAAATTTGTAACACACAAGAGCAAAGACAATATTGGGATTTTTTTCTATCCAAATGAAATGAAAGATACATTTCAACATCTAATAAAATGATCATACTTCAGCAAGACCTACCTGTCATCCCTAAGATCACCTTCTAAAAATACTGGCAAACACCAGTCATCTCCATCAGATGTTATTTTTAACAATAAATCACTCTTTTTTTTCTTCCCAGCTGAGCTATTTCAATCTTTTGTCCTTTCATAATGCTGGAAAGCATCATTCAACAGAGGGCAATATTAGATTTCATGCCTGCCTGTGACAATGAATGCATCTAATTTTATGCCTAAAGCAAATTTACCTGTTCACTGAGCTGTATGACTTGAGTTTCCAAATCTTTATCTGATTTGGATGCTGAGCTGCTTGGTGCAGCTTTTTTTGCTGAAGATGGGCGAGAAGGTGTTGATCCTGGTTTAGAAGCTGGACTGGATTTAGCAGCACCTGAAAAGTACAATAAACAAATAATAATCAAGATTTATCCTCACGACAAATACATTCCTATTAACCTGACACTGAAACAAAAATGCTCATTTTACAGACAGCCATTCTCTCTGTTACTTCAAGATGACAGTGGAAGAAGTTCCAGTGTTGTTATACCTTGGGAAAGAAGAAACCACACTTCCTAGTAGTTTTATTTTAGGTTTACTACTCAAAATGACAGAACTCTGAAAATAAAATCAATAAACATCAGACTAAGAGTATAAAGTTCCCTTAGCTGTCAGCAGCTTTCAGCTCTAAAAAAATACGCCGTTAACAGACCGTTCCCCCAGCCCAATATTGAGTGTAGGTATTTATCTTCAATTTCCATGGAGAAAGACAGACTCGAAATAAACTCAGCTAAACTGCCTCCGTGCTTTCCTCATTTTCAAATGTAAACCATCCCTGAGACAAGGGCATTGAAATTCAGACAGAGCACGCAGAATTAAATCCATCGGTGAACTGGCAGTTGCCATAGTGACCAAGAGATGAGTTTTGATCTGCTTACGTTTTGTTATTTGTTCTTAATTACTTGCACTGCAAATCTGCCAGAATATGGAGCAACATCTCTACCAGCAAAAATGGCAAGTAATGAGGGCACGCCGGCACTCTTCACAAGCCCTGAGGCACACCAGTGCCCAAGCAGAAGAACATTTGCGTGAAAGGGTTTGCAGTGCCTTCAGATGAAGGCCACAGCTAGCTCCTCGCACCTTGCTCTGCCTCTCCATCCTTCCTCTCCTTGTCACTGGCTGTTTGATCTGGTTGCTCAGCCCCACTCAGGACATTAGTGCCTGGCTCACGGCTGTCCAGCTTGCCTGGGTGCCCAGGCAGTCTACCCTGACGCACAGCCTTTGCCTTATTCCTTCTGACTAGGAATACATTTCAGATGCGGCAAACATATATCTGGTACAAAAATCCCTTGGGTTCAGACGACAGAACAAAAACCCAGCCCTCTCTCCAACCTGTTTAATTTATTAAGCAGGCATATGACTAAGAAGTCGTGCTTTGCAGCACCCATGTTTATCCCTATTTCTTACAAAGAGCAAAATACAGCTGTCTGGACACGTGGAGGGGCTCGGTGGTCATCCTCCACCATCAAATGTCGTTGGCTCTGAAGCCCGGGACACACAGGGTGCAGGAGGAAGCCTGTATCCAGCAAGCACCCAGCTCCCAGATGACCTCTGAGCTTGCAGTCACTGATCTGGAGGGATTTGCCCCAGCTTTCTCAGCAGCCACCTCCCACCCCACACCTCCTCAGCTGCTCTTCCCGTACGATTACTTGATTTACGGCACACTACAGATTGCTCCAAGTTGTCATTTCTACAACGTATCCCCAGTGTCAGACAACACTTTATTAAAGCAATTTATTGTAAACGCAATGTTTTACAAAGGCATTACTAGGAAGAAATCGCAAGGAGGCAGGGAAAGGCAGGAGGGGGAGAGAGACAACCTGTGGGGCTGCCCATATGACCCAAGCCTGGAGCTCACGCAGTCTCTCTGACCCAGAACTGTGCACAGTGGTCCCTTGGAGGAGCTGAAAAGTGATGGGAAAGGAGAGCAGCAATAGGTTATTGAATCAAGCTTGCTGAAGCTTTCCTGATGTAGCCACAGGCCTCTCTCTCTGTAACAAGCACCTCCTCTCACCTCTAAGGATAACTCTGGGTTAACTGGGTCATCTAATGCCAAGAGAACGCAAATAGACAACCTGGTAATTCAGTTGACTTGTGTAAACATTTCCGTGCAAGATGCCCATCCTCCTTTTATATGCCCTTTAATATAAGACAGATATGGGTAAAAAAAAAATGTTGGTGGGGTTTTTTTGGGTTTTTTTTAGAAGTTGGTGACTCCAAAGCTTCCATGCATATGCAAACTCACCTCCAGCAGGTTTCAGATACAGTACACAGACTTGCTAAAGTTGGGAAAATTCAATGGTGTATACGTGCCTGAAATTAAACTTCTTTTCGTATCATACTTACATCAGCAAAGAATAAATAATTTGTGGAAAAACATTAAAAATGCCAAGATCCTTTGCTGTTATTTCTTTCTTTAGGCAATTTCATAAACTTTAGCACCCTGCCTTCAATGCTTTCCAGGTTCAGCCCATATTTTGACTAACTAAAAATCAGCTGCTTCAGAGCAGGATTGTTAAGATGCTCTCAAAGCCAGGAAAATCATTTTCATTTGGATCAGCAGATAAACAGAAGAAAACTGGTGTCAAAACAGGCAAGATAAACACGCTCATGAAATAATCACTTTCACTATAGCATTCTAGTTGAGCCTCGAGTTACTGAATGAATACTTGTATTACATGCAACTGCAACAGTTACATATACAACGTTTTAACATAATACACAAGTATACTAAACCAAGGTATCAACATTTATTTCTTATTATGTTCTACACCTGCAAGACGCAGTTCAGGGTATCAACTGAAAATTAAGAGCTATAAAACAAACTATGGACCTTCAGATGGTGAAACCCTGGCTGCAGCTCCCCCCCTCTACCAACCAACCTTCCTCTACTTGAAGGCAGGGCTGGGCTTTTTTAGGCACCACATATATGCACACAAGCACAGGAGAAGCTGTTCAGCTTTTCTTGGGCAACATCCTCCAGCCTGTCAGCTCTTTGCCATTTCTCCTGGGGGCTCATCAGCAGTCCTGGATAACAGAGGAGGTCCTAGATGACTGGAGGTTGGCAAATGTGACGCCTATCTTCAAGAAGGGCCAGAAGGAGGATCCGGGGAGCTATAAAACTGTCAGCCTGACCTAGTACCAGAGAAGGTTATGGAGTGGTTCATCCTGAGTGTGCTCACAAGGCATGTGCAGGACAACCAGGGGATCAGGCCCAGCCAGCATGGGTTCATGAAAGGCAGGTCCTGCCTGACCAACCTGATCATCTTCCATGAGCAGGTGACCCGCCTGGTGGATGAGGGAAAGGCTGTGGATGGTATCTACCTGGACTTCAGTAATGCCTTTGACAACTTTTCCCACAGCATTCTCCTAGAGAAGCTGGCAGCTCATGGCTTGGATGGGCACATTCTTTGCTGGGTAAAAAACTGGCTGGATGGCCAGGCCCAAAGAGTTGTGGTGAATGGAGATAAATCCAGTTGGCGGCTGGTCACAAATGGTGTTGCCCAGGGCTCAGTACTGGGGCCAGTCTTGTTTAATATCTTTATCAATGATCTGGATGAGGGAATCGAGCATGCCTTCAGTAAGTTTGCAGACGACACCAAGTTGGGTGAGAGTGTCGATCTGCTTGAGGGGAGGAGGGTTCTGCAGAGGGACCTGGACAGGCTGGATGGAAGGGCTGAGGCCAGTTGTATGAGGTTCAACAAGGCCAAGTGCCGGGTCCTGCACTTGGGTCACAACAACCCCATGCAATGCTACAGGCTTGGCGAAGAGTGGCTGGAAAGCTGCCTGGCAGAAAAGGACCTGGGGGTACTGGTTGACAGCTGGCTGAATGTGAGCCAGCAGTGTGCCCAGGTGGCCAAGAAGGCCAATGGCAGCCTGGCTTGTATCAGGAATAGTGTGGCCAGTAGGAGTAGGGAAGTGATCATGCCCCTGTAACTCTGCACTGGTGAGGCCGCACCTCGAATACTGGGTTCAGTTTTGGGCGCCTCAGTTCAAGAAGGACATTGAGGTGCTGGAGCATGTCCAGAGAAGGGCAAAGAATCTGGTGAGGGGTCTGGAGCACAAGGCTTATGAGGAGCAGCTGAGGGAACTGGGGTTGTTTAGCCTGGAGAAGAGAAGGCTGAGGGGAGACCCTATCGCCCTCTACAACTGCCTGAAAGGAGGGTGTAGTGAGTTGGGTGTTGGTCTCTTCTCCCAGGTAATGGGCAATAGGATGAGAGGAGATGGCCTCAAGTTGAGCCAGGAGAGGTTTAGATTGGACATTAGGAAAAATTTTTTCATCAAAAGAGTTGTTAAGCATTGGAACGGGCTGCCCAGGGAAGTGGTTAAGTCCTCATCCCTGGAGATATTTAGAAGATGGGTAGGTGAGGCGCTTAGGGACATGGTTTAGTGGTGGGATGGCAGGGTTAGGTTAACGGTTGGACTCAACGATCTTAAAGGTCTTTTGCAACCTAAACGATTCTGTGATTCTATGATTCTGTGGTGCAAGACCTCAGCCAGGCACGCTGTGCAGCCACGGCACACTGCTCCCTTTCATGTGCAAGCCCTGTGAAGAGAGCTAGTTCTTTGTAGATTGGGGTACTTATCACAGAAAGCCAAATCATTATGTACGCACCTCTTTTTAACCTGCAGCGAGACTTAAGGACAGAGCAGGCACAAACATTTCATCCCCAGGTATTCTCTCTAATTTGCAGCTGAGGCACCCTCCCAGAGCACGCTGAGCATCACCACCGTCTGTGGACAGAGAGGGCTGGGTAGCACCAATACACTGCATTATATTCTGCCCTCCTTTGAAAACAACAAAGCCTTTTGAATTTCCACAGCAAAGTGTTACTAAGCCTTATAAAGTCCAGAGAAATCAAAAGAAATCGACTCTGCTGCTCACGATCAGCTCCAAAATGAACAAGATATTCCAACTTCAGTAACACAGATAAAAACCAGCCAAATAACCTGAGCATTTCAGACGTTATCAGCGACAGCTGGATAGAACTTAATTGCAACAGAAAATGCCTAGGGGGTTCTCATTTAAGATTTCCTGGAGGAAAAAAAAAAAAAAAGCTTTACTGCTCATTTATTCTGAAACATCAGTTTTAGAATCAGCTCAGAGGTAAGCCTCCCATTTCTAACAGAAGCTTAATTTCGTAAAAGAATTAAAGGATGCTGGTTGGCAGAGTAGTGCAAAGTACTTGAGACAGCCAGATATCTAAATGGAGATGAAAGACCTTGGTAGACTTAATGACTTTGCTATTGAGCACCACAATGGCTTTGCAGTCAATTAGCACAAGTGTGGAATAACTCCTAATGCGTTGCTCAGAGGGGCTATATAATCCAAAGCAGTTTAAATTCTGTCCAGCATCGTATCTTCTATGAAAATATTTATACGCAACCCATTTACATATTCTGAGAAAACACAAAAATCTTATACAAATATTTTCTATACAAAATATCTGATACCCAGCTCTTTTCACTGACCTGAGAGAACTGCGTTGTAATCAGTGCCATAAATATTACCCATTCATTACCAACTACTTTTCAAGCTTGCTGTCAACATTCAAATAGGAGTGCAGAGCCCTGTCCCTGGAAAGGAACAGCCCCATGCCCCAGAACATGCTGGCAGCCAACGCTCTGGAAAGCAGCATGGCAGAAAAGGACTTGGGGGTCCTGGTGGACACCAAGTTGAGCACAAGTCAGCCACATGCTGTCACAGCAAGGAAGGCCAACAGCCTCCTGGGCTGCTTTGGGAAGAGGTGGAGAGACAGGATCCTCCCCCTCTACTCAGCACTGGTGACACCACTTCTGGAGTACTGGGTCCAGTTCTGGGCTCCCCAGTGCAACAGAGACATGGGCATGCTGGAAAGAGTCTGATGAAGGGCCACAAAGTTGACTGAGGGACTGGAGCACCCCACATATGATGAAAAGCTGAGAGCTGGGACTGTTCAGCCTGGAAAAGAGAAGGCTTGGGGAGGGGATCTTATCCATACCCAAAGAGAGGGTGCAAAGAAGATGGAGCCAGGCTCCTTTCAGTGGTGCCCAGTCAAAGGACAAGAGGCAGCAGGCACAAATACAAGAAATTCCATTTAAACATAAGAAAAAAACTTCTTTACTGTGAGGGTGATCAAATACTGGAACAAATTGCCCAGAGAGGCGGGGGTGGGGTCTCCATTCTTGGAGATATTCAAAACCTGACTCGGCATGGTGCAGGGCAACCAGCTCCAGGTGACCCTGCTTTGAGCAGAGGGATTGGACTGGACAATCTCAGAGGTGCCTTCCCACCTCCACCGTTCTGTGAGAACTTCTGTAACAGCATGCTCCGATTTTAGGTCAGTGCAGGGTCCAATTGGATTTTTTTTTTTAAACAGTATCACAGCTGCTTCAGGACCTGGATAACTTTTTGTACCTGCCCATGTAACAGCAGCAGAGATGGGAAAAATAAATTCATAGTTGAAAGACAAATTATTTTGTTCTTGTGCTGAAATAAGTTAGATGAAGCAGTTCTGAAGTGCATTACAGTTTTCCATCTGTGGTGCTCCAGAAACAATTACCAGTCAGTCCCATCTTAATTAAACATATCCCTTCCACTTTCAGCTTTACCATTCTTTTTGCTAAAGAGAGAAGTTCTATAAACAGATGTACACTTCTGCAATTTAAAACAGTGGATGTTGGCAGTGAGTAGGTTTTGGGTACAACAAAGCTAGCCTGCAAATTCCAGGTCACTTTACATCACAAGCGCAGCCTTGCAGACGAGACCTATATAACGTTTAGAATGAAATCTTCCTTGAAGCTATGTGAGTAATTAGTATCCTGTTAAATATTTATGTAAAATTCCAAGGAAATACGTGCATGAATACAACGTGGATGTGCGTGAGGACAGCGTGGAGAGCAATGGAAGCCCTGAGCAAGCACAGGACTTGGCTGAGCCCTCGCGACCACTGATTCAATGGAATTTGGGAATCACTCGCAGTATATCTTCAGTCCAATGAAAGGACTTCATAAAGTGAGTATTCCTGACTCATGCCCCAGAATTAAAAACAAACCCACCAAGAGGCCACGGAACTTGCAATTTCTTCACGAGCTAAAGAAAAACTCCCCGCCTACTTAAAACAAATGAGTGAGAACAGTAAATGAATTAATATTCACACACGCCAATTGTTGCGGCTACACTGGGATGCAAGCAACTGCTCAATTTAGGGATGCTTAATGGCATAAGTGATGACAAATGATGCTTAATGGGAATGAAATTACCTCACACAAAATCTGACTCGACTTTCAGCATCCCAACATGCTGCACTGCAGCCGCCTAATTATTTTGTGGTACTAACTTCCCCTGGGTGGCAGGACCCCTCTGTCCCCTCAGCTCTCCACACCTCCACTGCTGCTGGCTACAGTACAGTCTGACAAGCTCTACGTTGATCATCACTGCCAGGCAGCTGGCAAAGAGAAGTGTGTACAAGTACTTGAAGCTTAAGCACCTTTTACAAATTTCAACAGAGCAATCCAAGCAAGAACGTACAACAGAGTCTACTTGTCAGATGAAAGTTTTGTCACAGAATCATAGAGTCGTTTAGGTTAGAAAAGACCTTTAAGATCATGAAGTCCAACCATTAACCTGACCCTGCCATCCCACCACTAAACCATGTCCCTAAGCAGATGTCTTTAACAGAAGGAGATTTGATAGATGGAAACTAACCACAGCCCTTCCCCATTATAAATGAAGACTTTTCTTTAAATTTAAAATAACCAGCATTTTAATGGCAACTATTAATTGCTCTCAGCTGAAACCCCTATTTTCTCTAGAAACATCTTCAAGCACGCAAGCATTCATCTTCAGTGGATGAAACCATTCCACGCAGGCTTAACAGAAGAATACAATTTAAAATGCTCTTAAAAATCTGCATTTTCTAAAATGCAAGTGTCTGCTTAGCTACAAGGAGAAAGCAGTCTCAAAAGGAAAACCTGAAAGAAAATATGCGAAGAAATGCATACTGAAAGATGAAAGACCATGCAAAAATTTGAGCAACACAGACATTCAAACCACACCCGTAAGACACTGAAAATTAAGACAGCAATTTTCACCACTGTTTTTCAAACACAATCTTCTTTCTAGAAAAAAGGCCTTGGCTCCTGCACTGCAAGCAGCATTGCTTCATGGTCTAAATTCTCGGGCTCAGTGGGTTTAAAAATTAAACTCTCCTCATGCTGTCAGGGAGGGTGTCCCTGTTTTAAGGCTGAGCCACTTTCCTCTCTGCCTCCCAGGCCAGCACTGTCACTGCACATGCTGTTCCTGCGGGCTAGTACAATTCCTTGGCCTCATATGAACCAGGCACAAAAGCATTTTCAGTTTGTCGCCCTGCGGCTCTTCCCATCTCCAGCTCTGCCACGTTGCCCCGGAGCACCGCACCACTGTGAGCAGAGGTTGCCATCGCCAACACCAACTGCCTGCCACCTGGGGAAAAAGGTGGCATGTTCCGGTGGAAAGCGAAGGAAAAAAAAGCATTAGAAGGAGTTCTCTAGTCTCCCAGGAGTCCTAATCGTATCACTAGCTGCTAAAATGAAGACTGGTTTTGTTGAGTATTTTTATCCCTCAAAATTAATTTACAGCACATCTGCCACAGTAGGATATACCATTTCCCTAAAGAAAATCAGTATTTCTCTTGTGCAACTGGCTCTTCGATGGCATGCATATTATATATAAAGCATTCGCGCACAAACAGCTCATTCTGCCCTGGTTATTTTCCCTGTCATAGCGTGAGTATTTTTAGCCCTCATGTGATCCTCCAGTATTTTCCAGCTCTGCTTTAGTCATCCTGCTCTCACTGGGTATTTCAAACTACATCTAACAGCCTTCAGATCTAAGAGCCTTTCGCATTTTTAGCTTACATGTAAATAATTAATTTTGTTAAGCTGTCTTTTACCCATGTATTTTTGACACCCCACACCCATACACAAAACAGTGCTCCGTGGAGATTTGCTCTGACACACAGGGATATACTTACGTAAGGCAGTAAGCTAAAACCCTGACAACCTGATCACCATTTTCAATTTGATCAGATGAAGCTGCTTCTGCTATTTTCCACGGGGAGCATTAGAACTGACACAAACAACAGCGCCCTAATATTTTAATCCCTTACCATAATTTTGACTCTACGGCTGTTGGCTGTTTACCACTGCATTAGGGGAGAGCGGAGGCTGTAGGAGATGGAGAGGCGGCTCAGGGCTGGCAGATGGCCTTATATCCAAAAGCAGCTGTGGTGCTGCTGGCAGAGAGCCTGCAGCGGTGGTCTGCGCTGCTGGCTCTGCTCCTCGAAGGATGAAAACATACCCGCTCCCCCAGCAGGGACCTGCCTCTACCTGGCAAATCCTTGCGGCTCCTACTGTTTCTAGGAGAAGCCTTTTACGTGTGCTACCAAAGCCACCCACCCCTCCGCACAGCCTTCAGCTCGGCAACAAATCGGCTCTGCCTCTCAGGGAAGGGACGAGGGGAGGCGAGGGTGGCACAGCAGATTAGTCGTAGGGACCTATTTAGGCTTCCATTTCCGAGCTACATTATCCTTGACCTGTGCTGACTCCTCAGTCGGATTGCCTTTGGGAGGGGTAGGGCCACGACTGTTGGGCTGCCCCCCGATTAACACAGAACCGGGTGCATTTTCAGATTTCTTACATTTTGGTTTGTTTTAAAAGCATTTTGAAAAATGCTTTAAGTAAAGACCATGCTCGGGGTTTGCAGACATATAGGTAAATACCCATGTATACGTACAGAAAGCAGCTACCCGATACCATGGGTCTTGTCAAGCTTTAGTGTCAGATTAAAACACCAAAAATAATTCTAGCTCATGGCAGCTACCTTTCTGGGTAAGCTTTCAGAGCAGGCTTTAGGGATTTGACCCCTTTCTTGTTAACGGAAAGACACATCTTAGTCTACCTCTGAAAATACAGAGTTAGAACAGGGTGTTATAAAGTAGTTAAAGAAATCAGCACCTCCTAAATCACTCAATAACAAAACTCTGGCACAGGGCCCTGGAAGAGTTATTCCGTGGAACAACAGGAATCATCTGAAACACATATGAAATTACTAGTAGCTAAATAAATTATTCCTTTAAAAATGTATATATTTGATCAATTTAGAACAGCCATATTTAAAGGTCTGTCAAAACCAAAATTACAGTGTGAATGAGTACCTATATACCTACTTGCTCCTGACACTAAATAGTAACTGCATACGTTTACATACTTCCACTGCACACTGTTTAAAAACCTCTGGATTATGCTGAAAGATCTTCTGGGTTCTTTATTTTCACTCACTATTGCTTCTTTTTCTTTCATTAAGGAACTGAAACAAGACAGTACTAAAATTTCAAAGCGTCAGTGCTACTGTAGAGCAAATCACACAAATTAAAAAGTGACATTAAAAAAAAAGTACCAAAAAGAGTCAAACTACTGTGGCAAACTGCTACCGATGCTGGCAAATGCTTGCTGCATTGGTGTAAGAGGTTGCTGCATCAAGCAACCCACTATGTTTTAAAGGTTGGACTCTATGATCTCAAAGGTCTTTTCCAACCAAAGTGATTCTGTGATTCTGTTTTCTGCTCCCACAACAAAGTCAGTGGAAGTAGTCATGTCCAAAACCTCAGCCATTTCACTGAGGACCCAAGAACGTAGAATAACACAGTAATCAACATAAAACTTCTAGACAGCAGTTTAAACTATGCCACCTGATGTTGCACTTACTTGTGGGCATGTATTCCCTCTTTGTGCTTCTATCACCAAGGAAGACGAAACTCCAGATGGGGCGGGGAATTCTTAACCAGCCGCAGGAGAACTTACAAGACCTTATCTTTTTTGCCTTTTTAGTATAAATGGCTAAGCTTGTTTTACTCACATGGGCACATTATGGTTCCTAGAACAACTGTAATGAATTACGCCTTCATTTCCAGCTGAATGTGCATGAGCATGCACAGACACACACACACAACAGAGGTACAGAAGCACATCTTTCATGGTAATTTCCCAGCTATCCAGGACTTGCTTTCACATCATCCCAATTTACTCCCAAACAGCAGGAGATGAGACACACACAAGCTTGCAGATGCATACAGCACTCCTCCCAGAGTGTCCTCCAACAACAGGCACCCAATTAGGGCTCCCATCCTTTCCAGCAACCAGGCTACATGATGTGGTGAGGTGAGGTGCAAAGGCACAATACATCAGTGAAATGAAAACGTGCTCACCCAGAAATTGAATAAGCCTAAGAATGACTGACACCTAAATGAAATAATCCTGTTCTAAAACGCAGGCAGCAATACAAGCTACAACTCTCATTTCACCTAGCATCATGTAATGTCTACACCGCCCCTCCCCAGCTCAACAAAAATTAAACTAGTGTCCTGCCTGTCACACTTCTGGACAATATTTAAGCTAATAATGAAGGAAGCTTTCCATGAAAACGCTAACTTCCACAGCCACAGAATCCTACCAAAGATCATTACATTATAACTCAGTTGTCCTATTCCATACCAGGGCTGAGGAGGCACAGGACACGTGCTTCATACAACCAGCAACACAACACAAGATCACTGCATTATCCTCCATATCCGCTGGCTGGTTCCACTCCAGTAGCTATTCTATTTCTCTAGGATTGTCACCTCCACAACTGTAATCTGGATGACACATTTGTGACTTTGGTAGAAACAGACCATCTGCAAGAAGAATTAACAAGCATGGTAAAGTCTGTATTTAATAAAAGTGTCTTTTCCAATTTCTCAATTGGATAACACCATGATATTAGCACTTCGGGCTTTTTTTTTTTGTTTTCAAAGGGAGTGCAAGACATCACATGGGAAATTATAGCATACCAGGCCCTGAAATTCAAAAGTTTAGACACAAGATGGTGCAAAACAAAGATATAAACAAGCTTCAAAAGCACAGAGCAGCACTGGCCTGCTATTAGGTGCTCAGTTTCCTGGAAGCCCTAATGAGCTGAAGGCAGCTGGCCAAGTATGCCCCACTTTGACGTCAGAAGTGATCAGAGCAGAAAGCTGAAATCTGTGTATGATTCCAGAGTATAAGCCAGCCTAAAACAGAGGGTGCCTCGTACCTGCCTTCTCCCTTTGCCAGCACTGGTGCGTATCTGAGCCCATCAGAAGACAGGTCACAGAATTAAGCCAACTGAAAAATTTATCATTATTTGAGGACTGGGTTAGCAGGAATAAAGTAAACCCAGGACAGAACAATAAAGGAATTAAATGTGTGTGCATGTGTGTTTCTGTATGCACAAACCTATATATGTACAGGCAACCAACCCCAGTTACACTCATTTAGTGAATTTTTTTTTTAAACGTTAGCTGCTCTCCTGTCCACTTAACTCCCAGTTATCAGAAAATGGCATGCCCATATTACATAAACACCAAAGATCAAGCTTGGTCCTTCGGCCTGTTCCAAAACCAGTCATAGCCAGTAGGCAGCTGAGCCCCACACAGCCGCTCACTCACTCCTCCCCCTCAGCAGGATGGGGGAGAGAATCAGAAGGGCAAGAGTGGGTTGAGATAAAGATAGTTTAATAGGCAAAGCAAAAGCCACACACACAAGCAAGGCAAGATAAGGAATTCATTCACCACTTCCCATGGGCAGGCAGGTGTTCAGCCACCCCCAGGAAAGCAGGGCTCCATCACACGTAGTGGTTACTTGGGAAGACAAGCACCATAACTCTGAACATCCCCCCCTTTTCTCCTTTTTCCCCCTAGTTTTATTGCTGAGCATGACATCATATTACGTGGGATAGCCCTTTGGTCAGTTTGGGTCAGCTGTCCCAGCTGTGTCCCCTCCCAACCTCTTGGCACTTTTCCAGCCTACTCACTAGCAAGGCAGTCTGAGAAACAAGAAAGGCCTTGATGCTGTGCAAGCAATATTCAGCAATAACTAAAACATCCCTGTGTTAACAACACTGTTTTAATTACAAATCCAAAACAGCACCATACTATCTCCTATGAAGAAAATTAACTCTATCCTAGCAAAACCCAGTATAAACGCAAAATAAAATTTAGAAGACAGAGATATCTTTGAGAAAGAGCAATAGTTGTATGTTGCTCACTTAAGAGGACTAGCGTACCTGAACAATATGCACATATAAATCCATAAATCAATGAATTTTTTCCTGCTTGTCAGCCCTTAAGATTTGGAAGCATTTCACTCACCATCAAAATTAATAAAAATGAAATCAGCCTGTGCTGGCAATTTTCTGTAAGGGTGGAGGTGTGAGAGAGAAACACGCTTCATTGAATGTTCTCGAATACACCTACACACACCACATTCATTAACAAGAAGGTTAAGTGCCTTTGTCTCCACCATCAGACATCACGAGAATCCACATCATTTACAGCAAGGGTTCAGTGGGGGAGACACTATGCCCGATAGAGCAGGGCCAAACTAGAGCACACCACAAGAAGTTAACTTCTGCAGTCTCAGATGCTAAGCCTATGACAAGGCATAAAGAATGGCCCACCCATATGATGACATAATTTTTAACTAGTATTTACATAACATGGATCACAGTTTATAATAGTCTTCAGAGACAGAAATGGAATTCTTGAAGATGCAAAATACCTGCAGTCGGAGAGTTTGCATGGTGAGACTTTTTGGGCAGATTGAAGATTTGTTCACCAGGATCTGGTGGGGGAAGAGCATCTTGGCCTTGTCGGGCTTCCACAGGATCATACTCCTTCCCATCATAGTTAGCATCAAAGAACTTCTTAAACCATTGAATGAAATCTAAGTTGTCCTGGAAGCGCCCTTTGACCAGTTTTTCCACAGGAATTACCTGAAAGGTAGAATAAAGGTTCCAATAATATATCACTGCAGTTTTTAAATAAAAAATTACATATGCACACTTACTCGAAAAAAAATCTACTAATTATACCAGCAAATACTCCTCTGCAATTGTTTTCTCCTAAAAGGAAGGAAATTACGGTAGATTTGAAAGTGTTCTTAATAAGAAATAGAAGGAAGACCCAGCCTTTGAAGTGGCTATACAGTGGCTGTATGTAAGCCTTTATAACTGCTCTTCCACAGAGTTACTCCTTTCTCACTGTAGTGACAGCCATGATGAAGCAAGCTGTTCTGGGAGTAACACTATATTCAATTAACTAGGGATTTCTGCTTTTAATGGACATGCTACAGTTGGGCATACTTCAATTCTTCAGAAGGTCCAGACCAGAATTTCTTGCTCTCTGTCCTACTGTTTGAACTACAAAAAACCCAGCAGCTGAAGTTCAAACCAAGCTACATACATGTTCATCATTTGAACTAACCCTGAGGTTTTAGCCTTGTAATTTTTTTCCATTCCATAAATAGCTATATACAGAATAGTTCATGGACATGCAGAAGTTGACTAAAATGCCTATAAAGGTTCAGTAAAAAAGAAAGGCTATGAGGATGTCTCCATACCCATATCCTGCAAAATATTTCACAGAAATGGAGCCTCCAAGAGGTGCCTTGGGCCAGTATTAGTGTAAGGAGGTGGTTCAGCATTGCTCTGCAGGAGGCTCAACCTTCCCAGATGCTGTGAGCAGACAGGGACCACTGCGGGGCTGCCGAGCCTTGCTTAATTCATGCAGCTGATTCAAGAGCCAAGTTAAATGGATCTTAATGCCTCCTGAATGCATTTATCTCCTTCTATGAGCAGGTGACCCACCTATGGATGAGGGAAAGGCTGTGGATGGTATCTACCTGGACTTCAGTAATGCCTTTGACAACTTTTCCCACAGCATTCTCCTAGAGAAGCTGGCAGCTCATGGCTTGGACAGGCATACTCTTTGCTGAGTAAAAAACTGGCTGGATGGCCAGGCCCAAAGAGTTGTGATGAATGGAGTTAAATCCAGTTGGCAGCCAGTCACAGGTGGTGTTCCCCAGGGCTCAGTACTAGTGCCAGTCTTTTTTAGTATCTTTATCAATGATCTGGATGAGGGGATTGAGTGAACCCTCAGTAAGTTTGCAGATGACACCAAATTGGGCATGAATGTGGGTTCAATTTTGGGCCCCTCACTACAGAAGAGACATGGCATTGCTGGAGCATGTCCAGAGGAGAGCCACAAAGCTGGTGAGGGGTCTGGAGCACAAGTCTTATCAGGAGCAGCTGAGGGAACAGGGATGGTTTAGCCTGGAGAAAAGGAGGCTGAGGGGAGACCGTATCACCCTCTACAACTGCCTGAAAGGAGGGTGTAGTGAGGTGGGTGTTGGGTCTCTTCTCGCAGGTAATGGGCATCAGGACAAGAGGAAATGACCTCAAGCTGTGCCAGGGGAGGTTCTAGATTGGATATTAGGAAAAATGTCTTCACTGAAAGGGTTGTCAAGCACTGGAACAGGCTGCCCAGGGAAGTGGTCGAGTCCCAGTCCCTGGAGGTATTTAAAAGACAGGTAGCTGAGGTGCTTAGGGACATGGTTTAGTGGTGGGATGGCAGTGTTAGGTTAATGGTTGGACTTGATGATTTTAAAGGTCTTTTCCAACCTAACGATTCTATGATTGTAACTTTCAGATGAAAAAAGGGTATATTAAACCATTGCAATTTTCATATCTTGTTCAAAGTTAAGCCAACTGTGCATAATTTTTAAGTCTATGATACTCCTACAAGGATTAATGTAGCATTTTGCATGTCCTTTCAGGCTGTTCCTTTTGTACCTTAATTCTGCACAGAGAAAATACAGCAAGTTTGCTCCCTACAGAAAATTTGACAATGTTAACTTTATTAGGCTTTCTAGTATTTCACTAACATTTTACACTATAAATAGAAGCATCCACAACATTTCAGGAAATAATGAGGGTTTTCCACTGCTTTAAAAAAAAACTCTTACAGGACTCTCTATTAAAACTGTTTACATTTCAGAACAAGGCAACACTAAAAGCCAGAGCAGAACCTTAAAATGATATACAGATAGTACAGCTGTGTAAAACTAAAGTATGACAACATAACTGTCATTATTCATTTTTATCAACACAGCAGTTTATATTGGTGAGCCCAACAAACTCACACATTCAAGCATAAACCAGTACCTTATGTCTGAACAAGCCTTTTCCTAAGAGCCCTCCAGTTCTTAACTTTACAAGATCATATGTGCTGGCCAACCTATTAAATATTTGGATAAATTATTCCAGCTCTTGAATACTTTAAATTCCTTAAACCCCATTTTGGACAAGAAAGATGAAATACTTATAAGAACAGCATATTTCTGAGTTATTTGGTTGGAAATTCAGGTCACCAGTAATTTTACTCTGTATCTAAAATTAAGGTTCACTGATGGTAAGGAATTTCCAACAGACGGTATTTTATCAAAAAGGTCTCTGATATTAAGATTTAATGAGTTAGGCTGCACAATTCCTCAGTGGACACACAGACTCAATTTTCACTTTGTACCTAAATGGAGCTTGCCAAATGTCTTCCTTCATGCCTAAATACCCTTTCCAGATAATGAAAGGTCAAGAAGAAAGTCTTCACATACAACTCATTCTCAGTCCAAGAGCTCAAAAAGTGGACTTTAAGTATTTTGAAGTTTATTTCCCCTATTTATTGACTTCACCCAGTTTATACAACTTTTGAAACTAGTAGCAATTGAAATACAAATACAGAATGCCTACCTTATCCACATTCATTCTTTTAAATGATGCTTGCAGAAGTTTGAAGTTGTGAATGTATTCATGCTCCAGCTTTGCTTGAAACTTTACTTTCTTCAAGCTAATGCACCCTGGGAACAACATGTCCATGAACTGGCAGTAAGCTGCTCCTATAACAAGAGAATGCATTGACGTTAATCCAGATGCACACAGCTAAGACCAAATGGCGTTTAATGTCATTATCAGAAAGCATGAGCAGAAAGCAACCGTGCTGAGTAAGTCCCTGCTGTAATTCAACCTAACACTATGCACCCAAGATCTACTTGTCTAATGTACATTGAACAGTGTGACATATTAATGTGGGTTTTTTCCATTCAGTCTGCATGCACTAATGCACTGTTGTATAGCATCTGACGAGCCACCACAACTAATGCAAAGTAAATCTTTCTTCTGCTTAAACCTGATGTTCTTGGACTCCCTATACACAGCAGGACTGTCCATACAGTGGGAAGATCACAGTCAAAATGGAAACCTCTTAATAAGCTCCCTCTATCCTCACAGCCCCCTGAACCAACCCAACCCAGCCAAGATCATCTTTCTTCTGGCACTTATGGGCAAATGCCAATCAAGTCCAAGGCAACCATTTAAGATTATATCAAACCACAATTTAAAAAAAAATAAATTGTAAAGCTCCGGCTTGTTAAAACATACTAGTCAGTTCCCACTCCTCTAAAACAAACGTTTTTACTGATTTTCCTCTCCTGAGAAAAGCATTTCAATGAGCAGACTTTAGCGTAGTCCGCCCATAGATTTCAGAAGCTGGGCCGCCAGCTTTAGTTCTCACTCAAAAGAATAAGGTTTCTAAGCTCAGCTTTGACGGCTATCTGAACTTATGTATTAGTAGACAGGCATGTACATGCCTCTGTGTGTGTGTGTAACTGATTCGGCACAGGGCTGCGAGTATGTGGAAAAATTTAGATCTAACCAGTGTACTGAGTACAGCTAACAGGGACAGCCTTTTCTTGTGTGCAGGGAGCTTCCTCCTACAACATCATCACATCCCTGTCATTTGCAAAGTAAGTCTTTACTGTTGACACAGTCAAGTGTTTGGAAATGAAGTCTGAAAATGTTTGAGGAAATCAGAGGAAAAACGGATTTCAGTTCTTCTTCAGAAAAGAGTTTTCTACAAAATGTTCTACACTCAGCAAAGATTCAGTGAAGTTCTTTTCTGGAGCAGAGGGCTGGGAAGCGATTGCCCGGTTACTCCTGACAAGTTCAATTTCACTTCCACAAAAAGGACTTTTGTGCATTTTGTGCAGATCAGTTTTGACAAACAAGCATCCAGATCTCGCCTAACAGTTCAGCTCAGTATCAACAACAATGATTTTTATCAAAAAATAATTCTGCTGAGTGCTCGTACAGAATCCAAATTAACAAAGCAGACACCTGGCTTGCCCAGTTTTACAGGAGTGGCAACTATAACTTAAACTTTAAGACATTTTTCTCCATGGGCATGCATGTGTTTTGACAGGACCAACTTTATGCATGAGATAATTCTCATTCTCTGTATCCACTGAACCATCGTATGAAGGGTTACAGAGCTCATAATTTCCCCAAAAGGGAAGCAGAGTTTAAGATTGGAGTCCAAAAAAAAGTTTCCCAAAATACTGATGAGTTTTGCTAAGGGACTTAACAAAAATTAAGCTTTAGTGCTGAAAACCACTGCCATTTAAAAAAAAAAAAAAAATTCTCTTCTCATTACCTAGCTTTGTGGGGGCAAACTGTTATAAAAAAAAATCTGATTTTCCAAGGACACCTTGTGCTTAGCTGTTTGCAATGGTTTTGATATGATTAGGAATCAAAGTAAAATATTCCCTAAAGGAAAAGGAGCCTTCTGGCAAGTTACAAACATCAGATGACAAATTTGCATCTTCGTATAGAAAGCTATATCAACACAATTAGTTATTCAAAACTCATCCTTAGCGAGAGAACTGGTAAATATGTGGCAACAGAAAAATGACATTACAATCAAAAGAATGACTATACAGATAATGCATGGCTTGACATTTATTACTATTTAATTTCATGCAAAAAGATTATTATGAAATCATTTCATGTTATAAATTGAATTTGTTCCCAACTCTGTCCTTTCATCCTCCCCATATCCCAATTATAAGCTTTACTCTGATATCTAAGTAATTGCCTGGAGGCCTTGAAAATGCACTGCGCAACCTTTCATCTAGATCCTTTTAGAAAACTAGAAACCCAAAGTGTTCACACGAGATTTTCTCCTTCTGCTGGTAATGCAAATTCCTTCTGCATGCCTGTAGATAGAGTCTTGCTAGGTTTAAGACTCTAGTTACAGCATTTCCTTGTGTTCCCTTCCCATCAGGTTGGCAGCCGTTTCTGTGCTTTTGCCAGCCAGGAGGTGGTCCTGGGTCTGCGCGACACCCGAGGGCAGAAAACACTGGACCGCATCCACATGGCAGCACGAACCTGGTCTCTGACACAACACCGAAGCCGGCTGCCCGGCCGTTTCCCCAACAGGAGGATTTTATTGCATTGGCAAACACAATTCATTAAAATGCTCCTTCCTGAAGTAGAGGCAACATACAAACATGGACTGAACTAAACATTGTAAACTACAAAGAGAGAAAACTCTTCTCACCTCCCAAAAGGCAGAGACCTGCCTACCACAGCAACACGAAAAAGTAAAAATATCATTAGAGTCAACTGCGACTACCTGATTTTGGACATCGAGGTTATGCACATATTTAATATTATATAGGTATTTATTCATAATTTAAAATTTTATCCTGTAAAGCTTGTAGCTGTCACATTGCATTCGAATGCTAAATGTCGGTGCAGCAGAATGGGGACGCTACTTTCTACGTTGCCCATCGCCAAGATTTCTTGGAGGCAGCAGAAGGAGCAGCCCTACTCAAGTCATGCAAGATCGCAATGCCTTTACCACACAGCCACGGCGTATAGACACGTGGTCCTCTGCATACCAGACAGTGCTTCAGGCCTATGCCATTTACCATACAACTGATGCCTCAACGCAGGTGTATGGGAAAGGAGCATTTTTAACAGAACATAAAGAAAGTGGCAGTAGAGATAGTGACATCATGGCTTGTGACATACCTCTTGCATAATTAACATGAACAAAAGGATTTTTATGCCATTATATTTTATTCAAGATCCTTACATTTTCTGCAAAAAAACCCTGAATACCAACACTCTCCCGCCCCTCCCGCCAAAACCTAACCTATCTATACACAGGAGTTGAAAACATACTACTTGTCCAGAATGGCTCTCACAGTAAATCTGTCTCTATGACCAAAAAACGTGTACGTGCATGAAAACGTGCACATACCCACACAAAGAGAAATAATTTGAAATCTACTCAAATGAAAGATGAAAACTATAGCTGGTAGCACTGCAGAAGAGGGATCAATGTTAAAAACCTCTGATCCTGTGTTAGCTAGCGAGCAATTTAGAATCACTGGCTAAAAGTCCTTTTGCGTTTTGATCTGGAATATTGATGCAGCCATTAGTTACAGAAGCTGTTCACAGGCTGGACTGCAAAACCAACTCTCCAACGCTGCTGTCCTGGATTACACCCCCAGCAGCCGCTACTTTTAGCCTGACTCGCCAGTGGAAAGCGCCCAGCAGCATTACAGATTTTGCAGGGGTTTGCTGGGCTTCCCACAGCAGGCTGAGGGCAGGGCAGCCAGCCAAGGCCAGCCGGGGACTGCACCCACGGGGCTGGGCAGGCAGGCGGCTGCTGGAGGAGGGGAAGGGATGCTGGGGCAGAATTCAGGAACAAAAGAAAAAAAACAAGAATTAAAGAGGTGGTTGTTTAAAGCGATTACAGCTGGAGAGTTTTGCCATATGCAGTGGGAAAGCTAGAAGCTTCTACTCAATGTATAAAAACATACACATTTTCACAGTGTTTTCAGAGGTGTAGATAACCTTTCGTGAGTCGCCCTTGCAGTAAACATTGCTGAAAACAAAGTCGTTTTAGCTTTGGTCCTATACTTTTCTTTTCCCGCTTCTGCGTTTCCTTCCCAGACTGTCCATACTGACTTGCAGTTTTGCTCTGAAGCATATGCACTCTGCATCATTACAGATTTTCAGTGGTCCTCCCTTCTCCTCTTCCATCCGGAGGCTAATGAACCCAAAAACGCAAACAGGTATTTTCTTGACAATCAAAGGTACTTCTGCTTCTGACTATTTAAAGCACAAGGAACTTAAAGGAGATAACAATACAAACAAGAGAATCCTGTTTTCCTGAAAGTTTTTACTGCTTGGCAAACCTCCTCGATTTCAGCTGGAGAGCAAGATTGTATCCTTGGTATTTTGGGCATTTGTGTTTATATGTTTACAAAGAAAAATGAAAATATTATTTGCAAACTAGCTTCTTTAAATATACTGTATTTAGTATTTAGTATACTAACAAAGTATTTAATAGAAATACTATAATATAATCTCAGGTATGCCCATGTTACTATTTGTCCCCTATAAGAGGAGTCAGGTCAATCTTTCACATCAAATGTCAGAAGACTCTGTCCCTCCCTGTCCATCCCTGCAGTGTGTGGCGGCAAGATCCCAGAAAAATCAAATAAAACCACACCAGCCAACATGGGAACACAAAGGGCCCATGAAAAGACAGGGCCTGTCTGTGTGTTGAGTTGGTTTATTTTAATTCTGATGTCCAAACCACAGCAAAAGGAGCTAAGTGCTACACTAGAAATTTGCTATAAATGCTTAGAATTTTGTTCTAAAATGGCATGCGATTCAAGTTTAAACCTTTTAACCAGGCCTCAGACTGATTTTCACACACTGATTTCTGAAAAATCCCATTCGGTAGAAAGGCTGACTGCACCTTTTTCTGTCATTTAGACTTTTTTGTTTTGTTTGTTTGCTCTAAGGAAATATTTTTCAGATAATCTAAAAACATATATCCAGTCACATTAGATACAAACTCCTTCAAATTATTAATTCCCTCCAAAGCTGCACAACCTGACCATGCATTTGGAAAATACAGGATTATTCGTATGCGTATTAGTCACCAGCACTTCGGTTCACTAGAGCGATGGTTGCCAACACTGAGGGGAAAGTACCACACACCTGGTATTTCATAGAATCACAGAATCATAGAATCGTTTAGGTTGGAAAAGACCTTTAAGCTCATCAAGTCCAACTGTTAATCTAACCCTGCCATCCCACCACTAAACCATGTCTCTAAGCACCTCGGCTACCCGTCTTTTAAATACCTCCACGGATGGGGACTCGACCACTTCCCTGGGCAGCCCGTTCCAATGCTTGACAACCCTTTAGATGGAGACATTTTTCCTAATATCCAATCTAAACCTCTCCTGGCTCAACTTGAGGCCATCTCCTCTTGTCCTATCGTCCGTTATTGGGGAGAAGAGGCCAACCCCCACCTCACTACAGCCTCCTGTCAAGCAGTTGTAGAGGGCAATAAGGTCTCCCCTCAGCTTCCTCTTCTCCACCTCCTTTCAGGCAGTTGTAGAGGGCGATAAGGTCTCCCCTCAGCCTCCTCTTCTCCAGACTAAACAACCCCAGTTCCCTCAGCCGCTCCTGATAAGCCTTGTGCTCCAGACCCCTCACCAGATTCTTTGCCCTTCTCTGGACATGCTCCAGCACCTCAATGTCCTTCTCTTGTTGAGGGGCCCAACACTGAACCCAGTATTCGAGGTGCGGCCTCACCAGTGCGGAGGTACGGGGCACGATCACTTCCCTACTCCTGCTGGCCACACTATTCCTGATACAATTTCTGGTGCTGGGAACGCAAACAGGTATTTTCTTGACAATCAAAGGTACTTCTGCTTCTGACTATTTAAAGCACAAGGAACTTAAAGGAGATAACAATACAAACAAGAGAATCCTGTTTTCCTGAAAGTTTTTACTGCTTGGCAAACCTCCTCGATTTCAGCTGGAGAGCAAGATTGTATCCTTGGTATTTTGGGCATTTGTGTTTATATGTTTACAAAGAAAAATGAAAATATTATTTGCAAACTAGCTTCTTTAAATATACTGTATTTAGTATTTAGTATACTAACAAAGTATTTAATAGAAATACTATAATATAATCTCAGGTATGCCCATGTTACTATTTGTCCCCTATAAGAGGAGTCAGGTCAATCTTTCACATCAAATGTCAGAAGACTCTGTCCCTCCCTGTCCATCCCTGCAGTGTGTGGCGGCAAGATCCCAGAAAAATCAAATAAAACCACACCAGCCAACATGGGAACACAAAGGGCCCATGAAAAGACAGGGCCTGTCTGTGTGTTGAGTTGGTTTATTTTAATTCTGATGTCCAAACCACAGCAAAAGGAGCTAAGTGCTACACTAGAAATTTGCTATAAATGCTTAGAATTTTGTTCTAAAATGGCATGCGATTCAAGTTTAAACCTTTTAACCAGGCCTCAGACTGATTTTCACACACTGATTTCTGAAAAATCCCATTCGGTAGAAAGGCTGACTGCACCTTTTTCTGTCATTTAGACTTTTTTGTTTTGTTTGTTTGCTCTAAGGAAATATTTTTCAGATAATCTAAAAACATATATCCAGTCACATTAGATACAAACTCCTTCAAATTATTAATTCCCTCCAAAGCTGCACAACCTGACCATGCATTTGGAAAATACAGGATTATTTGTATGCATATTAGTCACCAGCACTTCGGTTCACTAGAGCGATGGTTGCCAACACTGAGGGGAAAGTACCACACACCTGGTATTTCATAGAATCACAGAATCATAGAATCGTTTAGGTTGGAAAAGACCTTTAAGCTCATCAAGTCCAACTGTTAATCTAACCCTGCCATCCCACCACTAAACCATGTCTCTAAGCACCTCGGCTACCCGTCTTTTAAATACCTCCACGGATGGGGACTCGACCACTTCCCTGGGCAGCCCGTTCCAATGCTTGACAACCCTTTAGATGGAGACATTTTTCCTAATATCCAATCTAAACCTCTCCTGGCTCAACTTGAGGCCATCTCCTCTTGTCCTATCGTCCGTTATTGGGGAGAAGAGGCCAACCCCCACCTCACTACAGCCTCCTGTCAAGCAGTTGTAGAGGGCAATAAGGTCTCCCCTCAGCTTCCTCTTCTCCAGGCTAAACAACCCCAGCTCCCTCAGCTGCTCCTCATAAGCCTTGTGCTCCAGACCCCTCACCAGCTTTGTGGCTCTCTTCTGGACATGTTCCAGCAACACAACATCTCTTCTGTAGTGAGGGGCCCAACACTGAACCCAGTATTCGAGGTGCGGCCTCACCAGTGCGGAGGTACGGGGCACGATCACTTCCCTACTCCTGCTGGCCACACTATTCCTGATACAATTTCTGGTGCTGGGACAACAACAACAAAAAAAAGGCAGTAACTTGCAAGGAGCATAGGTGACCTAATAGCTTTGATAAGAATGTGGAAAAAACCACACAGGCCAGCAATCATTGTTTATAGTACAGCAACATGGGGTTGCTTTTTACCTCAGGCTTCCTAGAATTACTTCCGTGGGAGTGATGCTAAGATAGGTTTTTGACTTAGATATCATAGGATAGATTTTCATTTAGATGTCAGATATGGGTGTTCTGTTATGCCAGTCAAGGTTTTTTTTTTAAATTTGGCATGTCTGTGACCATGAAGTTGTGTCACATATAGCCACAGGTTTAAGAAATAGCATAGTTCATGTTGAGCACTCCATTGGAGATCAGAGTCTTCAAATTCCTATTTGCATTTCCAGCAGCACCTATATGACCTAGGATATAGGTCAACACCACTCTATTTCTCCAATTAACACACACATGCACACACACCCCACCCCCCCATTTCAGCCCATTTCCTGGTGAACGTTCAAGCCCACATCCATTTACTGCCTGCTTGGTTGTAGAGAAGCAAGCATTCATGGGGCTGTGCATCAATGAAGCCATTCTGGCCTGAGCTTTACCCTTCCCAGCAACAGCCTTGGGCGGGCACTTAACAAAAAATAAAATTGATGCAGATTAGAGTGCAGCCCTGCACCCAGCTGCCTCAGCGAGGGCAGAGTGAGTTCCTGCATACAGATGGGAGCTGCTGAAAGCAGAGCTGCCACCACAGAAAACAGCCTACAGAATTATATACCTCCTACAACCTTCCCGATGGTCGTTGAGATACGTGTGTCTGATTGATGTCTGCATCAGAAAGTCCTATTTCACACAGGTGGTGCGTTTGTATGACATAATCCCGAATATCCACTGATCGTTTTAAGTAACACACGTTGGAGGGAGGTTTCCCCTGTGTTAACTTGTATTCTCTTTTTCTTAAATATGTAAATTGTTAAGCTGCTCATAAATTATACACAGCGGAGTTTTTAATAATTTTTAGCAATAATTTATTTCAGAATTCATTAATTTTTAAATGGGAAGATCAGAACAGTTTCAGAAAACACAGTTTCCATTTAACTTAAAATAGCTGCGTAACTCCTCATGCCTAAAAAAAAAAAAAAGGTAGTACACAAAATCTAACAAGCTCTTTCAAAAGAGGGGAGATCTGCAACTGACTGCAAGTGAGTCCTATGAGTAATTAAATAATAATTTTAAAAAGTAAAAACCTTGTTTAGGTTCTATTCCTCCTGAATTCTTAATGAATGACATTTAAAAAAAAATATTATTGGTGGAAAACCTCATGATACTGCTCTGCAAGCTTCCTCAGAAAGTTTTGGAAACGGTCTTAAATCCAACCATTAACACCCATTCTATCCCTCTAATCCTAAACATCATATGGAAGACATTAGAGAGTCATTAGAGAGCATCCTCAGTGTTGCATGACCTCGGGACAACATGCCGGTTCCTTGAAACATGGCTTGGTTACAGAGTGCAAATGGGATCAAGCCATGGTTTGATCATGTTTCCAAGCTGCTCGAGACCCAGCCTTTGCAAGGCTGCGAACTGGAAAAAACACCAAACCCACTGATGTTGAAACACGCTTCAGCTTTGCAGGCACTAGCACACCGGGTTGTACAGAAATCATGCTGGCAGCAAATGCTCCAGCAGGGTCCTATAATGCAGATTTTAGCGATACACATGTAGGAAGTTAGGGGTTAATATAGGCACTGAGCAAAATACACCTTCTGAGACATGAAAACGCAAATCCTGTGCAGCTAAGCCACCGAATACATCCCGTTTGCACATGTATATGACACGCAGAAGAAAAAGCCCTTCTCACCACCGCTCTGCCCGGCCAGTGACCTTCTGCAGTCACCTCAGCCCTGCTCAGGAAGATCTTTGCTGCGCTGGGCGAGAAGAGCCCACTCCCACAGAGCCCTGCTCGGGCGGCAGCGTGCCCGGCACCACGGTGCTCCTTGCAGCTACTGAGGGGCCTGAGGTGGTGCTGGAGGCGCGATGGCCTCCTGGCAAACAAACGCTGCCAGGCCTAGGGGCTGGTGATCAGCCCCATGGCCCAGAGCCCCTGCACGCAGCCCCTGGAAGTGGAACGCCTCGGACACCTTTCCCCAAGCTAGGAATGACCCTCCTCCCTGCACAGCACCGGTTGCAAGGGACAACAGCCCACAGAGGCTGTGATGGAGCTCTCCCCCAAACCTCAAGCTGGAGCGGCGACACAAAGTCAAACAAAGAACGACATCTGCCCCGTCGTCACGTTGCCTGCCTTCCTCCCAGATTGGGGCGGCGGAGTACCAGCAAAATGCATCTATAAAGGGACTATGTATTTTCACAGGAGGAACGCCAACTGAGATACGGTACTGGCTACAGCAGTCACTGCATGAAAAAATTCCCTGTGGCAACACCCAGGGCATCTGCAGAGAAAGCATCAGAGTCTAAAATGTGAAAATGCCAAACCACATGCTCTCTTTATAATACGGTCATTTACTAAAAGCAAGGGGGAAAAAAGCCCACCCCACATTTAATCCTTGATCCCAGCATACAAATCCTGAAAGACAGAAGGTCTGTATGCACTGGAGGCCAGACAATTTGCAAGTTTATAATTCTGCTGAGAATTTCCAAATGCATGGGGGTGGGGGGAAGATTCTGTATTCTCCTTAACCTCAAAGGATCCCACACCTATCGCTAAGCCAGAAATGATACCTCACTTCAGGCTGCATTTTCCTTCCTACATATATTTACCATTCCTAGCTTCCTTGCTCATAATTTATATAGCTCGTCCACTTTGTATTGTTTCTTTTTCATTCATATGCAAGCCCTCTATAGCCTTCTGCCTGACTCTTATTTTGAATATACTCTCATGTAGCTGCCACACACTCATGAAAAGCCCTGTAACACGTTCCCTTGGTATTCCCTATAGATGAAAAACAGCCTTAGTAAAGAAAATTCAGTTACAAGCTGTTTAGTCAGAATTTTTTTTTAAGAAGCCACTGTGTATTCATTACAAAAATAGCATGACTCCTAAGAAACAACTGATGTCATAATTCATTTGAAACTCCTATTCCCCAAGCCTATGGGTGTTGCGCATGGGCTCCTACTACATTAAAACCACTCAGTTGTTCTCTATTATTTTTCATTCATGTATCAAATTAAATCTTCTGAAGTCTGATGCCCATCTAAAGGCAACACGCTATGCCTTCAATTAAAACCAAGGATTATAAATTTCATATTCAGGTTAACAAATTTGGAGGAAGTCAAAACCCAGAGACCAAGAACTGACAAAATGACACTCACCTGAAGCAAAAAGAATTCTACTGCTTTGAGATGCTCAGAGAGATTTTCTCCCTGGAGTTGTCAAAACTAAATTACCAGAGGAGCTGCAGACTAAATTTAGACTCCCCAGGGCTGCATCCATCCGTAACCTGGCCTTTTTGGCACTCCCTACTACAGCAGGCATTCAGGAAGCTCAGGGGACACTGCACTTTGCTCGGCCTACTTAGCAGAGACAAAAACACATCTAAGACTCCCAAAGAATACAAATACTTTATGACTAAGCCAGCCTCTTCCTTTGCTGCTCCTCGTCCTAGCAGCTCTGTTCCTGTAACTGGCAACTGGGGAATAGGCTGGTATTGCTACAGTATGGGTATTATCAAAGCTACTTCTCCACAGCAATGAGAAAAAGAAGGTCTGATTGATTGCTTCTTCTGTCTTTATTACAAACTGTCACGCTAAACTTTAGGTATGCTCTGAATAAAGCCTTTACTGAAAAGGACAGTGTCACATTATTCCTTCTTGCTTAAGCTCAGAAGGGCCAAAATTATTGCCAGGTTGGCTGCAAAACATGGGCACCCGTGAGGTCTCACAGCCAGGTGCTGAACACGAGTGGAGGCCACATCCAGGTAGCTCACACCTCCTAGAAGTAATGCCTTCGAGCTTTTCATTCAGACTTAGCGCGCACACACACCCTTCTTCCCCACTTTTTTTGACCTTGCACTTAGCTTTTCCTGGCCTTTCGGTTCCTCCTTATTAATAAAAACGAACTTGAACTGAATAGTTATATGACAGCATGACAAACCTTAACGCTTTTTTCTAAAAAAGAAGAAAATGCCCATACAATTTTACAGTAGGTTATAAAAATTCAGTTACAGGGGCTCTGCAGCTCCCTGTTAATGCTGTGAATGCTTCATAGTTGTAAAGAGTTTCTCACATATTCCTTCTCTTTGATGTCCTGGAGAAATGCTTGTATTTTATGGAAACTAACATTAAGCTGCATGAAGGCTGCCAGTGCTTCAAGGAACATCAGCCAAAGGAACGCCAGAATGAATGACTTAGATTGGCCGTTCTCAAACTGCGGTCCACACCACACGTGCTGGTGCTCTGCCTGTTAGTTCGCTGGTTGGTTGTGCTACTGTTCCCCTAGTTTCCATCCTGTAAACTACACTAGAAGTACACTAAATAAACTATATGTACATTAAATAAACCACTTGGAGTTTACATGGTAAACTATATTAAATACAGAGAAATTCCCAAACTCCTTATCCATCTATCTTCAATTCCTACACATGCACGTCTTTCATGTGAGAAACAGACTATGCCGTCTCAAATGGAAAGGACCTAGTCCCTAAGACTACTGTGCTCCAGTGTCTGCAGTTACCTAGCAGAGTTTAGAGTCATCAGGTCAGAGAGTAAAGTCCTCCAGACCACAGGAAGGACTGTGCTAAAATGCTTCTTCAGATAAGGAACTATTAAAGTGCCTTCTGGGATTGTAATGAACATCAATGCAAAAATAAGAATGCGTAAGTATCAAGCTTGACTATCAAACCAAATGAGGAAATTCAAGTTTACAGCTTTGACCTGTTAAGATATGAATGTAAAGGCGTCAGGTAACGATAGCAACCAATGCAATCCAGGAAGTTCTAAAGGAAGAAAAGATTTAATTTCATAAGGGATAGAGTAAGAGCTCTAGTGAGACGACCCTTTTTCAGTTTTTCCCTTGTGGTGTGTCCCAAAATCTTCACTGGAGGTCACATAAGTTGTATAAGAAGCTGTGTAACGAAATGGGACAGTGGGTTTGTGACAATTTCCATGCTTTTCTCCTGCCTGCCCCACCCAGCTAAAGTCTCTCAATCTGATCTTCTTAAATACCTTTAACTCACTGTATTCTGCATAGTCAGAATTTTCTTAGCTCACCTGTCCCCTATTTTGGGAAAGGGTTTTGGATTCTGTCCTTGATTTTTTTTTTGATCTTCTTAAATACCTTTAACTCACTGTATTCTGCATAGTCAAAATTTTCTTAGCTCACCTGTCCCCTATTTTGGGAAAGGGTTTTGGATTCTGTCCTTGATTTTTTTTTTTTTTTTTTGTAAGCCCACACACATTTAACTTGATGGCGAATTCACTTCAAAAGCTTCCTTTCAACTATTTATGAGCATATAAATAGCTATGCAGGAACAAGTCAATAACTTGTCTAGTATGCTTCCTGTTTCAAACAATAGCAAATGCTGGGTATTTTGGGATGAAAATGTCCATTTTCTTGTATCTTTCTATCTCCTTATAAGTGTGTGTGCGTGTGTGTATCTATATATATCTATCTATACATGTGCATATCTATATATACCTATCTATATATAGCTACATCCAAATTTACACAAATGTGCACAGAACCCCATGTGAGTATTTTCTTTACGTGTAATTCACTGAAACAAAATACTTAGGCTAACTTCTGTACATGTAAAGAAAACAACACCTAAATACAGCATTTCAATTTCATGTTTAATAACTGCTAATTATTTCCCATGTTCTATGTCTTTATTTATTTAGTTTGTATCAGTTACTTACACGCACTTTAACCCACACTTTTTCAACCTCAATGTTACAGTAATTGTGCAAGCCTGCAAGCTTGCTTCTGCAGCTGAGATTTGTTTTTTAAATTTTGAAGAGTAGGCTATGAGGCTATCATCCTCAAAGGATTTTCTGCACCTTTCAGGGAACATCTCTGAGACAGAAAACTTACCCAGAATGGTAGGTAAATTCAAACAGAGAAATACAAGACCACATTTATGCATTTCAACTGGACCAGTAAATAGCTGAAATGTGGTAGTGTGGTTTCAGTTCTATGTACTTAAAGCATTGTCTTCATAAGTAAGATATTCCCAGCATGTCAGTTGTCTGGAAGTAGCAATCAAAGTTAGATCTCCTCCAACACAAACATTTTTAAATTTAAAAATCACAGTAGGAAATCAGAAAGAATCACTCCCTAGGGGCGTCTGTATTCTCAGTGAAACATCAGCCTTTGTCTGTGTCATTTCTAGTCATCATCTAGTTACAGACCCTGTTGTTTAACACGTATCTTGTAGTTGCCACTCAGATTAACCAAAGTTTCCAAAGTATTCAAACCATTACCCTTTTTTTAGGGCTCATTACCAAATTTACTTACAAGAGTTCAGTTACATTTAAAGAGAAACAGGCAGATTTTCTTGACAAACTTCTAAAGCCCTCACAGCTGCTGAAGGCTCGTTTCCTCAAACCCATGTTTTCCGTCGCAGTCACACTTGTGCTCTCTTCCTGCAAACATCAGCAGGGATTTGAGGACCCTTACCAGGAAGGAAAAGGTGCTGGAGAATTTTGTTCATCCTGGGGAGTCGGTTCTCTATTTGTCTTTTTCAGCTATGTCCACTCTCCATTTGGAAAGATACCAGCCCAACAGCTTTAAAACACAAAAGCTTATCACTGTATTCTTTTCTTGCTTAGTCAACCTTTTTATTATGTCTATAACTTCTGCTACGTTTGTCCCATTCACCTCTGCATTTGTTATGCTTTTTCAAGGCACCTTATCTTTCCATGGTTAACATGAATGCAGAAATGCTTCCTTTGCACATTCATTAGTCTCTTTTCTCAGAGCAAGTTTTATGTCAAAGTTAAAAGTTATCTATTTTCAACAAATCAGACTGTTAAAGTTGTTTTAAAATAAACATTTGCAGAGCATACCGCGCTTTCTTACCTGAACAGAGTTGTTCGACTTTTGTGTAGTTTAAAGCTAATATATCATTAACCCATGCGATGATGTCATGTCTGCTCATAGTCTCTTGGGTTATAGAGGTAGAGTACACGTTGACCGCCATTCCCCAACTAGGAAAAAAAAGGACAAAAAACCACTTGTGACATCTTGATAATTGTTTTCTGGATACAGTGAAGCTACGCTTCTTGTTCAAAAAAAGAAGGAAAAGCTGCATCACTGTACAACTTTCTCTTATTTACTGAGAAAGGAGGCTTAATTTTTATTCTTTGATGATACATGACCTCCTCCATGTCCTCTTGGAATCTATGAATGTATTTCTCTGACTGTCATCATGAACTTAAAGAACAAACAAACCTACCGCATTCTGCTTAATGCTTTTAAGGTAGGGAAAAAAGAATCAGACATTGCCTAAAGATACACAGACAGGATCAGAGACCTGGGATTTCGTCACATAGAGCTGCACAAATACAGTGATCTGACATCTACCCATCTCCCACTGCAGGCCAATCAGTCTGCCTGAACCACTATTTAATTCTCAGAAAACTTCTACAAGACGTAGCTGTTCTACTTAGGACAAGGGGAAATGGTTTTAAACTAGCACAGGGTAGGTTCAGGCTAGAGGTAAGGAAGAAATTTTTTACAATGAGGGTGGTAAAACACTGGAACAGGTTGCCCAGAGAGGTAGTGGAGGCCCCATCCCTGGGAACATTCAAGGCCAGGTTGGATGGGGCTCTGAGCAACCTGATCTAGTTAGCAGTGTCCCTGCTCACTGCAGGGGGGTTGGACTAGATGACCACTAGTGGTCCCTTCCAACCCTAAACATTCTATGATTCTATGATTCTATGATAATACTGATTTCTTAGTGGGACAGGGGCCTTTTTGATCAGTTCCTAACAGTCACAGGGTGAATACCAGATAATCTTTTTTATCAATTTACCAACCTCTATCCTGAAAGTATCTGAGACTTGCACTCCCAACCATCTGGTTGGAAAGCTGCTGTGGAGCCCGATTCCTCTAAATCATTAGGAACGCTTCCTCTCAGCTTAAACCCATTTATTCTTCTGCCAACATTATCCTCCAGCTCTAATGGCTTTTTCTTTCCCAGAGCTGATTTCATAATGCACTAGGGACAGCACTCAAGAGTCTGTGCCAGCGCCCAGGTAGGCTAGATTAAACAAATCAACCCTCTGAGTCTCTCCTAAAGTCAGACCTTCACTTACTGGTCATGCCAGCAGTCCGCCCTGAACACAGCCAAACAGTTTCAGACCACCTTCTGATAACGTTTCACCAAGACCTTGGAAAATGGCCCTCTGCACTGAAAACTTTCTTAGCCACAGCATCTTAAAAAGATCCTTTTGGTTCACCAAGGTCCTTTCCTGCAAGTAGGCCTAATTCATAGTAGCTTTTATCATCAGTCCCCAAGCGCATAGACTGGAAATGCATATACCCAATTTTATTCCCCGTTATTCTACACTAGTCGTATCTTTCTGTTGCGAGACATGGACAAGAGAAAAGACAAGCACATTCAAGTTTATCTCATTAAAAGTTTCAAAGAGCAGAGTCAAGATCATTCACGAAAACAGTAAATAGTGTTCCCAAGACTAGTGGACTTCAGGAAGCCCACTAGTAACAATCCCAGTACGAGGTGTCTCAGAAATGACCAAATAGTCAACAAAGCTGCGGAATTATTCTTGGGAAAGAAGGGTTTGGGGGGGGACTGCACACCTTTGCCTCTAGCATTGCCTTGTAGCGAGCACTTCACTGGCTAGCTTGGGTGCCAGTCCTGCCCCCCAGCCTTGGACCTCAACCTTATCCCTCACTGAAAGGGAGCTGGATCTCTTCTGTGGGACCTGGGGGCTGCAGAGACTATTTCCATTGACAATTTGCAAAGATGTAACTGTTTGAAGCTGGATAGACAGTGCTGCAGAGAACACAAAGACTGCAGGTTAACTCCATCCGTTTTTCAGTCATGCCGGAGCAATCCAGATAAAAAGTGCGAAAAACCCACCAGCATGAAAACTTGACACTGTAACATCTAGGTGTGTAAGTGCATACAAGCAGGGAATGTATTTAAAATACAAGATGACAAAGTTCATACTATAGGTCACATTCTACGAATTTCACAAACACAGAAGATCTTTCAAATTGTCCCTATCTACTGATGTTAAGATCCAAAACATAAAATCCCCAAATTAGCCTGATGAGAAGGAAAAAAGTTAAAAAAGACAAAGGAAAGACAGAACAGTAAGGGAAGGTAGGCTCAAAAAATTCATGCTCCAATAGCCAGGCTACTACTGCCAGCAATTCGTTCAGAACCAGGCCTCCCCTCTACCCACTTCTGTTATGGGCACCTCTGAAGCATGGAAGAAATCGGCCTGTCCCCCCCAGTCTGCCCAGTTCTTCCTGCAGCTGCCAGACAGCACAGCTAATTGTCGGAGCGTAGCACTGTATCCGCTGTTACAGCTCGCAAAGGTCGTTTTGTTGGCACACCCTAAGTGCCTGGATTGAACCGAGCGCTAGGATCAAAGTTTGAGAAATAGGGAGTGCCCTTTTCCTCTTGAAACCACACCGTAACAGCTAGCCATGAAAGCTTAGCTTCCACACCAGGATGGAAGGGACTGAGCACAGCAGCAAGGCAAACAGCACCTTTGTTACTAATCTGAAGTTTAAACCATCACTGCTAGCATGGCTTTTACTTTATTATTCCTAGCCCTTTCATATAGATAAGAAGCCAACAGCAAGATACTACCACTGTCACTATTAAACTAACATGTTCGGTGTTGTCAGTTCAAGTAACAGCTTAATAGTGGCTTTAATATTCGCTTAAGATTCAGAATAGCGAGTCTAATATTAAACCGGGAGATCAATATGGAACAGCCCACTCGCTTCTAAAGAAGCTAAAGATATTTAGATGCTAACATGTGAAATAAAGCTACCCTGATTTGCAATTGCCACTACTTCATCCAAATTTTAAATGTCCCCTCGAGGCCAGGCAGAACTCAAAACAACCATCGGCTACCAGTAGTGAAAGCAGCCAGTCTGCAAAGTACAAGAAAATCCACATGCAGGAAGGAAGCAGAAATTCCCTCATCATCCTCTTCCAAAAGCAACTGCAAAAACAAATACCTCTCCTTCTGCAAGCAACAGGAGAGCAAACAACCTCCTTTGCTGCAGTGCATGGGATGGAGAATTCTACTTCAGGAAACAGCGAGTAAATGAGTAACCTTGAGTTTTACAATGATACCCTGAAAGATATCTGTAATATAACTTACGCTGTGTCTGCGGATGAATTACGGCCTATGGGTCAAACGAAAGCTCAGGCTATTTGTTGGAGACAATAGCTTCACATTTGTACACACAGATAAGCATGAGGGTGTATCAATACAGTTTTAAACAAATATATGCAAAATTAATCAGAAAGTCTGTTTTAAAAAAAAAAAAAAAAAAGAACAACATGCCATTGCCATTTGTTCTCAGTTACTTGCTAACACGTGCCTGAATCTTCCACGGCCTCTCCTCTCGAAGGAGTTAACTGTGTCTTTGCATCTCTCCAAAGAGTTCACCCTGTCTTTGCTGCTTCTGCCTCCCACCCTCCTAATGGTTACATTTAAAATAAATTCCGTGGGGAAAGGTTTCCTTTACAGCAAGCAGGGTCTAATTTGGTGCTCAGATACACACACATCCTGTTTGCCACAGGCAGGCCTTGGGAAAAAAAAAAAAAAAAACCAAAACGAAAAAAAGAAAAAAAGAGAAGAAAAAAGAACATCCAGGTGTAGGTAGCGGAGCCGCCATGCTCGGGGACAGTCGAGAAGCCCTTGTGCTTGGCACCCGCAGCTGGGCCTGGGTTTTCTCCAGGACTCAGCTCCCCATGTGCTGAACTGCTTTGAAAAATGTGATCCAGATTCAAAACACATATTTATTAATAAACATCTGTAAGGCAGTGCAAGAGAACAGCTGGACGGGCGGAGACTCACAGGCTGTACTCTGTGAACCGCCAAGTAGCTAACAACTTATTTGTGTGTCCTCATACACTGCTTCTTCCCAGTAACATTATTTACATTTTGGACTTGTTAGGCTTTCCCTTGTTTAGGCTGAAGGCTCTCAAGCATAAGGTTGCGATGAGGCTTACACAAGCCTGAAAATCGGCATCTACCTCACTGACATCTTTGAGCTTCCACCTTCTGTAGGGACGCCTGGCGATCCCTACAGCAACTAAAAGCAGACTGAAGATAGCACATCACATCCCCCGCTTCAGAGCACGCAGGTGGAGATGAAAAACCTCTGGCTGTTACAGGGCTGCCCAACCACTAAGGCCTCTGCCTTGTTTTGCTTCTAAGAAACTGAAATTCAAATCCCCAATACGGACAAGCTGTAGGAGAGTCTTCACGTATTAGTCCAGGCCATTTCAGAAAAACGCTTCACGCTTGCAGGGCTAAGGGCCACAGACCCAGTTCAGAGGATTAGCTAGGTGCTGAAAATCATGTATATGCTTAAGCAGTTTCCCCAGTCAGAAATACACTGGCTCAGCATGTCCGATGGTAAACATTACCCCCAAAGGAGTATTAATTTTTTAAGGCATTACATGCAGCACTGAACGTTGAGCTATTAGGCATTTTCTACCACTCTCGCTGCAGATAACTGCAGCTGTTACAAGGTGTTATCCAGCTGTGTTTAAGGACAGTTTTGCAAGAGGCATATTTATTTTTCTGGGCAGAAACTAACGGTTGTTGACAGCAGAAGCTGTATTACGCCAAACCAGCAATAACGGCAAGACTGGAAGGATTACAGCAATGAAACCATCTGCAATGTAAAAACTCATCACACATGCCATCACCTCTGAACCTGCAAGGCCATCCTGTTCTGCACAGTTAGGCACAGTATGATGTCAAGTTTTTTTAAACGCAGTAGAAAGCCTGTGTGACAATACAAAGAGGAGCCTTCTGGAAGCTGGCACCTGATAGCGTCAGGATAGATACTGCCAGGAAAACAAAAGATCTCACACCAAAAATTACTGAAGCGGAAGATACAGCAGAAAGGCAAAGATGTAGCTGAGCGAGATGCCTGTGGTTCCTATTGGAAAGGCTTTCTAGATGAGAGCTACTGCAAAACAAAAAATCCCTGAAGGAAGAAACCTGCCAGCCTCAGTGGCCGCATCCCCGTAGAAGGCAAATTCGTCCTTTCGTATCATCCTGAAATGGCAGCTGATTTGCAGCTGGACCTTGCCTGCTTCTTTAACATTCACTGCATACAGCCTTAGCCATAGCCACTAGAGGCTGGTTATGCTCGAGGCCATCTTTACCGAAAGGAGTCCAGAGGACAGAAAAAGAACGCAAAGCCCCAGCACAGTTCTGACAACACTGCCCTTACTCTCCCTTTTGACTTAGGCTGGACTCCTGCAGCAAATTCAATGGCCGTGGCCAGAGCCTTCACATCAGAGCACTGCAACCGAAGCGGTATTTGCAGCAGGCAATACAGAGGCTCTCTCTAGGCAGAAACTCAAACAGTTCAAGATTAATCACAATGAGGTATTGCCATGGAAAAAAGGAGAAAAGGATCCTCTGGCTGCAATACTGGCAGAAACTCACACCTTTTAAAATGCTGGATGTCAAATCTCTTATGCGCTGTTCTCATGTTACTAAAGGGCCCTGAAATGTTAAAAATCTTTTATTACCCATGTATCCCATTCACTTCTGAATGCCATTTTAGCTTCAAAACACGGATCTGACTTGAAGACCTAAAATGACTTGTGAAGCCTGCTACAGAGTCTAGACAAGACCGAGGGAATCCATGTCCAGTCTGATTGCTTGGATGTTGCAGGATTGCCGTTTAACACAGCAAACAGTGCATTTTCTGTTGTTCTCATTGCAGTTCCCTGTTTAAAAGCAAGCCAGGTTTGAGTACTAGAGATTACTGTGATTGGATTAGGGCATGTTTTAAGTTTTGTTCTTTTAAATTTGAGGCTGTCTGCCAGTGCTGGGGTGTTCTGACCTACATAACTGTTTACGATGGGTCTCAAGAACTGGTTTAGACCCAAATCTGAGTAACTCTTACAAAGACTGGTGGTAATTCTGTTTTGTGATACATACAGCTTTAGAAAAATTTAAAACCCCCAAAAACGCATTATCTGTGAGGCAGAAAAATACTGGTTCTTTTCCAGACATTCAGTTCCCCCAAATCTGAAAAACACAGTCAAAAGTGTTCAAACAATATACACAGTTTGAGCCAAAACCTCTGAGATGGCCCAACAACTAGCGATGCATTACACTGTCTACTGCATACTTTTTACAAAATAGTTTTAAGTTTATTCACCAACCAGTTACGAAATTAGGCTAGATCACTGAAATCAGAGCAACAGTTACAAATTCCAAGAAAATCATTTAGTGCTTGGAGTATCTTAGGGCACCTGAGGAGATCAAGCTGCATGCACTGGCTCGCTTAAATTTGATTTTATTGATCTGCCAGTCATGTTTGCATAGCATAAGTAATTTTTTTTTTTTAATTTCTCTGACTACCTTCTCATTCCTTCATTCCTTCCACTGCCACTGAAACTGTATGGCAATGCAATACATAATGTCATGTCTCCACAGCAATAGTAACACTTTTTTTTTTTCTCCCTTCAGGGTTCACCTTTGCCTCCAAAAGCACAATGCGGTATTAACTACGTGATATCTTAATTGTGGCTGAAAGTATTTGCATATCCTGAAAGGCTCCTTATCAGTTTCTCAACTACAAAATACATTCTTGACAAAGGATAGAGGTCCAGAAAACGAAGACATCAACAGCCTACACAAACCAGAAGCACTTCAGACTCTTTGGCTGCGGTCATTTCCACAGAAGTGTCCTCACTCTGACGGGTCAGGAGTGAAGCACAGCCGTGCCCAGCACCCTCAGGCTGTGCCTTGGTCGGACAAAGCAATAGCAGTGCTTGGTGCTGAACAGGCACTCGTTAACATGGGGAAAGGATGCACAAATTTCAGTATAAAATGTTACTACAAATTAAGAAGGCATTTTATTAATGGAGAACCACAAAAACCTTTGAAGTGGGCTGAATGAGAGGAACGTAAGCGTGGCAAGGCTGCAACGTTAAAAAAAATAAACTGCTTTTACTTACTGTTATTACCCTCCTCCCACCCCTAGCTTTCAACTCTAAGATCTTAAGCTTGAATTGCTGCTCTGATGCCCCGAAGGAAGACATTCAACCTGTAAAAATTTCACAACAGACACTGGCAACTAGTCTACTTTCACAACAGACAAGGGGATTGTGAAAAAAAAAAAAAAAAAAAAAGGTTGATTCAGAGAAAAATAATTCTCAGATTTATGTTACATAGTAAACCCAAGTCAGTTAGAAACACCTACATTTTAGAAAACAAAAGAGGATCTATGACCATTTTGTAACTAGAAAATCTTGAAAAAGCTGATGAATAAACCAACATCTAATCTGTGAAACAAAGTCCCAGTTCACCAAGACAAACATGAGAGCTTTAATTCTCCTTTCATTATTTTTTTTCCTCTTATGGAAAATAACAGATTACTAAGCATACATGGAGACATCACTAAAGGATTTCTAAAAGATTAAAAATGTGCCATGAAGCAAGGTAACAGCAGTGCTGAGCATCCTGGTGGAGAAAGGATGCCCTGAGAGGCAGCGTGTTTTAGCAAGCCTCAGTTCCTGGCCCAGGTTCTGCAAATAACAGGGGAACCTACTGTCTTTTTGCTCCCACTAGATGATGGATGAGTAGTTGTATTGTCAGGCAGTAGATTCCTGAGTGCTTCAGCAAATGCAAGATTTACTGGCAAATGAAGACAGCAGCTGCAGAGAGCTTGTCCCCAAAGTCACTGCCCCACCTGAGTGCAGCAGTGGATAAACCCATGCACCTGAGCAGTCACCTTCATCTACACCAGGGCAACATCTGGCCCTGATTAGGAAGGGATAAAATTAATCAGAAATGCCGATTAAAAAAAAACCAACGCTGCCGGGCACCCGAGGCACTATGTCGGAGACGTAACCCACTGGCACAGCAGCCACGCTGCAGCTCCGGCAGCGCAGGCAGCCCGCAGCTCCTGACTCCTGCCATTTCCGCCTTTTAAGTCCAGAAAATGCTGTGGGCAGGCTTGGGAGTTTCAGGAGGGATGAGATCCAACTAGCTAGAGTCAGATGAAGTCACCCAATGAATTTAGTTTTGACCTATCCAGGGTTTTGCCGCCCCCCTCCTCCCCCTTGACATGTATACGTTCGGAGGTGAAAGGCTAAAGTAACATGCTGATTTACTCCAAGCATAATGTAATGGCAAATGAGATTTTTGTAATACTATACAGCCCTCCTGACGGGGGGCCTGAGCAGCTTCCAAGCGCCCAGAGCTAGGCGAGCGAGGCTGTGACTCAGCAGGAGACGGGCACTGAGCATCCGCGGGTTTCAGAGCAGGACAAGTCTGGGAAGAAGGGAAAACAGGAGGATTAAACAAGGGGAAATGCAATGCCTTTCTCCTAACACGTAGCTGCCGTTTTCTAGCTGGAGTTACTTACAGTGCACTTAATAAAGCCTGCTCGTCCAAGGCATGCAAAGTTAGCGCACAGAGCGCTCCCACGGGAAAGGTCTCGCACCAGCTGAAGAGGGACCACAGTACACCTTTGCTACTCGCAAATGACGTAATATGATACAGAGAACGAGGACTTCATCGTGCATCAAATATTCTCTCTTTTACATTAAAACCAAATGTAGATACACACTGATTTATGCATTGCAACATTTATTCTAACCTTAATATACACACATATGTTAGAACCACAGAATATCCCGAGTTGGAAGGGATCCACGAGGATCATCGAGTCCAACTCCCTGTTACCAGAAAGAGTAAAGCCCTTTGAAAGTGGCCTTGTAAGTAGGCACCACTAAGTGCCACCCACGTGGTGCGACACCTGGGAAAGGACAAGAAACGGCACAGCGACCGCCCGTGCAACCAGCGCAACCATCCCAGGACCCCGTGAGCAAAGGTGCCGGAGCAGAGCCTGCAGGACAGAGCCGCCGAGCTGCCAGGCAGGCAGCCAGCCTCGCTCCGTCCCTGAACGAGTCGTCGTGGCAGGAAGGTGATGACACTGAGCAGGGGTATAAGACAACATTTATTTTAAGCCATCTTTACTCTGCTGTTGTAAACAAGCATGTGACAACAGATGAAGCGACAGGCAACCGTGCTAGCTGCTTTCACTGCTGCATCACTCCCTAAAACATGGCTGAGTATTTTTGTAACGCAAAATACTAAGCTCTAGTATGGTTGTTCAGGGTTTCTGCTGCTGCCGCGGCTCTGCTGCCATTTGGGGTTCAAAGGACAAGTGCCAGGCTTTCTGCTGGGCATGCAGGGCAATCTGGGGGCAGGTTTCTAGGACCAAGCTCTCCGGCTGCAACGAGAACCACGGGTAGATCCCCTGCCAGACTGCCTCTGCAGACGACTGGGCCAACACACTGTGTAGCCTTCTACTAGGCTCTGCGTTCAACCTCTCCCTCCACCTCTCCCTCCGCCACCGGTGAAAGCTAGACCAAAAATAACAATACAAAATCTCCAATTTATGACGTTGCTGAGTTTGTTGAAATAGGCCCAAATAAATACCCCTGTCTTTGGCTTGTACAAACTCCCTACAGATCATGATTACTACTATAAAGATTTCACGTGTTAACACTAGCAGCCACAACACTTAATTTTGGGTTTGGGTACCAAAGTAACTTGACCTCTTCCCTCATTCTCATGAATTAATACTATCACAGACAAGGAGACACTCTGAAATCATTCTGGTGCTCAAGATATTAGCAGTAAATTACTTGCACTTAAGAATTACCAAGGACTATCTAGAATAGGGCTGAACTTCTAAGTGCAATTGCTTAACTGCTAAATTAATTTTGGAGCAACTAAAATGAGAATTCAGTAATCCTTCCAGAGTAAATTGCCCTTTATGAACATGCTAGCTCAACCATCTGTGATTTATGTAATGTATTATTCTTGCTCTGTGCCAGTAACCACAAACTTATTTTACCATTGTTGCACTACCAACGCAATTGCTGAGAATACCAGCATCAAGTAAAGATTCCCCAAAATGGATTTTTTCAACCATGTTGGTCTTTGAAGGTCTGTGAAGTCAATGTTTTCTTTTAGCTTTTAAAATCTCATGCCTACCTAAAGGGGGAAATCCCCAAAGCTTTGTTTTCCCAAATAATGTTCTTGAGGTGGTGCTTACTCCTTTGATGCAACTGTGATTATAAAAAGAGGAATTACTGGCAGATACAACAGTCTTTGTCTACAAGCCCCACTAAAGCCTTGTACCTTAAGCTAAGAGAAGCATAGGTGTCCCATTTAATAGGACTTGGCCTCCTTTTGTGGAATATCTTGAGGTCAGTTCCTAAAGTATATTCGTCCAGCTGGCAAATGGTGACATTACAAAGTGCAACTCCCACAATAAATAAGGTAAAAAAAAAGTTTATTGATTGAATTACTTTTGACAACATGTAAGTGCAGTTAAGAAGGTAATACCTTGTGCTGCAATGTGCATATTTAGTTTCTTCAACCCTCTACATGTTGCTTTAGGTCATGCAACAAGACAGCTCTGCACCACCCCTTGTAAAAGCACATCTAACTAAGCACATATCTGACAGCTTAAGAGCTGTGTTTATAGTTAAACATTTTCTGCAGATTAAACTTAACAATAATGTTAATATTTTCTGCATGAAAAAATACACAATTCATTAAAAGCAGAGGGAGTCATTTATCAGCTTTTAACTTCAAGACATAATCTTTAATTGGAATGTACATAATTAATTTTATGACATGGCAAAGCAATCCCTTTGCTCTACTGTGTGTCTACGACCTTTTGGCTATCCCTGGGTACTACACTGCAGAAGTTGCTCCCAGTGATTTAGAGAATGCAATATGAAGTAATTAATACAGTGCAGCAGCAGATATATAGCTTTTGCAAGAATTAAGCTAGGAAACAGTTGAAATTGATGCAGCTGAACTGAGTCTGCATACACGCATTTTTCTTCCCCATCTGAAATCTTTGATGATAGGATGATTTCACCCTGGTGGCAGTATTAAATTTGTTGCCATATGATACTGCTTTCACTTGTAAAGCACCTGATTTCGTGACTTTGCTTTGTGTGCTGCATTTTGGAGTGTTTACGCCTATCAGAGTGACAGAATAGGATCATAAAGTGACTTGGGTGGGCGGGGAACTCCAGAGATACCTGCTCAAGCCTCCTGTTCACAGGAGAGCCAGCAAGAGAAGGCTGCTGATGGTCTCATCCAGCTGAGTTTCGAGTCTCTCCAAGGACAGATATTCCACAGCCTCTCTAGGTAACCTCTTCTGGTGTTTGACCATCCCCACTGCGAAAACATTTCTCCCAATATCTAAAGCCTATCTATCTACTGTTGCAGCTGCTGACTGCCATTGCCTCTCATCCTCTCCCCATGCACTTCAGAGAAGAACCTGGCTCTGTCTTCTCTCCACACACCCATACCCCCCTCCCCCTCGCCAAATTAGACAGCTAAAGACTGCAACGAGATCCTCCCCTCTCCTGAGCTCTCTCTTCTCCAGGCTGACCAAACCCAGCTCACATGCTCCAGCCCCCTGACCATTCTGGTGGCCCTCCGCCCCACTCACTCCAGTGTGTTGTCACAGTCTTTCTCAAATTGGAGAGGCCAACTTCAGACACAGGAGGCAAGATGTGGTCCCAGAAGCACCAGAGGAGAATAATCACTTCCCCGGAGCTGCTGGCTACGCGCCTGCTAATGCAGCCCAGCATGGGCTTGGCTTTCTTCCCTGCAAGAGTGCACTGCTGACTCATGTTCATCTCGTTCACCAGCACCACCAGGTCCATATTGTATAACACTTCAGGAACAGTTAGAGAGGGGGTGCCTAAGGTGGTAATGGAAAAAAACACCTCACCATATTAAAAATAGAACTGCTTAAGAGACAAGGCAGTTCTAACAGCATCCTCATTGCTGTGAAACTCATTTCACACTTGGGGACCACAGCGTACACTGGAGAGCCAAACTTCTGCAGGCAGAAATATATATTAAAGGAAAGAAAAAGAAAAGATTCCTTATGCCTCCTTGAGTCTGACAACTGGCAGAACATGAATGCATTGACTGAAACCAGAGTTTTCAGATCCTGATTCAGAATCTACACCTTGCATAACTTTGAACCATTAATATGGGCAAGGAGTGATATGGACCCCAAACAATAATTCAGTAAAATATAATTAACGCCATTCTGCATAACAAGGTTTCCAACAGAATGGCTATTTACATGTGAATGCTACCCTTTTAGGAAAACGTATTCCTTCTATTCAACCAATTATCATTTCGCTGCCTCCATGTTCTCAGCACTCCTACACACCATAGTCTTTCTGTATACGAAAGCTCCCGTGGGACATTCGTATCACTGGGTTATGTACTCCACTTCCATACAAACAATTACTCACAGATCGTATAGTTATTTTAATAAGCTATGATTTGTATAAGGCTGAATCCATAAGTAAAGCAAACGCAGATTCTACTTCAAATATTTCAGTGCTTCCTATTCATGGTATTACTGGACTAGGTCCACAGAGATTAACCTTAAGAAGCGAAGCATAACAACCATGTAAAATTTGCCTAAAATGAATTTTCATTCCCCCAAAATTGTTTAATACATACTGCCAGCAAGCCCTTCTGAGCATCAACACTGCATTCCAGAGCGACAGGCAAGAATTTGCATTCATGTGCATCTCTGAATAATTACAGCTGCTTGGGTAGGAAATCCTTACGGTGCTAAGGAACCCTGCTGTAGGGGGGATATTCACTTGAGTCACTCCCAAAAGATAAAACTAAGTCCACGGATCTTGCTAAACTAGCTCTCAGGGTTCCAAATTGCCAAGAAACACAATACTGAAAATTAAACCGCCGAAACAATACACACAACCATATGGAAAAAGGGGACGTACAGCATTGCTTTACGCTATACCATTAGAGCAAAATAAGCTATTCCTTTACTCTGTCAACTGCCACACTGGAGAAGAAGGGCCCATTTTACACAGAAGAAATCCCAAACTCCAACCTGAGAATTTTTCAGTTAGCATAGCTTGTTTAAATATTGTTCCAGAACACTCTAAGTTTCTGTTTGAATTCACACCAGCTCACACCAATGTTTCTGCCCTTGCCCCTCCACCCGTGCAGGACCCAGATTCACAGGCTCCATCTTCCATCACCTCACCCCTATTTCAAGCCCCTTCCCTCCCCCAGCCAATGCAAGTAAGAGATGCAAGGCGGCTGTAGGCAAGGCCAGAAGATCAAGACTACAACGGGCATGGCATATTCCTCTCCAGGCAGAACGATCTGGCACAGTTGTAGGATATCCTACGGAAGCTACATCCTTAAGTCTCGCCTCACTGATGAATGTTTACATTTCCTGTTTGGATAGCATAGCAAAACCCCAGATTTAACTCAAAAGCACCCTTCACTGAGCATTGGGCTCTACGGGAAACAAGAAATCATTTCAGTGTGGTTAAGTGGAGCCGTTTAATGGGTGTGCTTCCAGCATACAGAGCCTTCTCTATCAAATATTTAATAACTTAGTATACCACCAGAAAACTAGACAAAATTCTGTCAAAATACCACAGGCAAGATTTTTATTTTGAATTAAATATGCGATAGCATGAAGACAACAGAACTGTGTTGAAAATAAAAAAGCCACCGGCTTTAAAACCCCAAAAGTTAAATGCATGTGCAGTAAACTTTCATAGCTGATATTCCCCTTCCCCTCCCACCTAATTATAATGAAGCAATATGAAGATACTGCTTTATCGGTGAGTCGGGCAGCAGAGATCTGAGCAAGATCCAAACGGCTACGCAGGGCTCAGCTAACACCATCCACAGAAGAAACGCGGATGTTTTCCATTTACGTTCCCTAGCACTGATACTGGAAGCAGGCGATCAGTGCCGCTAGCTGGAGGCCAGGATTCAGGGAGGGAGGAGGACACAAGTATCCAAACGCCGCCCCGGTGCAACGTGAGTCTTCCTGCTGCTGCCGCCGCCGCCACCACGCTTACGCCACGCTACGGCCTTCGTGCCATCCCGCTCAGCGGTTTGCGTGATTGAGAACAGATGTGGCGAGACCACTCATTTTCAATTATCAAACAAAGGCTGAAAGTTGCATCTCCAAAATGAAAAGCTGGCACACAAATTTATCTTCTTCCTTACCAAGCCTTTGCTATAATTAGCTTTGGGCATGAGGAAGGAGAAAAGACTGTCAAGTTAAACTGGCCTCCCCCCCGCAAGCCCCAAAGCCAAAACCTCTGAAGATATTTTAAAAAAAAGAGTCACTCGTTCCAATGCCAAGGCTTGAAATGTAGACCTACTACCCTTACTTTTTTTTTCTTACTGCCTCCCAAAACAAGCTTGACATCTCAAAAGGTTATACCAGGTACGTCACCTGGGAGAACATCCCTGTGGTCCAGCCTGCCTGTCCAGAGGTAGCTGCATCTCCCTCAAACTTGCCATTCGCACAGCAAGGGAAAGAAGAAATGGCTTTAACTGGGCCCTCGTGGTCCACCTCCAAATCACCTTTCTGTCACAGTGCAGGATATTTTTCAGTGCCTGTTTTTCAAGGAGGCTAGATTGAAAAAAACAGGCAGAAGCCAAAATGCCCATTTCTAAAAGCGACAGCATCAGGTTCAGTTCTCGCATATCCTCAACTCCCTCCTTTTTTTGTTAGCGTGCCAGAAACACAGTGCTGTTGCTATGCAGCTCAACAAGGTAGTTTAAAAAAAAAACCCACACCACGCAACAAAAACCAGAATGCAGCCTCCCACCTACAGGATGTTTCCAGAACCCAGGGAAACTGGGTGCAAATTAGGTGTACTCAGACTTTTTTGGCAAGAGTGCTTGGGCGCAAACTGAGAAGATGGTGCTGTCTGAAAGTTACTTTCATTTCCTTCACAAACTGGGTTGTCTGGGGAGTGTTGTATTCTTCCCCCTCCCCTCCATAAAGCTGCCTCTCTCTTAGCCCCTGATTTTAACAGATACCCTCAGCTCCCAAAACACAGTGAAGACATTTCCTTTGAGGAAGAGCTAAATCCAGGTCAAGAGAGGTAGCCCGATAACGCAGGCACAAGCTGTCTAGGCTTCAAATGACCGAGGCGGTGTTGAGCAGAGTCACCCTCACAACACTGCGAGCCACTTGCACGTACTCACATGTGATTCCCAGTTACCTTCAAACAGTTTCACCCTGTACTTTTTGAGAGCTGGACCTGCCCAGCAGAAGATACTCACCAAAACGGCTCTCCCTCGGCAGAGCACTCCCTAATCAGCAAACAAGATTAAAGAAGAGCAGCAGCGGCAGGAAGCCAGCTTTATGAAAGTGAAAGACGAGAAAATAGAGGGTGCCTAAGCTCGCAGGAACCAAGGAAAGATTTCTGCATGGCACCTCTGATGCTGGCTAGTCACCGCTGGCTGTAAGGCATCAGGATGGTCCTCTCTTGGACAGGCAGTAACTATCTCGTTGCAATCCAGAGGCTTGACCGTCAAGGGGGTTATCACAAATACCATGTCTAGAAAAGCTCAAGTCAAATTTATGGGGCATGATTTAGGTTTGGGGTTTTTTTAAACAAACATTTATTGTTGCCTTTCTCCTGCTTCCAGCGAAATCTAGGGCAAAATTCTCATAATCTGCAATAGGAGCAGTTAGGCCAAGAGCAAACGCCTCTGGAAACACTGTTTCAGTCACTAATATATTTAATAGCAGTTGCTTTGATTAGCATTTACAGTTTCAGAGGATGCAGACAGTCATGCCGGTCTGTACTATGAGGTGACAAGACAACTCACTGCTTTTACTCTCTATCTTCTTCCTGGTTCTCAGCAAGAGAAGCTTGGCCCTTAACCTATTCATTTTAAAACACAAATGATCTTTTTCACTTCAGTGGAATTACCCGCTTCCCATATTGAATGGAACCTAATTTTAGAGCAAGAAACTCCACCTGCCTGAGTAAGGCAAAGCAGTTAAGCCCCCCTTTGCACCCCGAGTAAAGCTGCACACGCGTGGAAGGCACGGAGTCACCAGGGACCGTGGCAGGGCCGCATCCTGCGGAGGGAAGGATCCTCTCTGCCCGCCTCCGGGGATTCCTCGCCAGTTGGGAAGGCAAAGACCAAACCAGATTTTGCTATAAATGTAAACCTCAACTTTCAGCATGGAGTTTATCAGCTCCCACTGCAGTAAACGCAGACGGCCAGAGACGCTCTGTAACACCCCCCAGTTTATTTCAGCGGCGGGTGAGGAAATCGCCGCTTCCGTCCTGCTTTCGGTATCATGCACTGCACCGTTGCACAGCAGCGGCTTAACAATTTCTAAAAGGAAGGCGACACTTAGGAAAACCAAGTATTTAAAAAGAGGTAGCATTAGAAAGGTACACACTGATTGATAGGAAAGGGATTTGGGTGAGTTTTTTTGTTTGTTTGTTTTAGTTTCTTTTAGCTTAGTGATTTGCAGAAAAATAATCAGGAAGTGAGCCCGCTCTCCCTCCCCCCCCCATGAAAGTTCTGGGTATAAAACTAAATATAGCTAGTGTACGAAGGACCAGAAAACCATTTTTCTAGCAGCACATAGGTAAACCAAAAGTTAGGCATGGTATCCTGCAAAGGAGGTGTCGTGGTTTAACCCAGCTGGCAACTAAACACCACACAGCCACTCGCTCAGTCCCCCTTCTCTCAGTGGGATGGGGGAGAGAATCAGGAAGAAAAAAAAAGGTTAGAGCCGTGGGCTGAGACAGAGACAGTTTAATAAGAGAAAATAATAATAATAATAGTAATAATGAGAATGGTAAGAGAATATACAGAATATACAAAATGAATGATGCACAATGCAACTGCTCACCACCTGCCGACCGATGCCCAGCCCGTCCCGAGCAGCGATCACTCCCCGAGCTGTGATCACTCTCCCCACGACTGACCGACTAACCCCCTCCCGAGCATGACGTTATATGGTATGGAATAGCTCTTTGGACAGTTTGGGTTAGCTGTGCTAGCTGTGCTCCCTCCCAGCTTGTTATGCACCTGGCCAAGCAGGAGAAGCTCAAAAAGTCCTTGAGTAGTCTGAGCACTACTTGGCAACAACTAAAAACATCAGTGTGTTATCAACATTCTTCTGGTACTAAATCCAAAACACAGCACTGTGCTAGCTACTATGACAGGACAGGAGGGTACAACAGATTGTCCCTTTTAGACTGGAGTGGTTTAGCCTAGGTATGCCATTCAAACCTGGAAATACTCAAACTCTTTGTACAGCTAGCTTTTAAAAACACACTGAGCTGACCAACCACACGAGACGCCTAGGGTCTGGCAAAAAAGCACTGCAGACATGTCCCACTTTAAAAAATTCTCCACATAGCTGTTGATTTGGTTTCTCATTGAAATTTTTTCAGTCATCTTTGAACACACAAGTAAAACTGTAATTAAATGTTGTGCCGTTCTCAGAAATGAGCCCAAATCTATTTGGGGCCAAGGAAATGACACCTCAGTTCCAACCAAATTTTAAAGTCAGTCTCCTGATCCAGAGTGCCTGAAATAGCATTTCACTAGAGAAATACAGATTCGTTACCATTATTTACTCTGAAAGGTAACATCTCCCTCTGACTACATTTTATGCCAAAGTGCCTGGTTTCCATTTGCCAGCTAAGTGAGGCTGGATGAGAAACTTAACACCTCAGGCCTGTATGTCCCAGTCTGCAAAATATAATATGTCCTTTGGAAGACGTGGGAAAACTATTTGTGGCTTTGCACACAGAGCACATGGCTGGGACTCATGTGGTATAGGTTCAATCCCCTGCTGCGTCCTCAGCTTGCTGGATAACTCCAGGCAACTCCTTTTGCGTCAGCTTCTTAGTCTGCAAAATGGTATAAACTTCACCTCTTTTTAATTCTGCTTTAGGGGCTGAGTATCAAATCTTTGGTAGGAGCTGATAACTGAAACAGTAAAGCTTTATTTTTATTTTTTTTTTTTGGTTTTAGGTCTGAGAACATCTAAACAAGAACATCTAAGTTGGTAAACACAAATTTATTCTGATTAACAAACTAATTTTTATGAAAGCATATTGCGAGCAAAGTATGTACTTCTAGATCTGTACAACTGCTGATCTGATGTCATGCTTCAGCTTGCGTTTAATGACATATTTATTCCATATTTCTAGATGCAGATGGAACAAACCAGCCCAACAATCACAGGCATAGCAACTTGATGTGTCATGTGGTGGAGTTGTACAGGCTGCTCTATCAGGCTGCTCCAAAGTCTGCATGGCACCAACGGTCCAGCATGGCAGCAGGCGTATTGCTGATGGTATTCACCTGTGACATTTAGTGATCTTCTGCTTCAACTCAAACCCAGCAAGGAGCAAACTAGCCTAGCTATTAAATATTTTTATGGAAGTTAAAAGCACAGTATATTCCAGCATCAAGAAGTTTCACCAGTTTTCACATCTTCTTTAAGGTTTCTTTCTGTTATGGTTGACATTTTCTTCACAAAGTATGTAGAGCTACAGATTAAACCAAATCATTCCCCCCACTGGAGAAAGGGGGAATCACCAGATTTGGGCGCCATGACTCTGCAGATCAAGGTAGGCTTCCACAAGGAAAAGAGAACCTAAGCAGGATTCCCCAGTGGAGATTTTTATTTGTGCATTAAAGGTTTATTTCTGAAAAAAATTTAACTGGATTATTTATTTACAGCCCCAAAATAACATGCGACCTTAGCATTAGTAGTTCTGCATTCCCTTATATTGCTCTAGATACAGCTAGAAAGCTCCACAAGACCACGGAGTACTCTTCTGGATGAAACGCTATTCAGATGCAGAATAACCTCACAGCTTCTGGAAAACCGGGCAAGTGGTATAATTATTTCTGTCATCACATGATTAACACAGCAGCCTCACAAAATGTCTTTCCTAGACGTAGTTCAAAGGATGATACAACCGGCAGAAGGACAAGAAAACTGACTTGTTGATGGCTGCAGAAAGTTACATACAAACGAATTGCAAAAGGATAACGGAGAGCCCCGTTCAACAGAGGTTTCTCAAAGAACCCTTCGGAAGGAAAGCAGTGCGAGAGCAATCAGTAGCACCCATGATGCGCGTCAGAACAACTAAAGATAGATGCATGCCAATTAATTTCCAATCTATTCCATGTTTCTGCTTAGGTGCATGATGGAAATACAGCTTTCCTCTAAAACAGAACCTTGCCCTGCTCAGCTGAAATTCAGATGTAGGAAGGCGAGAGCTCCAGTCTCTCTCTGCGTAGAAATAGGTCTTTACAAAGGCAGTTTTGCTACTTCATGCTAAATGTGTGTGCATCAAGGCTTCGTTACACAAAGTATCAATAGGCTCAAGAGAAAGGGACAGACTAAATTTTGTGGTTTTCAAACAAACCACCCACTTGGTTCTCCGACGCGTTCCACGATCACCCGTCGGTGTGTGATCAACAATGAGATTCACTGTTAAGGTTATTAATGGTCAGCTATGCCGGTAGCAGCTCTGTTATTCCTCAGCAGAATTAAAAATGCTGGGCTTTTTCTTCAGTCAAACAAGCCGAGTCATCCACATTTGTTGTCATCTAATCGAGCATACAACTCGCCACTTTATAGTCAGATATTTGAGAGCAGCATCATTTCCTGCTGTTTGAAAATCGGCTCTAAGGGGCGTGTTCTCTGCAGAGGCATTGCTTGCTGTCATCCAGACAGTATTTAAAATAACTGTATATTAACATAAGGGGAGCTACCGGCCGTATTATCACCCTTCGAGTCGGCAGCAAAGGAGCACATAAAACCAGTTGCGTTCCGGGCTGCGCCGCGACCCTTATCAAACAATGCAAACAATTTTAATGAGCTTATCTGCCGGAACATATTGTCAGAGATGTTAATGCAGAGGCGCTGCCAGCAGCGCATGCCAAGCGATTCATCAAAAACGCCTACAACTGCGACAAAGGACGTGCCCCCCCCCAAAAAAAAAATAATTAAAAGCAATAATAAATA
>NW_009259730.1:2116385-2160832 GCF_000687185.1 Egretta garzetta | reverse complement strand
CAAGCTCCCAAGAAACGCGTTTTGCGTTTAATAGGGTAGACACTTCATTAAAAAAAAAATGTACATAAATGTTAAACGGTACAGGAATACAAGGGTGTCAGGAATCATGGGCTCCTTATCATAAAAAAAACCCATAAGAAGGTCTATTTTTTTTTTTTTTCCCCTTTCCTGTGTCTCCTGCTCTGCTTGGGTTCCCACCCCCCCTTCCCTGGCACCCCTAAGCACCAGGATGCCTAAGTTACCAAACTCTGTATCCCCACTTACAGCTTCACTGGGGAGCACAGTAAAACACCCTGTCAAGCTGCATTGCACATTTCCAGCTTCCTCCTGCGCTCAGGCTTACAGGGAGAAACCATTTGACGGCATGTCCTTTAAAATCTTGCTTGGGTCAGAAACACCAAGGGAAAAAGCCTGCCAAGGCAGTAGCACTGAACTGCTGGCACCACCATTTGCACCACCCCTCATCTCTTTCTCCCCTTCATTTAAAAGGGTTTCTTATCCCCCCCCCCCAGGCCGTTTCCCTCTGCATATCCCTTTCATTTCTGCATATCCCTATGATTTCTGCGTGTCTCCCCTTGCCTAAATAGCAACGTCCTTCAAAGTGTGCCGTTAACCACAGAGCAATGCTGGTCATCCTCAGAAGCAGATCTGAACCTCACCGCAGTAAAACCTACCCTCACGTCCCAACAGTGGATCGAAACTCACACATTCACCACATTAGAAAAACAAACTATCCAAATGTTTACAAATTGTTTTGTCTAAACAGAAACCACCAAGAGTGACCATGGGCACAGTCTCTAAACAGCTCTGCATGACCTCAAGGCTGTTAGATGCAAAAGAGCATGAAATATTTGGGCAGATCTACCAACATCTTAAAAAAAAAAAGCTCCCATAAATACAGCCTTTTTAAAATGAGTTTTAAGGTGCCAGGTCAAACGGAAGCAATATGAGTATTTCTAACATGTTCTGAGAGGCACTATGCTGGTATTGTATTAAAACTCAAAAGTTCTCAAGTATGAGTTTGATCACGTTTATACTGCAGATTTTTTTTTCTGCTCGAAGAAAGTGATTTTACGAAATTTTAACTAATCTTTATTTAACCTTTCAGACTGAAACGACACTTTGCTGAAATCTTAGTTTACATGATTGCGCTAGTGATATAGACTCCAGATTCACAGGGAGCTTGTGAGGTGAATACAATCAATAACTAAACATCAGCTGCACAGCACTTGGACTGGTGAGAAACTACTTGGACTTAAATCAGATCTATACATTAACACACAGAGCCATCTCTAACAAAACTCAAACTAGTCTGCCAATTTACCGTGGTCCCCTGAACACCAAGACAGGAGGTTTTATTTATTCTTTCTGCCAGGTTTTCAAATATACTCAGATTCTGCTTTCAGTAACCGACATGTGGACATCTGCAGTTGACATACTTTATTGAAAAATGTTCCATTCATCTGGCAACAGTAAACCCACTGGAGAAAGTTGCCTTTGAGTCTTTCAAAATAAGCAACAAAATGCATTCTGCTAAAAAGGCCAGTAAGGCTCTTAGTAACACTCAAGAGCATGGAGAAGCCAGAAATGCTACATGGTGACAGAATATAAAAATAATCTATAGCAGGTCTTCAGCTGCCAGACATAACCCTACCTGCTCTGCTAGGCAGCGAGCAGTAAAACACTCTGCTACCCTAACTTGTAAAAATATTTTTATTCCTTCACCAGTGGCACAGAACAGAAGCTTCTTTATTGAAGTCTCCAAAACTGTTTAAAACATGTACTGGCAAAGCTACAGGAGAGAAGTGCAGGTGAGGACAGCACGGCAGCCTTGCTTCAGACCCCTTCTCGCCTCTGCATTAGGACTCGAGGTCAGAAAACACGTGCCACCTCAACGCAGTACCTTACTTTTACAGAGGCTGAGCCAGGCCGTGGCAAAAGAAGCTTGGCGCTGGTTTTCAGACAGCACATCCTTCTTCGGTTGATCTAGCACAGCCTGGGGGGCACAGGGCACAATATGGATTCCATATGCGTGGCACTCCCTCCACTTACATCTCTGTTTCTGAGCACTGCGTGGCCCGCAAACACGACTCTTATTTTTATGTGCAGGAAGCCACCAGCGTCTTCCCACTTTTCATCGTTCTGAGCAGAAAGGTCTCTGAGGTGGATCCAGCGACACAGAACAAGAAAAAGGAACCTGTTGCTGTTATTAGGTGCCTGTGCATCTGTGCTGCCTTTATAGTAGGCATACAAATAGAAAAGCAGCTTGAAGAGTAAAAGGTCAGCATGGTGTTGATATAAAACCCCACCTACGGGATGTTGAAAGTACTGAAATCTAGTACTCACAAGTGATATGCAGACTAAGCTAAGCAAAGCAAAGAGCCAGGAAAGCAATTAATGCCAAAGGGCGGAATTACAAAACCTGGTGTAATAGATCTTCCAGCACTGAGAACCACAGAAGCAATGGCTGGAAGGGACCTATAGCGGTTGTCCAGTCCAATCTCCCACTCAGAGCAGGGTCATCACCAATACAAGATCAGGTCATGTTTGGTGACGTGATCGTTGTCTAGCCAAATTTTGAAAATCTCCAAGGATGGAGTTGTCACACCCTCTCAGGGCAACCTAGTCCTCTGCCACATTAGCCTGCAGTTCCCCATTTCCCACCCAGCTGTGGCTACAAGGTGAGATCCCACACTTCCCCTGGAGAACACACCGAGTGCCAGGTGGGCTGAAGATGGAAGAGGCACCACCCTACCCCAGCACATGCATTCGAGTACTTTGGTTTCTGCTGTGGTGAATGAACCAGGCAGAGCGAACACTAGTGAGCACTGCAACAGGCCTAAACATCATCCTCCAAAATCTGGTTGCTCCTTCCTCCTCAGAGCTTTCATTTTCAGTTCCTCTCTCCTTATTTGCTCTAGGCCTCACTTGCCGCAGTAAGAAGAACATGAAGTGTAATTTATAATGCTTGAGAGTGAAATCCCCTAAAAGCCCAAAATGCAGTGTTAGAAAGACCTCAGGCATGCTCGAGCCAGAATTTTATATTAGGCAGCTAGTGTGGAAATAAATTACGAGTATTTTAATGCTTATAAGAAGTGACCAATGCACAGCCTCTGAAAACAGAAATGACGGCCACGCTACAGACTTCTACTGATATGTTTGTCAGAAGAGTTAAAAAAAAAACAAACACAGTTTTAGGGAGCTTTGTATGTGACATAGCCAAAGTATAAATACAATTAATGACTGCAGAAATTCCCCACTGCTTGGATAACTTTGGGGGAGGGGATAGGGGGTGAGATCAAGAAAAACACATTTAACCCTAGAGTGGCCAACAAGCATCTCTTATCTCTGACACCTCTATTCATGTTCAAGTTCGTAAAGGAACCTCAGCTACAACTTCAAACTGTAGCAAGCACCATGCAAGTATAATTTTTTTGGCCCACGTACTTCACTTTTCAGAGCAGTTTCATGAACACTCTCCTCAAGTGCAGTTTTTCCAGTAGGAAAGAGAATGAGAAAACTGGATTTCAGGCCAAGAGTTAGAAGGTAGCACCAGCTTTTGTAAAGCAGCAGTCCTGATCGATGTAGCCTGCTTTTCTAATTTAACTATTCTCACAGTCTTCCTTTATCACGATGAAGATTAACAGGATTCTGCATAGCAACAGATTTACACACCACAGAGCGAAATTGAAGCTATTTCTGGCACCTGAGAGTCGATGTTTATCAGAAACCAGTGCAGAAATAGGCTCTCCCCAAAGGAGTTGGCCCACAGTGTTTAGGTTTGAAAGTAAGTGAATAAAGCAAATCAGGAAGAAAGTTTGGGAAGAGCTAAGAAGTTACTCTGTTAAGTCTTGGGCACATCTTGCTTTTTCAAGGAAGGCCCAGTCCATTAAGGTACATAGACAGACTTCATTCCTGGCACGAGTAGATTCAGTAAGATGGATATAACCATGAAAATAATTAATTAGGCTGCATCAAAATCAGCCAAATTTCTGACAGTATACACCACGAATAAAAGTTTCATTTAGTAAATTTGGAACAGAAGACTTAGGAGATCCAGATTTGCATGTTATCTACAGGAAGTACAAATGAGGTATCTGCATCTGCACATCTATTAAAGAGCACTGGCTTGCGCCAACCTAAATTAGTGCACAGTTCTAACCCGTAATGATAATGTATTACACAGAAAGGAATTAGCAACAGCAATGTTACTAACACAGTGAACGTATATCAGATCTGATGTGGTGTGTGATAAGTTTCAAGCTGACCTGGGTTACGCAGAAGAACTCACCTTTCCCGTTTCACCGACACACTGTCAACCCCACCGATCACCCCAAGGAAAGTTCTAACTGTGGCCTAAAAATCACTTCAAGTGAAAATTGAAAACTGTAACTTCATAGACTTTCTTTGTTTACACAGCACTGAATAAATTCTCCCACCTTCATCCTGTTACTTCATTCTACGCCTTAACTTTCAGGGTGCGTTGCATTTAAACTCACCATACCAAACAGCAAATGATAATTTTGGCAGGACAAAGAAACACTGCATGTGTTTTAATAAAACAGCTACTTATCACTCCAGACATCCTGTAGATAAAGAATGAGCTTCTCACCCTTGGGGATTATAGTGTTGCCACTTTAAGCGAAGTCTTGATTATTTGCCTTCCCTGGAGAGAGACAGATAAAGAGAAAGAAAGAGAGGGCTGTCCCAATTACACAATGTGCATGGACCACATCCCTATGAGGTAATTCAAGTCTATTTTTAAATATACAGACATATTTATAATTCAGAGGTCACATTTAGTAAGTATTTTAAGAAGAGTGCTGTGCCTGTGAGGAAGAGTCAAATAAAACTTGGGGTCTTTGTCAGCCAAGCATTCTTGAAAATGTAGCTGCAAATCCAATCTGACCATTAGCGTATGAATTCCTCACTAAAGGGAGAGGTCTTGAAGAGCCACAGCCTGTGGGCATTTTTCTTTAAAAAGGCAGCAGCTACCTTTTATATTTACTGTATAAATCAAATAGAGATCAGAGGATTATTTCAAGATTCAAATACTGTCTACAAAACCAGGATATTTTTTTTTTGTTCACAGAAACAGGATTTCAGAAACTCTTGAATAGAAGAAATATTTTAAGACTAGCTATATAGTTTTAATATTAATTAAAATTAATAAATAGGTTTAGTGGACATTTATTAAATCCAACCCTTTCAGGGTTTAGCTAAATCCAGCTGTTTCAAAGAAAAAAAATTCCTATTTAGAAAGAAGCACTCTCCAGTATACATCAAAGGATTCTGTACTTAAAACATAAGAAGTTCACACCGAATATCCGAAACATCTTTATCCAACGCTTCCTACATAACAAAAAGCTCCAGTGAGAGTAGGAAACACTCAGTGAAGGATGGTCCCAAAGAGAAGAAAATTTTTTCCTTCCATTAACTCCAGACCAAACCAAAATTTTTAATTCTTTAGTGTCTGTTACATTTGTGTTCAGTGATATCCACTGGGCTACAGCAGAGTTTCAGGCACACCTTGGGCAGCTGCTTTCATCTGAAAAACTGTAAACAGAGGCTGTGATCAATAAATGCTTGAAGTTACAACTCCTTTCTCTCACTCTGTCAATCGTTAATGCTGATTGAAAGGAATTGAGGCAGGAGACTGATGCATGGCTCATTCATGTCATTTACATGGAATTACTTGGCTGGAGCTGTTCTAGATTTGCTGTTGCCGCTTCCATTTACAGCGAGGCGTTAACTACTTTTCTAGGCTTGTTTTTTCAGAGTTCAGATTTAAAGACTATGAAAGGCCAATCCAAAAACATTCAAAACGTGCAGGTAGTCTGGAGTCCTAGACGTTTTCAGAGAATGAAAAAAACCTTAATTAATTTAAAGTGAGATTCATGTTCTGGAAGAGAGAGGTTTGGGATTTTCAAGTACATACAGTACGGCTTATGACTGTTACCACTGGGAGAAGTCAGAGCTTTAGACATCTATACCCTAAACAAAACCAATGAAACAAGTTATAAATGGTAAGAGCCTGTAAGTGTTTGGAAACATGACCGAGTAGAAGAAAAATCCAGTATTTCTTTATATATTTTCAGCTGTTGAGGAATCTTTGGCTTTCTTAGGACAAAAAAGAGGTACCTGGAAAAACGCAGACAAGTAAAAAAAACAAACAGGCAGGAGTGGACAATCTACCTCTCTGATGTTCCTTCTTACATTTTACGCTGAAAATATAAGCCATATAGTTTGAAGGCATTTCAATCTAATGATATATTCCATAAAAGCAACATTGGGGCATGGGGGGGAATGGGACAACAAACGGGAAGCTTTGCAACACCACTTGACAAGGTTTCAAACATGAAAAGCTGATAGGGTTGTGTCCCACACTGAAGTGATACCTTACTGGCAGACGAAGACTTTCAACAGTGCTTGTTACGTTACTCAGCTGAAAACTTGACTTGGCATTGATACTACATACTAAGAATGCAAGGATAGTTAAAAACAGCTCTTGGGATCAATGATTCTCTGTTAGTATTGCACAACAAGAGTTATGAAGCTGGTAGCCATTTGATTTGCACATGTTATCCAAGTAATTTAATGCCCTATGTGACTATCTTATACCTACACATAACACAAGGAGAAGTTTAAATGCTTTGGAATGACTATTGGCTCTGTTCAGCATTCAGTGTTGCGCCTTATCCAATATCACCGTTACAGATACTGAACACATGAAGCTTCCACAGGGTTTATAAACCATCACAAGGAACGTTTGTCAACATTTACCAAACTGTCCAAGACACTCACCACTGCTAAAGAGGAAGGCAGAAAGCTGGCACAAGAAAGCAATGGTTCCAGAAGATAGTCAACTGAGTTTTTGGGTACCTATTACTGAATCAAAAATGCTTCATCCAACTGACAGAAAGGGCTGGATCATTACAAACCAAGTTTTGAAGGGGTTACTTTGTCCCAGAAAACTGTTAATTAAACGTCTGTCCTCCCACACCCAGCAAAAAGCCAACATAAACATTATTACATACTCTAGCTAATGTGAAAGAAATACAGAGCGTATTCATGCCTGACTGGGATCAAAATCACACTGCCAAGTCATTCAGTAGTGTGCGAGCGTTTCTGCGATTGCAAACCCTGGCCTGGGAATCTGGTGCCTTGCTGCAAAATACTCTACAAATAGTTTCCTCATGTCCTTACAGCCAGAAATGTGCTAAAGAGCATTCTCTTACAAAGCAAATGCATCTCACATGCCCATCAAAATGGCAAATGCCAAGAAGTTACGCAGAAAGTGGTGGTGTGCTTTTTTGTTTGTATGCTGCCTGCCCCTTCCTTGGTAACTGCTTTTTGACTGGGACATTCATAGCATTTTACAAAACCAAACTTCTGTCAGCTTTCTGCATTTTATCAGTACCAAAACAGGCCCTGCTGTTACGATCACCTTCCTCAAAACACTTGCCATCACAAGCCTGCACAAGCTTCCCCTGCGTCACCCTCAGCATCACCATGATGGGTCCCAATCCTTTCCTCCATGATTTGCTCCCTGATCCACCCAGTACTTCCAGCTCTGAAGCAATGCAAATCCTATCCCTTTTCTCCATTGCTGCAACTCGATCAGCTCCTCCCTTTTATCTCAGGATTTCTTCCACACCTGAGGTTTCCCCATTGTTCTTTCTCCCATTTGTTCTTTTCCACCCTTCCTTTATCAGGCATAGTCCTTCATAGCCTTGGGCAACTTCCACTTTCCTTCATCAGCCACCTGAGGAGAACCTGGGTCACATTGGTTTCCTTCACTCAGACGAAGCCCCCAAAGTCCCTGGCATACTTATTGCCCAGACAACATACTGTCATTAGCTAATTACACCGCATTTCATCCCAGCTGAGAAGAATGTGCTACAGCACTTGCTTGCTGGGGTGCACGCACATTGCCACGCAGCCACCCCAAGAAGTGACACCTGTATTTAAGGGCTGCAGAGCACCCGGGATCTGCACACCTCGTGTGACATGTTGCCACCACTAACATACTAAAGAGCTGAAAGCCGAGGCACCTCTGACAAACTAGGTTGCAAGGTTTTCCTTGCGATCAGTAGCTCACAGATAATTCAAGGAATGCTTCCTCTTTGGGCTAGAACAAATATGTATTACACACAATTTTTTTAACAGAATTTTGTCCCACCGTTCAAATAGACTTGCTATTAGTTATTTCATGCTTATTACAGGCCAAATGCAAGCAGCCGAGGTGCTCTGTTCTTTACTTTCTGATAATTCCTTACACACATGCTTTTTAACTTGCTGTTAAGTATTTAGATCTGTGACAGGCTTCTAAGTATAGTTACTACTCGCGAATGCTAGAACATTCAGGAGCAAGAAACTGTTCTTCTAAGTCCAATTTCATTGCTACTTTACACAATACCATTACAAATCATAAAGTTTTAGTTTCCTAATTTATTGATGGAAGACAGATTTTTCCCAATGGCGAGTCAATGTTCATTATCATCTTAGTGTTTATCCAAAGTCTTTATTAATAAAGTAGTCTCAAACGAAGAGGAAAAATAATTTTCACAGGCAGCTTTAACTACGTTACACTTATGTTAGTACTCTGAATAAACAAAAATAAGTAAAAAAAATGATTTGCAAAATGTGTCAGGAAACTTATCTCACTGACAGATATTCCCTAAGACAGCTTTCGAAACTTGACATATTAGACCAAGTTTCCGTGAACTGCCTTAATCTAGTGCTGCAAGTGCTTTATTTACATACTAGCACCCTGCAGAAAGCTTACCAAACACTTTCTGAAATCCTGACATTTCAAATCAGCCAAAAAATGTCCTTGCCTGGTTAAGAGGCAAAGCTAGTTGGGAGAAAGCTACTGCTGGCCTGCTTTAGTGGAAGGTGCATCTGCTAACAGCAACACACACAAATACTGGGGCTTGGGGAAGAGAAATGAAGAAGCAAGAAAACTTGCAAGCATGTACAACAGTAAATTTTCCTTATGAAGTCATATTAATGACTTTTTAAAATCACACCTAGTAATGAAATTGATAGTACCACAACTGCTGTTATCTATTTGTGGGTCAAACGTGATACCAGCTGAAGTACTACTGTGGCTTTATTTTATTTAAACGTAGAGAACAGATGAAATGTAACATAAAGCGCATGTCCCTACTCTAAAATAGAGGGAGTGTCATTAAAAATGTACACATCTCCATTCTGAGCAGACAAGAGCATACAGAAAGTGCATGATCTTGCTGAAAAGATAAACAGCTGGATTTACTTGCTTCCATTAACCAGTGACCCACTTGTCAAACATAAGCTGTAGATTTAAAAGAGTGATTACACGAAGCCTCTTATATTAGACAAAAAAAGGTCCCAGCTATGAAATCAGACCAAATCTGAAAATACTTGAGCGCAGTCAATATTGTTCTTTTATACAGACACGAGACCAGGACCAGTTATTCTTTTTAAAACATAACATATTAACATAAGGGTGTTTCCTATCGTGCTGTTCAGAAGGCATTTAGCCCATGCAGCCCGCTCGGGTCATTAGCGGTGAGCCAAATCCCAGCCTCATATAAGAGGATGAAGCTCTAAATGGAAGCCACTGCGTAAACCTTAATGTGGGGCCAGCGCCAGCTTCCTTCTATGAGGAACCGGTATTCATAGAGAAGTAAAGCTGGCACTCCCCCCACCAAATGGTAACCATGGCATGTACCTGGCCTGCCTAATCACTCAGAGAGGATTTTTAAGAGGGGCTGCAGCTGTGCACGTGTTGGTGGCCGGTCTCCAGCTGAGGCTCTTAAGGCTTGAGCCTGCTGCCATCGACTTTGCCCCATGTGTAAGCATCTCCCACCACATGCCTGTTTCTGTGCCTGCTCCAGGCTCAGGTAGGAACAAACGTGCAAGACGATACAGATTATTACAACATTTGAGCTTGAATGCAAGCCCTGAATTAACAACAGGAAACATATCAAGGACAACAAATTACTAGGTCCCAAGACACTGAAAACCTCTAATTTTGCCACCTCTTATTGTAACGCAACAGCCGTGCACACAGCAGCGGCCTTCCTACACTCTACCTAATAAGTCTCTAAGAAGCCATTATTATAACCAACATTTCTTCTGTAAGGACAACGTATAAAATTAAATGCGTGTTGCTTCCACCTGACCTCACTAGTGTGTGTGTGCTGCCAGCGACTCATGCTTTACTGTGACTCAGCATATAGGGTGATTTTCTGAAAGCTGCAGATCATGGAGCAACTTAATTATATAAGAATCTCAGCAGTCAGCTAATGAAAACCAAAGTTTCCAGCCCCAGTGATTGCAGAGAAATATTGGAAAATGCTGATACTTGGATTAAGAAAAAATAAAACAAAAAACGCCAAACCACAAAAGCCAGCAACAACTAAAATAACCTCCTTAAAAATAAGCGCAATATCTGAATTAGCTCTTTTAAGTCTTTCTTTACTCTTGGGCTCCTAGCAGGCACGGTGGGTTTCTGGGAGCCTGTCCACCCCCTGGATTTTACCCTGCTGCTGGGGGCCCTGAGCACCGCAGCTCAGCATCCCAGTGCCTGATGTGCAGGTACAGACTTCAGCAGCAGCATCGGAGAGGAGACCAGGTCAGCCACGCTGCACTACCACACCACAGGACAGGCACACGTGTACTTCATAGAGAGGAAAGTACAGATGGGAACACGGCCATGGCGCTCTGAGCTCCACACGCCTCCCACCACACCCACAACAGCATTTCGGTCACAGCTCACTTCATCATCATATTCCTCAGCAGCACTTGGGGGTCACCACAGTGCGCAGTCACCACTTTGCCAGCCCAACCTTCTCCTCCAGTCTTCCTTTCACACTCCTCCCTCTGCCTTCCTTTCTCCACCTCTCCTCCCTTTGCCTTTCCTCCCCTAGACAAAATCTAGGGCTACTTAGCACCTTGCTGTTAGCACCTTCTGGACGTTGAAGTGATCAGCAAGTGATCACACTGGCAGTCAGCATTGCAAACAGACTAGCGAGGTACAGACTACTATTGAAAAAACCCCAAATCCTCTGTTTTTCTAACAGATCCAGCCTGACGGCGCACTCAGGATGACTGTGCAGAATCAGGGTAGGTCCTGATTTGCAAGATTATATTTATAAAATCTAGAAACTGCTTTGAAAAATGACACAGTTATTTTTATAGCATCTGGATGCGCTACAAATACTTGACGTGTCTGACAAGGTTTAGTATTTTTTTAAGGTCCTTAAAAAAAAAAAGGATTTTTTTTTTTTTTTTTTTTTAAAAAAATTTGTGGGGTTTGAAAAGGTTTTTTTTTTTTTTAAGGGCCTTAAAAAAAAAAAAGGATTTTTTTTTTTTTTTTGCTGCTGGAGCAAAACTCAAATCATTACTTGAATGACCCTTTAATAAACATTCTCCAACATTTAAATGAAATGCCATTGATACCAAAATGCAAAGACAACAAAAGACTACTAGAAATAAGGGTATAATTTTTTTATATTATTGTACATTGTCATGGCTTCAACAGTCATGGCACAAATCAGCAACATTTTGTAAACTCTGAACAGTCATATTGTGTATAAAACAAACAAAAAAGGCTTCTGTAACATTTTGAGCACAAAAGGTACTAGTGGCATGAAACCAGTGTCTTTTCCTCATTACAGTAGAAAATGAGGTTTCTATTTAATAAAACCCCCAACCACAAGGCTATGTGTTTTTGTAACTGTGAATGTATGTCAGTGCTGCTGACAGCTTCTGCGCTGGAAGGGCTCTCATTATTAGCTCGGAACAGAACCACACGTTATCTTTTTTGAAAAGCAAAGTTACGTTCCTGATGAGTCAGCCGCTTTGCTGAGCTCCTGTGGGATAATTTTTGGTACTGGGCACTGAAAAAACAAATATCACCCCAAAGTTCAGAATATTTTCAGACAGCACCATAAAAGGCTGTCCAAGCTACCCAGTTCCTAAGTTAAGAAGGGAACGGGGCTGGTGAGCACGCAGCCGTAAACAAACATTCCACTTGGGTTAACTTTGCTCTCTTAGGTTCAGGGTTTAGGTCTCCGGTTTTCTCATGTTGGACCAAACCCAGCTATAAAGCAGCCATGTCCTATGCAGGACTGACTCCTAAACACATGTCCTCCACTACATTTTGGGGGACCTTGTGGTGTTTCCACACTACGAAAATGCTTTCGAAGCACTCCGCTCAGCCCAGAAGTTCACCTATTTGATAATTCTTTAGTCTTTTGGCTGAAGGTACAAAGCAGCCCTTAGGGAAGTCAGGTCTTTGGTGGACATTATGGTGACCAGTCTGGGGAAACAAGCAGTGAGAAACAGAGTAGGAAACAAAGTGCACTTATCTAGCAGCAGTATTTTGTTCTGCACCAGTGTTGGTGCTGGAAGCTAGAGAGAAAGAAGTGAGGGGAAACCCTTCTTCAGTCTGCCCCGTTTAAGTAACTACCTGCAGCCTTAGCATGAATGGCCAGAGAACGCTCATTTCTGGGCAGGGAAGAGAAAAGTTCATACAACCTTTTCGTTCAGCTCTTCCCCGAACACTTCATGAATTAGTAGTTCATCATACAACCATACTTTATATACACGTGTATATACGTCTTTTTAATATATTTGCTTTCTCCTCCCCTATCTCAAAATTACTGAACTATAACGGGTAATTCCTGAGCCAATGCTCCAGCAGAAACCAGACTTGCTTTCTAATGTTAGGGTGTATTGTAACTGTTTCAGCAATACATCAAGCAAGGAACTGTAACTGCCAAAAGCCCCCTTATCTGCATCTCACACACGAGAGCGCCTGATGCAACAACTGTAAAATTCCTTGGATGTTCCAACATCCATCCCTCATGTTTCTGTCCATATAACTTAACTCCATGGAAAAATACACCCGTTTGGTCAGGCTCAAAGGCACTGAAACGCGACCAGAAGGTTTCATGAGCGAAGACTGGTATATAATAGCATGTTACATGGATTTGGCTTTTGCAATTGTAATAGCTGGGCTAATTCTCTAGCAATATAATGAATCTCTGGTATTAGAAGGCTGATAGCTAGATCTTTATATTGACATATAATAGGCCATAAGGACTAAGGGATTTGGAGAGGAAAGGCTACACAGTAAGCAGCAATCCGCGGGGAATACGCTTAACGGAGAGGGTTACTCGTTGCAGGAAATCTGCACGTGTCAGATAAGTTTCTATTAGGCAGGTAGGATGCAGCCTGCTTTTATAAAGGTCCATTTGGTGGGTGCACACTATCCAAATGCTTGCAGTTTTCTTTAGATTTCCTGCTGTTTCACGGTACTTGTGGCAATGCCAGGATAACCACAGTGAGCAAGGTTGACTTTAGGCAGTGATGCCTACTCTGTGCTAGGGTAGAAAGCGACAGATGAACCCCACCGTGGTTCAGGGCATTGCCCCACTGTGTTTCCACCTGCAACACTTTCATGGGAAGGAGTGCATCCACAGAGGGAGGATTTTACATTTTCCTCGTTCTTGCTCTCAGATGCCTCCTGTAGTCTAGAGCTATTGCTTCATCCTTGAGGTATACAAGCCTCTTTCAGCTCTAAATCTTAGACTGTTCTTCTCCCAAGAATCTCCAGGTACACTTGAGCCCTGCATATCTTCTAATTGCTGTGAAGGTAACTCTTCTCTCCCAACCTGATGAATCTGAACACTGTGGTTCCTCATTTAACTCTTCCCTCTCCCAGTGTCAGTCTCTCCTCCTTACCTGTGTCTGTGCCAGTGAACACAGGCAAATTCTGGTATTTCCCATAGAACTTAGCCTGAATAATTTCTCATGTCTGTCACATATCTAGAGAAATCTTTCTGCAAACATATTTAAGTGGGTTTGTTTTTTTTTTTTTCATTAAATAACTTGGAGCAAATCCCTAGTTTCACTGTGAAACAAGTCTTTAAAATAGCTCAGACAAACCTTTTTACTTTTAACCACAAAGCACAAAACGTATCACTGCAAACCAAGATGCCTCCTACCTCCAGAGTTAGCATTCATACCCTGTAGCAGCTTTACAAGCATTAGCAGAAACGCGGGGGTACGTTTTGAGTTGAAAGTTCTTCATTATGCAGCCCGAGCATCATTTCAGTGCTCCGCGTAATTTTGGCGCTAGCTATGAATAAAGAAACCCCACGCTGTACTGCAAACCACTAATGCTGCAGCACAGTCCTGGCCAGGGGAAAAGGTATTCAGCGCGGTATGGCGAGCGCTGTGAACAGTGAAGCTGGTCAAATATGAGGTTTATTACTAGGTACCCTATGCTCCATTTTGGCAACAGTGAAGACGTCTTGTTTAATAGCACAGATGCAGCAGCAATGACACAAGGGGAGCAAGCGATGGCAACCGCAAGCGGCCCAGATCTCTTCCAGGCACGTCCTTTCCGAAGGCTTTCTAAACATTGCCACCTGGTGGGCCTCCCATCTCCTGGTGCCATCCATCTCCCCACTCTTCGCAGGTGACTCCCTGCGCAGATTTCAGAGATGCCAAGCTGGAGGCCGGACAGTTTAAATTGACAGCCAGCTCGGGTGGAATGTGATTTAAACTCCCATAGCTGGGGGTTAAAAAAGGGACAGCACCTTATGCATTCTATCTGCCATTAATGACTAACCCTGAACAGTGGCATTTCATGTAATTTGCTCTTTTTGCACTTAACATTGCAAAGGCAGCACTAATGATATGCAGAAGAGCTAACATTTAACAAAACAAAAGCAAGAAGACAATTTCTCAAAGCTCCCAAACAGAAGGGGAGAGAGAAGTTAGATTCACTGTTCACCTTTAGTTTTTGGGGTTTTTTTTATTCCTTTCTGCCAGCATTTCCTTCTTACTCCAACCAAAAAAACCAAATTATTTCCAAAAGGTCTGTGGCAGCTAGTTCAGCTTTTATCAGTTCTGTTTCATGAATGAATAATTCCTGATGACTTTAATATATTAATTACACAAATACGTTGCAAAGGAATATTTCTTACTATTGATACCAAACTTATCTAGCTACTGCCTTACAGACATCAGACAAGTTCTTGGGTGCTTTCTCAGTCGCTAGCACTGTAACAAACATATACAAACACACAAACATACTTACTTTGAGCATCCAAACACTTTCCCTGGTTGCCGGCTTGAACTATTCCTTGCAGCAATTTGGTACTGGAAAGAAAACATGAAAATCTTTAGTTCAACAAGCAAACAGGGGGAAAAAAAAAAAAAAAAAAAGACTCAGTGAATGGTCTTTGTCTGTATCGGCTGGGCAGTGATGCAATAGCCGTATGCTAAAAATGAAACAAGAGGAGAAGCCCTTCATTACAATACCCTAATTCAGCTGCCTTCACAATGGTTCAGTGTCTAACACATCTGCACAACAATCAGATGCCCCTCTGATATGGTAGCAAATCCATGAGGTCCCTTATGCAGTGCTACATTCAGAGTTTATTCATAATTGCCAGGCACATTGCTGCTTCTTCATCCGACCAGGCTTCTTCGGAGCACAGGCAACCAGTGATGACCGTTGTGTCATGCAACTGGAGCCTTGCTGCACTTGCCCGAGCAGCTTTTCAGAGCAAAAAAAAAAAAAGAAAAAAAAAAATCTACCATTGAGAAACACATGTACTGATACCCAGCAACTATGTTTTTGCCAATACAACACAAAAACACTGGCAATCCTTCCAAGTGCCTCACTTAGCAATGAAGTCATGATGTTGCCCGCTTGTAGCAGCCGCATTAAGGCCCGTTCCCGCCTGTGATCCTAGAAGCAATTGCCTACAATTGCTAGATTTGTCCTCGCATCCATTCTCTCAAGCGCTACATTACAGGCTACAGAAACATAAGCAAGAGCAGCCATATATGGGTTTCAATTTGTGCCATGAATTACATACTAGGGTTACGTGGCTAAGTTTCTTAATTCGTATACTCAGTCAGCTGGATTTTTTTAACAAGTAAATAATGGTTTACAGTCAGACCAGGGCTCTGGTTATTGCTTGTTTTGCATTCCTAGTCAACTAGTTGAGACAGCCCAGCAGGGAGGGGTATTCCGAAGGCATCCATCTCTGCATGACAGCACCAAACTACACCAAACAGGATCCCAGCGGGGCTTGGATTGAATCAGGACTGCGGGATGCAGGAAGCTCTCACAGGTGAATTTATATTCATCATAAACCCTGTTTCAAGAGGAGGAAAACATAAAGCGATTCTCACTCCAATTCATTATCATCTGGGAAAGGTAAACAGACCTTTAAAGATGGCTTGTCTAAAGGACTGGATCCCAGCTCCAGGAGCTGTGACTCATCCTGGCAGAGAACTTGGAAGGCTGCTAGCAGACTGGAAGGCTGAAGCTACCTTAAAGCCAAACCAGAATGGGAATTAGCTATTAAACATGTTATTGTTTCATTTCTCTGAGTCTCTCCAAGCCTCTTAAGCTTTGCTTTTCAATGTACTCTTTTTTTTTTTTTTTCTTCCTCCATTTGTTTAATGTGGAAACTGATTCCAGGACAGCTGACAAACCTCAGGCATCCTATTGGCAAAGGAACAGCAAATCCATCATGGTATGTTGGCTTTTGCTCAAGCAGACCCCCCTGAACTTAAGTTGGGATCTAACAGCACTACTCAAATAACCTGTAAGGATGGGACACTCTTAAGACTATGGTTAGAAGAAGTAATCTCACATCAGAAGGTGTTGACCAGAACTTCTAACAGGCCATAGCAGTGGAGAGACACGGCGATTCCCTCAGAAACGCGAGACTTAATTTGCTCGTGGAGCATTTTCTACACTATACTTTCTGAAGAGTGTCGTGGTTTAACCTGGCTGCCAACTGAGCACCATGCAGCCGCTCACTCACTCCCCTCTCCCTCAGTGGGATGGGGGAGAGAATCGGGAAGGAAAAAAAAAAAAAAGGTTAGAGCTGTGGGCTGAGACAGAGACAGTTTAATAAGAGAAAATAATAATAATAATAGTAATAATGAGAATGGTAAGAGAATATACAAAATGAATGATGCACAATAAAATTGCTCACCACCCGCCGACCAATGCCCAGCCTGCCCCAAGCAGCGATCACTCACCCTGCAACCAACCGACTAACACCCCCCTGACCATGACGTTATACGGTGTGGAATAGCTCTTTGGTCAGTTTGGGTTAGCTGTCCTAGCTCTGCTCCCTCCCAGCTTGTTATGCACCTGGGCGAGCAGGAGAAGCTCCTTGAGTAGTCTGAGCACTACTTGGCAACAACTGAAACCATCAGTGTGTTATCAACATTCTTCTAGTACTGAATCCAAAACACAGCACTATGCTAGCTTCTATGAAGAAAATTAACTCTACCCCAGCCGAAACCAGGACAAAGAGAGATACTTATGGCATATTGAAGACGGAGATAACAATTTCATTGTCTTCCTTAAGCAGACCTCGGTTTGAGCGTGATTTGAATACCACCACCACACTAAACTTTGTTTGTATAGTCTTAAAAAAGAAAATGGAGAAGTCCTCATAGCAGAGGTTCCTAAAACCTGGAAACTGATGATGTACCTCTTTGGCTTGACCTGCGTGTATATCTCAACAACAGCTCCTGCCTTTTTGCCTGTATGCAGGTACTTACCTGAGCTAGAGGGAGCAGTGCCATGGCTATGGCCAGATGAGATAATTAGTACTTGCTTGCTGCCGCGTGCAGTAGCGCTGCCAGGTCCCCACCTGCTCCGTAAGCCATGCCAACACCTTGACAACACCTCGACCTGTACTTCTGGCTTGAGATGCCGGAGCAGCACCCAGGCAAGGGAGTGGTAGGAAACACCAGATCATTAAGGTGGAATTTAATTTAGGTGGACAAAGGAATGCAGTAGAGGTCCTAGTTAGTGGGTGTGAGGAGGGTAACGATGGGGAGCTGGAGTCTTCTTCGGAAGGGTGGAGGGATAAAAGTGGGAGGAAAGGATGCCATGTTTCCTCCCACTACATGCCAGACCATGCACAGCGCTCAGCTGCAGACACTGCCACCATATCACTGCTCTACGTAAACCAGGGAGCACAATTCAGTTCCACAGAATTCCCCAACACACGGATGCTGTGCAGATTTTAAAATAGGTTCCCATCTCCTAAAGAGTCACCTACAAAGACATCTTAAGAAGTTACTCCTTCCACGCTGGTAAACATAGGAAAAAGGTCAAGGGGTAAAAAGCAAGAGGATAAAGATCTAGAGGATCTGGAAAATGGAAAAGACCTTAAAACGGGGAGGGGAGGGAATATTTCTTTATAATATTTCTCTCTTTAAACAACAATTTAAAGAGGAATCTCAGAAAATCCCACATAGTGAAATAGGTAAGAAAAAATTATTATGTATTTTTCAAGACAGGAAATTATTATTTATTCAATATTTTGAAGTTACACAAGTTACACATAGCTGCAAGTTCCCTGTATTAGACTATCTGTTCCCCTGGTGGGGGGATTGTGTTGGGGGAAACAGGCCAATATTTACTAGAAAATGTTACAAACAGAACTGGGCAGATTTTACTAAGAGCCGATGACTATTCACACAGCACATTTAGTTATCCCCCTCCTACAGTCCACTCCTGCAACAACTTGTGTCAGGAGGTCGAGCCCAGCCAGCGGGGGTTGGACTGGTGGGCCACTGGTTTCCAGTTAGGTGTTCAAAAAGTCCCTCAGGGGTTCCCTTGCTTGGCCAGGCTACAGCCCTGTAGCTTATACTTGCCTCTTTCTCAGATGCAGTTGAGTGACACAACCTGCCCTTGATCCTGGTGCGTGCTGATGGTGGCCATGGGTGGATCTGGCAGACTCTTGCTGCTTGGAGTTTGGGATCTTGGGATGTTCAGTGGACCACTGCTCTTTGGGGTTTATCTGGTCTTAGGAGGCTTTCACATGCTCCTTCTCAGTGCATACTTTTCCTCCCTGTGAACTTGTTTTCTGGTAGCTATTGCTACATCCGCAAACTTGTTGAATGCATTCGCACAAACTGACGCAGAAGGGGTTTCTATGACAGTATCTCTTGAAATACTGTAAAACATTGACTTAATTCTGAATGAATACTGACCGAAAAAAGAAACCCAAACAAAACCAAGGATTGGGCAAGGGGTATATGAGAAAGCAAGCTGAAAGCCGAACAGCTAAGTGAAATAAGACAGTAAAGCAAAGGGAACCTGCAGAAAACAACTTACAACAGCTTCTAGAAGCACATTGTATAGTCCTACTATGAAGAGTAGTACCCATAGCTGTTAGTTTGAAGGACCAAGGAGGAAAAGTTAGGACAGAATATTATTAAGGTGATTTAAACAAATGCCTTCTAGTACATTTGATTACATATTTTCAAAACTTTATTGCAGGGAGCTGCATGTCCTACATAGGTGCAGAGCCCTGTCTTCTGCGTACCAGTGGACCGGGTGCTTTCTGCCATACTGCACAGATCTTTTTTCCTCCCCCCCGCCAAGGGCTGGGAATGTGATGTTGCATGAAAACAATTTGTAATATAGGCTGACAGTCACCTATTATTGCTTCAAACATCCTCAGTGGTTATAGAAAGCAACTTCAAAACCAACTTATTTTTAGCAACTGAAAGAATTCAAGCAAACCCATCATGGCTGCTATCCAGGGATTCTGAGGGGAGAATAGCTTGACAAATTACAGAAATGGACAAACTCTGAGTGTAAATCAGAAAACAGTGTATATCACTATTTATATATGCTTTCCTGTTGAAAAGATGAACTGAAAGATTAAGGCTTCCAGCGTCCAAGGAAAGAACTGCTGTTTTGATGAGCTGTGCATGAATCACAAAACCCAAAACAAACCCCCTCATACACTTAGTAGTTGGGCAGATTTCTCAACTTACTGTTAACAAACAGCCCAACCCTGTGCTGTCTCCCTTGCTCCTGGGTAAGTCCTCTGCACCCACTCAGGGCCGGGCTCCGCAACAGTATATGGAAGGCGCAAAGACACAGATTCAAAGCAAAGAAATCAAATAACAGAGCTGAGTTTAGTACTATCTCCAACTCCAAACCCGTGAGAAATTCCCTACTTTGACCCGGAGCGCTTCACAAGGAAGGCAGTCCCAGAAGACCCGAGGTGCTGCTACCGAGCGCGCGACAGAGCTTCCCGCCTCCTTTGCTCTTGCCATTTCAAACACGGCTTCATCCCAGTGGTTCCACTTCTCTGCCAGTGCTCTGATTTCAAGTCTTCTATTGGCATGAAAAAAGTCCTAGAGACTTCTTATAAAACTCTGTTCCCTCCCTCTCATTTACAAAGCAACCAATCTTTTTTTTTGTCATTTACATATAAAGTAAATCCAAGCACATCCTACTTAACAACTTAGTAGGAAAGAACATGCATCCTTTCTTGGGAAGACTTCTTCTAACCCTGCTTGGGAAGCCACTAGATTTTTTTTCTCCCCATAGAGCTGTAAACAACTTCTGTCATTGCTGTTGTCCCTTCCCACTCCTCCTCAGCCTTTTGTAAACTGGAGTTTCCAAGATGCAAGCGCCTTGGAGACAACACTGGGTTCAAAGCTCCAGCCGACTGCAGTGTCACACCTGCCCTTCTGCAGCAACCTACCTGCCCTCCTCCTGTTCATGAACACCTTCCCTGCCTTCCTGCCCAGTGCCTTTGAGATGCAAGTAATTATCTTCCCACTTGAAAAGGGTGTAACAGAACTCAGCTCATGTTATTTTAGTTAGTGTGATAGATTTGGCAAATTTTTTTTTTTGGCATAACAAGCAGTGCCAAGCCAGTATATCAAGCCGTAGGTGGCAGACCTAATAGGATTAACAGACGAGAACGTGCATTTGTCATTCTTCATATTTAGCAGCAGGCTGCCACATTGCACTTAGCTCCATTTCAAGCAAAAAAAGGTTTCTCGCTTTGCTCCTTTTTGAGAAAACAATCTTCCTTCAGTTACTTGAGGCATCCTTTTGTTTGAACTTTAGTGCGGAATCACTGATGTCCGCATTTCAACTTCTGTTCTACTTGTAATGTCAGTGCCTACATTTGTTGGCTCCTACATCTGTTGGCTTCTACATCTAAGACAATCACCAATTTTGTTTGGCTCCTGTCTGTGGTTTGCACATGTGACTGCAGTTTACTATTGATGTGCTTCTGTACGTATTAATGTATTATGCATTTTGATGTGTTTTTCTCGTAGGCGTTATACCGTCTTACAGAACGCACCTGGTTTAAGAATAACTAGAGTTGATCAGGTGTCTGCTTTATTTCATATACTAGAATCACTGAACACATTTCTTTTTAATAGTTTCCTCTCTATAAACATAAAATTATGCTGCAGTGATGCATATGTTTTATAGCAAGGCAAGAAAAGCCAGCACTGACTAAGGTTTCACATTATGAAGAATTTGGCAATAATATTGCCTTAAGGCATTCTAGCCTTAACTTTTCGCTCCTTATTTTTATCTCTGGGCTGCCCCTCAGCTCTTCTGGAACAACTCTGAATCCAATTCACTCTGAAGCAGACACAGAAAGGGATTTAATTCCAAAGTTACCTTTGTTTTGCAGATTTAAAAAAATAAATCTGGGACAGTTCTCCGTTTCAGTACACAGCATGGCCCTGCCAGCAGCTGGGTTGGCACAACTGGGAAGGCAGGAACTCACTGGCTGGTATCGCTGACCAGAAACAAGCACGGGAACAACTCCGCTGTGTGGGCTGGAATATTAAGCTTTAAAAGCAGACCTGAACTCCTCTTCAAATATGGCCTGGAGACTGGTAGGTACGCAGAGCTATGGGAGAACACGTATCAGCTTTTCCCTCTTCAATATGAAGGGAGTAAAAGACACAGGGAGGCCAGCTAGCAGCAACTGCTGCTGTCCAGGTCAACCCACCATAAGTTTCCAGCACGTTTATCATTTCCCATGCCCAGCTTTAGGCTTCATTTTGTGGCTGAATTTTTATAGGCTAATCAGCAACTCAATTACAAAGAAGATTCAAGGAAAAAGCATTAAGGTATACATTCAGATGACAAAAGCCAAAAACCTGTGCCTGTGTTTTGACCTAAGACATATTTTCTGAAGTTCTCTTAAGACAGCAAACCCTGAAATTTAACACGAGGAGTCCTGATGGCATAATAATATGTTGAATTGCCCAGGCTGACATTCTTTGAAAACAAGTCTGCTGAACAAGCATGGTAGCAAGATCCCAAAGATAACTTCCATAGAAATGTTATGCAGGCAGCTACAGCAACGGCAGGGCTCTCAGAACTGCTTCAGGGATCTAAAACGTACCAGCTTCGGGACCAGCAAAATATTTAGAATCATAGAATCATAGAAGAGCTTGAAAAAACAGGGACCACTAGAGGTCATCGAGTCCAACCCCCCTGCAGTCAGCAGGGACACCGCCAACTAGATCAGGTCAAGAAGTAACATAAATTTAAATGGCACCCTTCACTGTAACCCTCACAACTTCTAGATATGCCTGAGAAAAATGCAGGTAGCTCGGTTAGGGTGCCTGAGATTAGATGAGCTGAAGCCCCCTCTACTGTGGGATTAGTTTTTCAGATCTCTCTTTACAGAAGAAAATTAAGCATATCAGAGAATATTCAGCAAAAACCAGGTGGCCAAAGATGCTCCTCTCAGCCCTCTGCTCTAACACACTGCTCTGCTGGAGCACACGGCCATGCCTGCAAGTTGCCTAGCTTACCGACCGGGGATCTTCGCCAAGTTACAGAATTCAGTATAAAACGCAAAAATGATCTCTAAACCAGTGCAACATTCACTACCTATGCCTATTCCAGACCAGGAAAGAGGCAAGGACAGGCCTGGAGAGCAAACATGCAAATTCTTGCCTCTGGGAGGGAATGACCTTGCTGGGTGCCAGCTAGCAGGAAGACCAACTTCAGAGAAAGGTGCAGGACCTTGCACTTGGCCTTGTTGAACCTCATGAGGTTCACACAGGCCCACCTCTCCAGCCTGTCCAGGTCCCTCTGGATGACATCCCGGCCTTCTGGTGTGTCAACCGCACCACTCAGCTTGGTGTCATCTGCAAACTTGCTGAGGGTGCACTCTATCTCACTGTCCAAGTCATTGATGAAGATGTTGAACAGCACCGGTCCTAGTACGGACCCCTGAGGGACACCACTTGTCACCGGTCTCCATCCGGACATTGTGCCGTTGACCACTACCCTCTGGACACGACCATCCAGCCAGTTCCTTATCCACCGAACAGTCCACCCATCAAATCCATAGCTTTCCAATTTAGAGAGAAGGATGTTGTGGGGGACCGTGTCAAAGGCCTTGCAGAAGTCCAGATAGATGACGTCTGTTGGTTGTCCCTTGTCCACTGATGCTGTCACTCCATCATAGAAAGTCACCAGGTTTGTCAGGCAGGACTTGCCCTTGGTGAAGCCATGCTGGCTATCTCGAATTATCTCCCTGGCCTCCATGTGCTTTAGCATAGCTTCTAGGAGGATCTGTTCCATGATCTTCCCAGGCACAGAGGTGAGGCTGACAGGTCGGTAGTTCCCAGGGTCTTCCTTTCTACCCTTTTTGAAAATGGGCACAACGTTGCCCTTCTTCCAGTCACCAGGGACTTCACCTGACTGCCATGACTTTTCAAATATTATGGAGAGTGGCTTAGCGACTACATCGGCCAATTCCCTCAGGACTCTGGGATGCATCTCATCAGGTCCCATGGACTTCTGTGTATTCAGGTTCCTCAGGTGGTCACGAACCTGGTCTTCTCCTACAGCAGGAGGGGTTTTGCCCTCCCAGGCCTCCTCATGCCATCCATCAACTCGAGAGGGGTGAGGAGAGAGGCTGCCAGTGAAGACTGAGGCAAAAAAGTTGTTGAGTACCTCAGCCTTCTCCTCATCTGCTGTTACCAGCCTGCCGGTCTCGCTTATCAGCGGGGGTACACTCTCTTTAACCTTCCTTTTCCGGCTGATATACCTGTAGAATCCCTTTTTATTATTCTTTGCATCCCTAGCCAAGTTAAGCTTCCAGCTCCTTAGAAGAAGGAGTTGGCCTAAGAGCTTTAAAAAACAGATGTTTAAACTCAAGAAGTAACATAAATTTAAATGGCACCCTTCACTGTAACCCTCACAACTTCTAGATATGCCTGAGAAAAATGCAGGTAGCTCGGTTAGGGTGCCTGAGATTAGATGAGCTGAAGCCCCCTCTACTGTGGGATTAGTTTTTCAGATCTCTCTTTACAGAAGAAAATTAAGCATATCAGAGAATATTCAGCAAAAACCAGGTGGCCAAAGATGCTCCTCTCAGCCCTCTGCTCTAACACACTGCTCTGCTGGAGCACACGGCCATGCCTGCAAGTTGCCTAGCTTACCGACCGGGGATCTTCGCCAAGTTACAGAATTCAGTATAAAACGCAAAAATGATCTCTAAACCAGTGCAACATTCACTACCTATGCCTATTCCAGACCAGGAAAGAGGCAAGGACAGGCCTGGAGAGCAAACATGCAAATTCTTGCCTCTGGGAGGGAATGACCTTGCTGGGTGCCAGCTAGCAGGAAGACCAACTTCAGAGAAAACAGACCTGGGGGTCTTGGCAGACAACAAGTTGGAAAAGACTCAGCAGTGTGCCCTTGAAGTAGAGAAGGACAACCCTACACTGGGCTGGGTTTGCAGATCCAGGGCAGTAATTATTCCCCTGTATTCAGGGCTTGCGAAAGAGACATACCTGTGTACTGGGGAGCTGCAAACCAGTGATTGACATACTGGAGCCCAGTCTACTATACCAAGATGATTAAGGAGCTAGAACAGATGATGCAGGAGAGGCTGAAAGAGTTGGGTTTGTCCAGCCTGAAGAAGAGAAGGCTTAGGGTGCGTGGGGATGTATCATTGCAGCCCACAGCTACCTAAGGGGAAGGTGTAGAGAAGATGAAGCCGGGATCTTCTCAAAGGCACACATTGACATCGCAGCAGGTAACAGGCAAGTTTCAACAGGGCACATCCTGATTACATGTTAGGAAAAGTGTTTTTGTCACAAGGGTGGTTGAACATTGGGTCCAGTGAGGCTAGGAAGCCTGAATGTCTTTGAGACATTAGAGCTTAACAAATTCCTGAGCAACCCGATCTGTTTGGGATGGCTTTGAACAGGGGGCAGACAAGATTATCTCTGTCAGCCTGTATCATCCAATGGTTCTGTGTAAAAGTATCATAACTGCAGGCTGCTCATTGCCTGTTTGCCTTACCCAGGAAAGAGCACCCTAGTTCGGGTATTGGGCTGCCATCTCAGTCCTTTTAACAGTTCTGGCATGTCTTTCTCTGCCTCAAGTTCCTGAACAGGAAAATGGGATTAATTCAAGGATATAGATTCCAGTATCTGCGGCAACGGTAAAAACAGCTGAAGTCTAGTATCTTGATTTTTATTTCAGTCCTTCAGAATCAAAATATATAATACATAAATATATTGGTAATACATAATATCCAATATACACACCGAAAAAACAAAGTTCTGCTCTTTACAGCACTGGTGAAGCAGATGCAGAGATCTTGGACTCCTCTCTTGTGTGAGCAGAATGGATTACTTGCAGTCAATTACAGATGTACAAACCTATGAAGGCTGTAAGGCTGTAGTTTGTGGAAACATCTTGTGAACCTCTGATTAGATAAGGTGCTCCCATGACAGCTGAAGGTACATTGACAGGTGTAGCATCAGCTCATTTGTACTGCACAGATGACCACATTGTCCTCTGAGTCATAAACCAAAAGCCAAAAAAGTTTGAGTGTTTTCCTCTCTCATTTTCACCTAATCAATCCCAGCCATCCAATTTTCCTAGGTGGCATGTAAGAGTTCTTTTCCATAGATCCACAGTGCAACAATCATCCCTGAGTGCCAATCTCTGCTGAAAGGACTACATTAATCTTTTACATTACTTAATCAGGGGAGAAAAGTGATCAGGTGGTCCCAATGACATAATCACAGCCAGGGGGTCATGAAACACTCTAGAGGAACATGTTCTAAGCCTTCTCCAAGCTACTGAGGGGCAGATCCCCTTTAGTTTCTCAGGTTTTGAGTCAGTCTTTCAGCCACACTCATCTACAAGGTGGAGGAATGGCACACCATCACTTCACACTCTTCTGCACATATTTTGACTGGGAGCAGTCAGCAATTGCTGTGTTTGGCACAGGTAACATGACCTGGGTATGCTGATAGGATTGGATCCCTTGGGGGAGGAGGCAGAGAAATGCTCTTTGGCATTTATTCACGTTTCAAAGCAGTGAGTGCCGATTTCCTTACCTGACCCAGGCGGCAGTAGCTCTGATCACCAAGAGAAGCAGAACCTCACTGACAGATATAATAGCTACCTATATTCTCAGTGAGGGTGAAGCCTGCGCTTGTGAAAGGTCTATCGGAAACCAGGGGCAACCTTGCGTCCTGCCTGCAAAATGAGAAAGCTGCAATGCACTGGAGCTTGAGGACACTTGCATTGTGGTAACGACCCCACACAAGTAATCAGAGCTAAAATTGCAAACCCTGTATGTTTGACAAAAGGAGCACAGAACCAACTGAGCTTTTTGGATCTTGCGTGTTTATAGAGCTGGAAACTAGAAATGGGTCTCTGTACTACAGAAACCAATAGTGTCATTGAGGGGTTCTCCAGGGCAGGCCTGTATCTGAAAGCTGCATAAATACCTTTCACTCCTCCAGTTACAATAACATTGCTGCCTGATCACAGCTTGTGAACTTCAAGTTGAAGGAAAACATTCCAGTCTGCGAGATAAAGAGTGACAGCTTGTTATCTCATTTAGGTACTCCACACTGCTACATGATTAAAGCAAGTCATACAGGAGGGGGCTCTAAAGGTTGGCTGTCAGACTTCAACCCCTCAAGTTAACGTTGCGTTGTTCTGAAAGGAGAGTTTGTACTTGAAGTCTACCAAATCAGAAGTTTCTGGGCTGCAGTATTTCCCCCAAGAGGCTGCAGTGCAAAGCTCACAGGAATTATTGTTTCTGTACGTTCTTTTGCAGACAAGAAACACAGAGCACAGTGGACCAGTCCAGTAACTTGAAGGCACATGCATTGCTTCTGCTCATTAGAACAAAAAAGCTAACTGGGAAGTTTCCAAGATATTCTACAGTATCAGATTGAATTTAAGCTTCCACAACATTCTGCTCTGGGAAGTTTTTCCTTCAGCAAACTGCCTGTAAGTACTGATCTGGAGGAGCACTAAACTAATTTCAGCAGTATACACAATTTAAGTGTAGATACTTCTCTCACTGCCTTTCCCCCATACTTATGTTTTCTGTTTGCTGTCCAAACTAAGCAAGTAAAGTCACCGCTTAACTGGAGAAATGGATACTTCAGATTGATTTACGTGCACACCATTTCCCTTATAGTTGACTAAACGTCTATACTGGCGAATTTTTCACATCTAGAAGACAAAGCCTGTTAGCTTATATTGGGAAGAAAAACTCTGGCAGTTTTGGTGTTTGTTTTTTGGTTTTGTTTCCCTTGTTCATAAACCTGCCAGTACAGCAAACCCTGGGCAGAAGAACCAGTCTTACTGTTTCTTCTCAGGCATGTGCAATCTGCCCCTGTTAATGTTGCCAGATAAGCTTCCTTCAAGCTGTGGCACTTTCTGTAGTCGCAGCCTCCCAGTAGCTGTTTTTCTCTGGAGTGACCAGTGCCCTTCAGCTGAGCCTGCAAGAATGCTTGGCCACCTCCTGTCTTGCGTAAACTCACTTAATTCTCTTTGCATCCAGGACTCCCAAGATGGCAGCGATCAGATATTTTCGTGCACAACTGCTTTAATAAACAGTGCTAGATATAAAATACACATGCAAAAGGTGAACATGCATTGCAGGGCTCTACATAAAAGAAGGCTGCAGGGAGACCTGATTGCAGCCTTTCAGTACCCAAAGGGGGCCTATAGGAAAGATGGGGAAAACCTTTTTAGTAGGGCCAGCTGTGACAGGACAAGGTGTAATGGCTTTAAACTAAAACAGGGTAGGTTTAGACTAGATATAAGGAAGAAATTCTTTACAATGAGGGTGGTGAAACACTGGAACGGGCTGCCCAGAGAGGTAGTGGAGGCCCCATCCCTGGAAACATTCAAGGCCAGGTTGGACGGGGCTCTGAGCAACCTGATGTAGTTAGCGGTGTCCCTGCTCACTTCAGGGGGGTTGGACTAGATGACCTCTAGGGGTCCCTTCCAACCCAAAACATTCTATGATTCTATGATTCTATGATTAAACTCCTGCAAATTAAATCCTTATTTTCCAAGCATGCACTCATGTAACAAAGCCCTTCCCTTTTCAGCAAGATTAGTCAGCTATTGGAAGTCCCTGTAACAAGATGTTACTGAACTGAACATGCCCAGGGTGAATCAAGGTAGTAACTTGTGGAACAAGTGAGCAGCCAGATAGCATCCGCAGCTAGAGCATCCCACATCAGCTGAAAGCAGGTCTCTCTCTCACAATCCAGTGAGCAGTTTATGTGTGCTCGTGGTGCAAGTCCAATTTTTCTCCCTTTTTGGTAGTCAGCTCGCATGTTAACTCACGTAGCAAAAATGCAAGATTCAACCTACGCTTTCCCATAAGATTGATTTCCCTGCAGGGCCTCTCTCAGACTCTGCTGCGACTCTTACGCCCTTCCATTCCTGGTCAAAACACACCACACCTTCCACATGAGTCAACAGAGCAGGGCAGCATCTCCTGCAGCAAGCTGCGAAGGAGCCGAGAGAAAAGACCTGCTACGCTTCTGCAAACACAGTCCTTCATTTCAGCATTGGGTAGGATGCTCAGATAAATGCAGTCTTGGTCAAAAATGACCTGGAGATTGCAACAAGCCTTGAAATTGAATTAACCTGATCAGGCAAGGTCACTTCTGGTGAAATATTCACCGGGACAAATTCTAATTCACCCAGATATTTGGTTAGCACACACAAGACAGCTGGAAGTCTTTGCAACACTCTCAAATGACACTGTTTGGCACCTTACCAAACTAAATGCCTTTTGCCTGTCGAGAGCACAAGCACATCATTTTACCTCAGCGTTATTCTGTTCTCCCTCACTGTAATGTGTCGGTTTTGAGAAGCTGCTGTATCCCAAAGACTGTCAGGATTCAGCTTTCCTACTCCTTTTTGATGACAAATTGATGTTGAAGTCTAATTTCCAGAATACAAAAATGATCGAGATAATATATTTTGACGTACAAGATATGTAAAGAACAATAGAACTGAAGCTGTCTCAGCTTTAACTAAGTGACATGATGTTACACTGGGAAGTGCACTATTTTTAATCCCAGAAATACTCTTGATTTCCTTAGTAGGGATACTCACAACCTTGTCTTGTTTGAAGTGCTGTGTTCTTTCCACACAGGAAAACAGGACGTGCAAGCCAGCGTAACAGTTTTCTGACACTAAGAACTCAATAAATTCAGGAACACAAGTTGCTGCTTCCTTTACAGTCAATTTGTTAATTTGGAATAAAGCCACATGTTTTAGCAGTCCACATCCCAGAAGAGGTGGGCCTGTCTCTGCTTGATACCAATGGAAAGGCATCCGGTAGTACGGCGAGAGAATCCAACTCAAAGAGAGTTTTTATGTTTACAGACACACAGAGGGCTGTTTATTTGACTGTTGTGGGGCTTAGCTTGCGAGCTGGGAGTGAAATCCCTTCGTGGTCCGCGTGATGCACAAGTGGACGACGAGAGATGCCCAAGCCAGAGACTCAAATCAAAAGGCAAGCCCAGCAAGAAGTGAAAATAAACTCTCTTGGGGACAGCGCAGAATTTCTTCGACTTCAGAAGCCAAAAAATTAGAGAACTAGAAAAGATAGGGGGGGAAGTACCCCACTGCACAGGATACATAGGGCGTGGAAGGTATATATTATTAAAGAGCTTTAATCTCTCTCCTGTTGGTAAGTGCTTTTTCTTCTAACACATATTTTTATGTTCTAATAAAAATCAGCTTTGTGGGCTGGAAGCCTCTAACACCTCACTTACGCTCACATAATAGAGAAGAGCGGGTGGCTCCCCCGGGAAGCTCAGGCCAGCTCCAGGCCCCGCTGCGGCGCCCTGAAAGCACACAGGCTGATACCCAGCTCCCACTGATTGCCTCTGAGCGGGCTCGCCAGCACCTTCCAGGACCAGCCTGTACACTTAGGGCTACGAGAAAGGCAGAAATACCACTCACTTCCACTTCAGACGCCACTCTTAGCAAACCTTTTCCTGCAATTTCAAGTTCTAGCAGCGAGTTATCAAATGTAAACTGGTCATCATGAAAAAAATACAGACACCATAGCGCACAGCAGGATGTATACAGAAAATAATTAGGGGGCTCTGCACCACCGATCTTAGTGGGTTTAAATGGATGCATTTATGCCACTGCATAACGTACACATTTTATTTGTGTCTCACTGCGTATCACTGAATTCAGTAAAACCTGGAATAAGATCTTCAGGGTCGAAGAGCGGAAGGCAGCACTTTGAATTTCTTGCAGTAGCGCACAGCGAATGCTGTAACAAAGCAGCATCAACTCCTCTGTGCCACATTGTTTTAATGGACAGAACTGTACCAGTAGCTACGTGTTCCTTTCAGAGGAAGGCAAGAGATATCGCTGCCATCAGTCAGACAAACGTTTCTTGTTGGTCCTTTCCACAGCTACATAATAAGTTCCCTGTCATTTGAAAAGCCCATCGTAGGATTTCTCTATCTGGTTTTCTAACATGATCACATGTTGCCTGTAGTCCCTGCATCCCCATGAAGGATTATTGCTGCAGCAGCGATGATACACCATCCTGAAGTCATACGCAGGATGCTAATCACATCCTTCATCTGATGTGGCCTTCAAGCATCTTGCAAATAGACCTCAAAAATGTTGTCTCAGGCCAAGTGACATCTGACTGGTGGTTACATTTCTTTCTGAGTTTGTTATTTAGATATCAGTTATCTAAGGAGAATTTTCATTGTATACTGCATCCTTTGCAACTCCCCTTCCAGCTTGCACAAAGGAGCTGAACTTCAGGCTTCTTCCTTGTGATGGAAATTGTTGCCTATGTGCATCATTGTCGGGTGAACAAAAACTGAAAAAACTCAAGTCCGCGAGACTTACTGTTTAAACTCAGCAACCTGGTTTGACTTGAACTAAACTAGGGCAGCAAAAGCCAGCTGAGTCTTTCCTCTGACAGTGCTGCCCTGAGAAAAAAAGTATTATTTAAGGAAATTCAGTCACATTAAAGAAACTGCAGTGATTTTAGGGTCTGTAAAACCCTTCTGATTTCAGGATTCCACAACCTAAATAAATGACAGCTGAACAGGAGAATCCAGAGTGGTGTGCTGATTCATAAAGCAGTAAGGCACCCAGCTAAGCGGGGTCAGCTTGGGTCCTCTCAGCAGTACAGGTACGACTGACTTTGGCTGACCCAGGAATGTTGAGAATAATGCATTTCTGTCCTCATCCAGGAGTCAGAAAACTCACTTTCTTGGTAGCAGTGAAAGATATGATGGGAAACAATGAGAGACACTGAAGACTGTGCAGGGCCAGCAAGGTTTAAAGGCTGGGCCAAGACTCAGAAGCTGCCACTGTGCTGGGGTCTCTCACCTTCCACTCTGCCCTCCCCATCCTCCTGGGAACCTCCCTCCTCCCCTTGGACCGTCTCAGGCCACCAACGCCAGCCTCTTCTTTGTGATCGCCCCTGCACCCACCCCAGCCAAACCTACAAACTGCCCCACATCCCTCCCCCAGCTCAGCTCTGAACATGCTTATGTTGCCATTCTTGAATTAAGGAGGGAGAATCCAGAGAAAGACTTAATTTTAGCATCCACCCAAATATGCTGAAGTTATGTGCTTGAATCTTCTGAAAGCAAAAGTATTGAAATGTGAAGGGACTAACAGAACACCACGTCAGAGTAATCCAGCTGTCAGTGCCAGCCTCCATACACCACCTCAAAGAAATAAGTTACTAAGAGATTGTTGTGGGCCATCTGCCTCTTAATTACTCAGCTCATGACCAAGAAGTCATCGTTGTGGACTTTCTGCATTTAGTACATTTGTGGCTCCAAAAATCAAATCAGGAGAGGAAAATAGCACCCTAAGGCTTGTAGTTTGGCTACTCAAACGTAGACTTTTGAAGATTTATCTAAATTTAGCAAATATAATAAGTAATCAGCCATGGGACAGTCGGTGTCCCTTGACTCATTTGTGTTGAATAGCAGGTTAGTGTCAGAATTACCCCAGGTAAGTATTTATTCCATAAATATTGCTTTTCAAGTCACAAGACTACAGAAATCACTTTAATCCCTGCTTAGAGGAGTGACCAAGTTTACAAACACGTTAAGCTATGCAGGAATGTCAAGGAGGAGGTAACTACCTTACCCACTTGAAAAAGCTCAACCTTTCTCCCCGATTCAGAAAACCCATCCAAGAGCACCCAAGAGCAGACACAACTAAGTTTCTCTGCCAGAACTGTCAGTATTTTCCCTTCATCTCTCCCATTCACTGTACTAATACAACAACAGATAACAGCAAATAGTTTTTAACAGTTTGGTCTACATCAGGCACTTAAAATAAATGCAATGCGCTTAAAAATACCTATGAACAATCTCACTGCAACATGTCAACCTCCCGGAAGAATGGCAGTGGATAAAGCCAAGGGGACTCCCTTGCGGGAGGCGGCTCCGCTGTCAAACAAGACTCCTCTCACCACAATCCAGCACAGCCACACTTTGTTACATATCAGTAAAAACACATGGTAAAAAGCAGAAATGACCACGCTGCTCAAGCTAAGCATCCTACAAGTTTCATAGTGACAGGAAAAGCTCCAAAGAAAAACCACAGCATTATCAAGGTGGAAAATGTGTCTATTCAAATGCAAGATGCATTTATTTTCTCATGTCTACTAATCACACAAAGTCAAAATGCTCTGACAGCCTCTCCAACTTAGATCGTACCGTTTTGCCCAAGAGGCCATCAGTCAGCATTTTGCCAGCTACATTAATTCACAGTTTTGCTTACAGCCTGAAAAAGAGAACCCATCAACACCGCTGGTTTTTGTGGCAACCATTACTTCGGTTGTTTCTGTAGCAGTTATACTAGCGTACTCTGGAGAACAACTAGTGGACTAGTGATCCTCAAACACTTCCCATGTTTTGGGCGCAATGAATACAAAAGTTCTAGTGACTTCTACTCCTTCTAAACTGAAGGCTCACAAGACAAAACTTATTACTCTGATCCAGTTACGTACAGATAAAGTAACTGGAGGAAAAAGTTAACTTTTAAAGACACTTGTCTCTCATTGCTTATTAAGTTTTCAAAGAAGTCTGGACTTTCTTCCATTTTTCCAGAGGCCTGAAAGGAGCTCCTAAAAAGCATTTTCAAGGTTCATTCTCCTCTCTCCAATTCCTTACAATTCGGCTTTACCATCACACCAGCAATAAGCCCAGAGCTAGGTAACCAGCGTAATGGCTTAGGTACTTTTTTATGCTGACCAGCATTCTTGACCCATCCGTGCTACAATTGGTGTGATCACTTTTTGATACGATGCATTTGACTTCAGTTGATAATTATGAAAGATTTCACCCAGCCATCTTGTAAACCAATACAGACCTGTCTGCAGAATTATTGTACCAACACAAGTACCCGTGTTCAACAGCAAACAAACCTTTATAGCACCTAACCTCATCAAGGGACACCCACAGTAACTCACAAGACCTCTGCTGAACAGAGTGACTTATAAGCAATTATTTGCATGTACACGTAAGGAAACTGTGATACTGTAAAACCCCAAAATTATGGCAGGATTCCTGGGCGTATCAAAAACTCATGACTAAGTCACAGCAATTGTGCAATAAAGCATAGCATATCTTTCACTTGTATGCTTGAGAAATTAATATCGGTGCGACTTACGAAGAGCAGCACAATTGCAAACACCACATTAACCTCGGTGCTATGGACAGGTGGTACAAATTAGCCCTCAGAGTCAGCAGCCTTGAAAGCCTGACCACCCTACAACAACTAGCAACCTCTCCAAACTCTAACAAGTTCAGGGATGCTTTTTTCAGGTTGTTTTTTCTCCATTTGAGTTAGCATTACAGGAACACAAAAACTACAGAGAGCAAAACTCCAATTACACATGGCACAGAAAATACAGACCTTTGGATTTACAGTACTACTCAGCCCTTTGCCACAGAAATACATTGTGTAAAAATGAAATAGTAAAGCAGACCCCATGACTTACCTTACCTTGCTGTTTCAAAGATTCATTTAGAGGAGCATCCCCACTATGGGGACCTTTACGAGGCCTTGACATGTTAGAATTTTGGGGTTTTTTTAAAGCTAAAACCCTGTTAAATAAAACTGCCAGTTGTCATAGGCTGGTAGAAAGGAACTTGCCCTAGAAAACTTCCTTTTATAAACCTCACTATGGGTGTGGCTAAATGACTAGCTCCACCCTTCGTCCCATTTAGTAACCCAGGGAGCCTATAAAAAACTTCTCTGGAGCAAGATGATAATTTTGTCAACTTGTCATATGCTCTGTTTAAAAAAAAAGTAGATAACTGGTCAATAGTTTCACAAGCTAATGGGAAAAATATAGATAAATAAAATTAAAGTTGTCTCTAGCATTTGCGGTTCCTGCAACATGGTCTACAGACATCTAGTGGGTGAGCTTGCTCGGTTGTTTGCTTTTTGAAAGCACTACTGTAACAAGCTGAGGGAAGTCTCACAGCTTTTAGTGTATTTGTATTAGAGATACATTATATTGAAACCCACCATATCTACGGACTTGCAGCAATTGCCACTTCCATCACCTCTTGATGAGCTTCTACCACCAGTGAAGGCTCCTGTTTTCATCACTTACCTCATGAAGGTGATGCAAGATCAAAGCCCTTTGCGTGCCTCATTAAATCACACACATGCCCTCACTGTGGAGGGACCACCACCACCAAAAACTAGAATCTGTTCTTTTGTCCTCTAACTATTCTACATCTTAAAAAAAAAAAGTCAACTCTCTTTTTTCTCAAGGCCTAATTCAAGAGGATGGGGAGATGGGCTAGGATGTTGCCACTAAGGCAATATTGCCCGCAGAGTTATATATTGCCTTGGTGTGTAATACAAACACATCTAGATGTCTGCACTCTTGTTTCTTACTCAAGTTTCTGTACTATCCCAACTGATAGTTTCTGCATTTAAGAACATAAGTATAAGGAACCATAAGCATGGTGCTTAAGGTTTGGTTTTTTTTTTCCCCACTGAATAGCTGAGGTTATCCTGGCACTTCTGCAGGAGCTTGGGTGTGAAATGGGAGTTCTTGAGGTGTTTGGCAGGAGCTCAACTATGCTTCTATCATCTGGGTTTGCTTTCAAGGGAGTGATTAGGAAATTATGTTCTTGTTAACAAGATCTGTGCAAGCAAGGGCTATTATGCCCAACATTTCCTGTATTTAAGCTGAAGTGACTGTTCCACCTGCACATGAAGAGTTGAGGGATTTTCTTCAGAAGTAGTGATTTGGGCCAAATCTTAACTTTAAAAAGTATTACAAGAAGAACATTCAAACCTTTGCACAGTACCAGGCCATTTCTGTCTGAAAATGCTAACTGGTCTTTAAAATATATGTAGCCATGTGGAACTTTTACTATAAAATCAGAACATAAGCTTAATACTGCCTGGGCTCCTCTTCCCCCACCCCCCAGAGTGTCAGATAGAGGAAAAAAGCTGCCTTCATTGCAACCAGAAGTTTTGTTCAATAAACTACGGCGTTCACTTTTCATTGCTTCTGTACTTCTGCAGGCAAGGTAAAGCATCTTTTAATTTAAAATCCATATTTAAAGGACAGATCCCCATGTCCTTTTCTGTGGCTGAAAGTCTATAATCTCATGCTCTACCATATGTGAATGCAAAAATTCTGCAGCATTCTCCAAGGGCAATAAAACCATTTCACCCTTTAAAGAGAGTCCAATGATTCTGAGAAAAAAGGAGAACATCTTGGCAAGTTCACAAATTAAACATAGCCCGTGAGAGTATAGAAAGCAGTTCTATTTAAATGCAGAGCTGGGAGAAATAGAGACAAGCTCATTTTCTTTCCTACCACTGTGAGGACCTCTAGCAGAGGTGTGCACCATGGGCAGGCTTCCTCTCTATCTGCTTCAGCGGTGATGGCCAAAACAGGTCAGCTCTGACATCCTTGGTTGAGTTCTCACTTCTTTTGAAATGATGTTCCCCAGGCATAGTGGGGGATCCACAGGTGTGGGTGGAAGGAGGAGGAACATCACAGGAGATGGGCAAGACCAGAAATTAGGATACAAGCACTAGCGTGTCATGCTCCGTGCAGCCAACTCCATACTAATGGACTTCCTAGGCTGGGGCTAGAAACCATGCTCTGTTTAGAAATACAGGAGTGGGAAGATACCAGAGATGATGCTTTAACTTTTAAAGGATCTGCTGTTTTAGCTGGTAGTAACTATACCCCAATACTAAAACATGAAATGGTAAAACTGAGTGTGGTCTCATCTGTGGCAAATAAAATCAGGAGAGAAAATGCTCAGTGCCTGGGATTCACTCCTAATAAACCCCACACGTGGAAAAAAAAAATAAAATATTGTATTTTCTGAATACCACCAACACCTCTTACAACTATAAGGGCACACCTGCACTGCCTGCCAGGACTCCTTTATTACTGTCCTACTGGCAAACACAGCATTAGGCAGCTGTAAGAGCAATCACACTTTTTGCCATTATAAATTGCTAAAGCTTAGTTGACCAGATCCTATTTTAGCAGCCAAAACTAGGAGAGGTGAGTGCAGAGCTGCAAGCAAGGGGCGAGGAGGTTACTCCTCGCTGAGAAGGCACTTCAGTCATACCCATCTCTACTGATGTCATCTTGCTTTTGCCAGCTGCTACCACGCAAAGGGAAGCCTTAAAACCATGTTTGCTTCCCTGAGCAAGGACGGTTGCAAGAGCGTCTCAAAACCCACTCACACTTAGCAAGGCATCAATGTTTAAAGTACAGAATCAGCCTGAGTGCTGATACTTCAGGTCCAGGGGAAAATTCAGACTGAGTTTTAGTCCCGTTTTGTTCCACAGCCCCCTCCCTCCTCACGGCCACCTGGATCAAAAGCTTTTGGTTTGATAGCAGCGCGTTCAACCCCAGAACACAATAACCCCTTCTCGCTCCTGTCGGGAAGGCACAGCATTTTCTGGCTCTGCTGCACAGCTGGGGCAAGGCTAACCTGAAAGTCTCTGCTGTACCCCTTTCCCGGTGCCTTGCCTTGCCTCCTGAACACACGACCAGACTGGAAAACAAGAGTTAGTTATCACACAGCAACTGAGGCTCCGCCTGGTTAGAAGAGGGGTTTCAAGAGCTGGTGCTAAAGCATCATGGCCAGCCACAAGCAGGAACACCGGAGAGCTAAAAGGGCACCTCTGTGGTGCAACTGGTTAGCACGTTCAGCTATTCACTGTACGGGGTGATGGTCTGAGCCCACCCAGGGACAGGCTCGCCTTTCCCTGCCCATGGCAGGGGAGGCTGGAATGAGGTGACCTCTAAGGTCCCTTCCAACCCAAACCATTCTGTAAAAGAGGAGGCTATCCAGACCCCTGAGCAAAGGCAGAGGAAGGAAAAAAAGCAAACTGACAAAAAAAAGAAGGACTGTATGAGAAAGGGGCGCTCCAGAAGAGCAGCCCAAGCGGCAGCAGTGAACGGGTGCAGGGTTCTTTCCAGGCACAAAACCAACAGCCCTGAAGTGGCTGAAAGCCCAGAGCTTTTGTTTTCTTAACAGAGTTTTTTTGTCATCATTTGGAATTATTTAATCTGCACTTCAAAAGCCTTCCAAGAGACACCCAACCTAGAGCTGCTGTTCAAAACTTCAGCAAATGCAGTTTTCTTCTGACATTCCCCAAACTGTTTTCAGCTGCACCTTGCAACCCCTGCTTCCCCTACAGCAATGTATATTCCCAGCAAATTTCCTGCGGCTTGCTAACGAGGCGTAAAGATCTTCACAACCAATTGTCAATGTCTAGTCTCTTGTATCTCTAAATTTCCTGCTCTTCTTGGTAAACATTTCTCATGATTATGATTGACACCAAAGCTCGTGAGGGAGTTAAAGGGTTAATGGAGTTGAAAGAAGTAGACTAGAACTGACTGTAAGCAGTTACTGCAATTACTAATGGCTGAGGAAAAAAGATGTAAAGTTTGCAGAAAAAAATAAGTGAGCAGTTGTAAGGCTTAGTCTGTATATGTTACATGCTTTATTTATGTCAGGGGTTTTAAATATCTGAGTGTTTGGCAATAACTAAATTAATTAGCTTTACAGCAGAGCTGCAGACTAACCTGTTGAAGCAGAAGGGAGCTGCATGAGTGGGGTGTCCTGCCCTGGCCACTAACCACGCCAGGGAAACCCCAAAGCACATGATGCTGTATGAGCATCAAATGCCAAGGCAAGTATTTGCTCTGTTGGTGCAGCCTAGTAGTTAAGTTTCAGCTGTACTCCTGGTAAGATAAGAGCTCTCTCCTGCCTCTGCGATTAGCTTAATTACAAACAGAAGTCACCTGTTCTCCATTTGAGTGTATAGGTTTATTAATACTAACGATGTGCTCATGCCATCTGCTGATGAGCTGTTTCCAATTTTACAAAGCAAAGCAGACAATACTTGCAGGTGTTTGGAAATGTGTTTATTTGGCCATCAAATCCACAAGAACAAAACATTGCCAAACAATATTTGTATTTGCAGGTACTCCTGCAAGACAGTGTTTTCTGAACTAATCTCAGAGGTGACGAACTCAAGACTGATGGAAATCAAGAGGGATGTTCATCTATTGCTTCAGTTTTGCCTCTTAGTCTGGGTCTTTGACTTGCAGATATTCTTGGATTCAAAATCGTAAGCGTGTCAGGGGATGCCAGCAGAGATGAGTCATGAGAGCCAAGGTTAGTTTCAAGTGCCATATTGCAATGAAGCTTCAAGAATGAGTTTACTCACAGCGTTTCTACTTAGTCTGAATATTATAAAGCCGAATAAAAAATATTGTTTTCCTCTGATAAAACTGGACATGCTTTGCTTGCAGTGTGATTCAAGCTGTCTGAAAAGATTGTTACTGCTATATACTCAACCCAGTATAAATTGGGACATAAAATGGTTACCAGATCAAAGCCTATTCTAATAAAATTCCTCTGGAACGAGTAGCCCAAGAAGGTATTTGTCCATTTGACATTAGATGTTGGATGATCAAACCACGTGGTGAAATAAGAGATTTTTCCTTGCTGGCTTCAACAATTCTGCCAAGACTTGCTAGACTGGAATAACTTAGGGGTCTGAAGCTTATAGCTGATAGATCTGCATGTTACATCCTTCCTCCCATCTCACCTGTCAAATCTATGCAGGATTTCCATTTTCTGGCAACTTGTTATTTTTATGTAGTTTGGCATTGGTAATTAGATCAACCTGAAAGCTTGTCATTTATGTGGATGGTAGATTACCCAGTGTTAGGACCCTACTAATTTTATCCCTTCAGGAAAAAAGAGTAAATCTCAGTAAATGGTATACTCAAAATCTGAAATTGCCTTGCTGAAGAAATGCTACTGGCTTCTTCACAGAAGAGAAATAATACGGTGAGCCATTCTCAGTAGAGACCGGGTTGAAAATTAGGTTCCTGTAAAGCATTAGAACTGTTCCTAAACTTTAAATAGGATAAATTTTGGAATCTGGGGTCATTCAAGGTTCAGTGAAATGAAGCTGGATGAATGCAAAACTCTTCAGCACAAGACGCAGGAGCTTCTGCGACTGAGGAGGCGTTCAGCCAGGATCATCAAGGTTCTCCCCACAAACTTTGCCAGTTTTCATCTTCTCTACCACCCCTCCTCCTCCTCTTCAACACCATCAGGCATCTTTACCAGACCACTGGGGAGCACTGTCCCCTCCCTAGGGCAGCAGCTTGCTGACCAGATTTGAGCATAGTTTGCCCACCTGAAGCCCTGCTCTTGCTATAGGGACTCTGTCAGACAGCAGGGTTGCTTTCCCTCAGCCTTTTTAAAACACTTTTTGGACATGGCCATAATAAAAATAGCGCAGGGCAGCCCTGCCGCTGGCTGCCGACGCTGGGCAGTGCTCCCAGAACAGGCCTGTGCCTTAATCCTACCGGTCCTGCGGCTGCATGCTGGGGCCGCAGTTCAGCTCATTGGGGACAAATGCAACCCGAAACCGCTCAGAGATCCAACTGCATCTTTAGATAACAATACGATAAATGCTTGTCTGGACAGCTTTCCTAGAGCATTCTTGTTTTCTGGATCCTTTCCCTGCAGTTCAGGTTTTGGATTCTCCTCTCCCCTCTCTTTAGCCCTGCTGCCAGTCCCTTTTTCCCTCACCTGACTTTCCCAAATGCAGAAGATGAGTCATCACTTCTTCCTTACAGTCCATGAAGTGTCTTTTCAAACCCCTTGAATCACAGAATGGCAAGGGTTGGAAGGGACCTCCGGAGATCATCCAGTCCAACCCTCCTGCTAAAGCAGGCTCACCCAGAGCAGGTTGCAGAGGATGTCGTCCAGGCAGGCTTTGAATATCTCCAAAGAAGGAGACTCCACAACCCCCTGGGCAGCCTGTTCCAGTGCTCTGTCACCATCAAAGTAAAGAAGTTCTTCCGCAAATTCAACTGAAACCTCCTATGTTTCCGTTTGTGCACATTGCCCCTTGTGCTGTCACTGGGCACCACTGAGAAGAGTCTGGCTCCGTCCTCATGACATCCACCCTTGAGATATTTGTACATGTTGATGAGGTCCCCTCTTAGTCTTTTCTTCTTCAGGCTAAACAAGCCCAACTCCCTCAGCCTTTCCTCAGAGGGGAGTTGCTCCAGTCCCTTAATCATCCTCGTTGCTCTCCTCTGAACTCTCTCTAGGAGTTCTTCATCTTTCTTGAACTGGGGAGCCCAGAACTGGACACAGTACTCCAGGTGGGGTCTCACCAGGGCAGAGTAGAGGGGGAGGATAACCTCCCTCGACCTGCTGGCCATGCTCCTCTTAATGCACCCCAGGATACCATTGGCCTTCTTGGCAACAAGGGCACACTGCTTGTTTGAGGCTCTTTCCCCACCCACCTTCCCTGCAGACAGACTAAACCCCAGAATTTCTCTTGCTGCCCTTAGAGCACCCACTGCTCTGTTGGAGTTCAGTCTTTAAATTCACTTCTCCTAGAGACGGGCATCACAGAGACCGTCAGCAGGGAGGGTCCACAGCCTCCCCATGACAAAAATGGACGCAAAAGCCATGGGTGGATTTCCCCAAATCACTTCACCTTTCCATTAGTGAGAAATCAAGCCCTGCTTCAGCTTCAGCTTGGGCAGTTGTAGCTATCCTCAAAGGAGCTAAGCCAGAACACCAACTTTACATTATATACATACACACGTACATATACACACATAAAAATAAATAATATACATAAAGGTGCTGAAAGGCTCAGGATCTCATCTAAACCCCAACCCAACACCACCACCACCTGTGCCATCATGCAAGGGTAGGTCTTTGGGCCCCCCATGGCTCAGAGCAATGTTATCGATGGGCTCCCTGCTGGGGCTTTCTGCACCAGCGGCAGCTCTCCCTCCCGTGTCTCATGCAGACACTGGCCCAGCCCAACTCTGCCCAAGACAGCAGCTTACGGTTCTTAACATGATATAGTATCACTCCCCAGAGGTGCCCGAGGGAAAAATGCATTCCACTCACTTAATTGTGTCAGTCTAATGCTTCTCCCTCTCCTGGAATTAAGCTATTCTTTTAAAATTTGACTGTATTAAGGTTTCAGTGTTGCAAGGTTTAAGAGAAGAAGGGCCAGGATAAAAGCTATTTTAAGGTGAATTTTAATTACATGTTTTAGCAAAAGTTTTAGTCATTTTGAAGGCCCCCAATTTCAGTTGTTCTTTAACTCCTCCAAATATTTCACTGGCATTTGGAGGAATGGTCAAAAAATAACACAGAAAAATGCCAAATTATCCAGAAGAAACCACGATAAATAGTTGAGAATGCTTGGACTTGCAAGAGCTGAAATAAACCTGATTTGAGGGCTTTCTTGTCAACAAGAGGATTTAAAGTATCAGACAACTAAAACTAAATCAGGCCATTACAAATGAAATCATAGGGCTGAAATAACTATTCCAGCCCCAGACGACCAGCCAGCAGCATCAATGCCCAGGTTATTTCCAACGCGCTTTAGAAAGCCTCCATGTCCCTCCGAGGAAGCTGTCCCCATGGGGACAGGAAGCTCCTCCTGCCTGAGGAGCAAAAGCGACAGCACAAGAGTCCCCACACCTTCTCAGGGGAAGAGCTAGACTGCAGGAAGACTTAACCTTGAAGAACAGGTACCTGGTAAGCGGCCAATTGCCAAAAGTTTTAAATAAGCAGAAGACACCCCAAATGACCCAACCATATTCAGCACTGATACAGCCTGATAAGGCCACTGGCCAAGTTACACCAACCTGCCACGGCAGACCCCACAAGGTGAGGTCAGGAAAATATCCATGTTTTCCTGTCTCTGAAACCTCTCCAACAGGCGTAGGTGTCTCACGGACACCAAACCCACGAGATGTTAACTGCCCCGTGTGCTGCCGTCCCCGACTCCCGGCCTCTCTTACTACGCTGATCCTTTTCTCCTTACGAAGCTGAAGCAGCTCATGGGTTCTGCAGGCTTAATTTGAGGCAAACTGAAAGAAACCGCACTTGCCTTCAGGAAAAGCCAAATTTATTAACTGCTAGCCATTTCTGAAGTCCTCGCTTGCATTTAAATAGTCTCAGTCTATAGCATCTCAGTCGGCTTTCTCTACTAGGGGCAGTATGAAACTTCACTCACAGAGCAGCCATACCATAAATCTTCAGTGTTTTAGGAAGATGCAGAGCTTCCCGCAACTCAAGCGCTGCACACACAGGATATGGCAGTAGGTGAGCTAAGGGGTCACAACCCCCCTGTCCTCCACCTTGGGGATGATTTTCACTGCAAGGGCTTTACTAACAAGAAGCCATTGAATCTCAGCAGTGGTTGCAGACAACCCCTGCGTGAGACAAAGACATTTTGTGCTCTTTGTATCTTCTCACTGGTTTGCCCCACACATCCAGTTAATACAAGTAAAGATATAACCAAGGATTGAAGCAGGAGTCCCTGTATCTCAGGGAAAAGAGACGGAGCGACCATGTGTACGCCAAGGATTTGGAGAGCGTTCGGTCCATGACCTGCCTGTCCTGACATGACAGCACATACAGTTGCTCATACAGCCACTGAATAACAACTACCTCAAGATGCCCTTGAGATGGTTCTTCTAAATACTTGGCACTTTGTTGAAGCAGTCTGAACCCTGACTAGAAGATTTACCCTGTGACACTGCTCCTGTAGAAGTTTTTACATAGTTCACTTGGCTTGAAAAGACAGCATCTTCCAAAAGAGCAAGTGCATCTTGCAAAATAACCTTTAAGCTGTGCGATGCTTTGTTTGAAACACTGTTCTGCTACTCCGCTTCTAAAATGTCACCTCTGTCTCAGTGTTTATCTTCTCTTAAAACATAGCAAAATTGCTACAGTATTTCTCGTAAAAAGTGTTCACCGTTTTTACCGCTTTAGATTTCTCGCTGTGTTAAGTTATGAGCTTATACTGTTAGCTTCATTTCATTTGCTTGCACAGTTTGGGGCAACAGATAAAAAGCAAATATCCCTTTGGGAAGCAAGTAAAGTACAGCGAGGACTGTAACTCACTCACCACAGAAAGCACCAGAGGGTTGTTTGAATTACCAGAAGAAGCTGCTGAAAATGAAAAACTAGCAGTATTTTTTTTTTTTTTTTAACAACCTTACATGTGCCACAACTGCATAGGAAGCTCGAAGCTTCAGGTAGCATTAACATTCTCGTCCCCCCACCCCCCCTCCACAGCTCTGCACTGCTGCGTCCTTCCTCGCAGGAGCTGCCAGGCTCGGTCGGGGAATGCAGCGTGCTGATTCATCGGGCTTTTCGGTGAGTTCTCTGGAATGGGATGTGTTCATCACGGAGCTTCCCCACCACACAAGCACGCCCAACGAAAGCTCCTCGCAAGCCCCCGTTAGCAGAAGCTGCTTCGGACGCTGGCAACTTGGTAGGGGCGAACGCGTAAAACTGGTGGCGGTAGCGAAGGATTTTAAATTCGTGCGGTCGTAAGCCCCTTCCTGCTCCCGACACAACGCGACGCAGAGCCAGCCAAGAAGCTCTTCTGGTTCTCAACCGCTCACGTCGTAAACATGCTGCTTCTCGTGTCCGTTAGCCCCCTCGATACTAATTACTCTCTGGCGATGCTACTCCCTTTGGAAAACCACTGAGATTTTTTTTTTTTTTTTTTTTTTTTCTTTTTTTCCTGGCTTCATCGCCACGGGGGTAGCGGCCTCGCTTCGGGTCACGCGATTGCATTGGCACTGTCGCAGCGCTACAATTTCCCTTTTTGTTGGGTTGGGTTTTTTTTTTTTTTTATTTTACGAAGAGTGAGTGGCAGCCGCTTCGCTCCCTTCCCAAACTACTTTCGGACTCACGAGCAGAGCTTGCATCAGGCAGCA
>NW_009259730.1:2100404-2114062 GCF_000687185.1 Egretta garzetta | reverse complement strand
TTCCTTTTCCCTTTCCCCTTCCCTTTCCCTTTCCCTTTCCCTTTCCCTTTCCCTTTCCCCTTCCCTTTCCCTTCCATTTCCTCTCTTTTCTCACTTCACCTTTGTCATAAAGTTAAGCACCACTCCCACCTTCCCCACCCCAGTCCCCGGCAGCTCCTAAGAGAGCACAGGTGGCCCCGGGCACAGTGAGGCCCCCGCTGGGTGTGCAGCCCCGGTGGCTTCCCCTGAGCCAACGGTCCCCAGGCACCTGAGGGCTGGGAAGGCACTGGAACTGGGAAGCGACTCCAGCATCGCCCCTCTTGGCCGGCTTCACCCCTGAAGCCCCACACCACAGCTCCACAGCCCTGCAGGAGCCGCCTGCGGGGCACAGCACGAGATGCCACCCTGCAGAAGGAAATGCTGATTTCCACAGGCTCTCCAAAATCACCCCCTGTGTCAAAATCATCTCACCTGCTCTCAAAAACTGAGCTAGCCGAGGAAGCTGTTGAGGCCCTATCTTTAGTTCTTTGCTCCGCAGATGGACTGTTAGTCAAGTCCTGCCCACGTGGAGTCTAGTGTTTCGTGCTTTTAAGCTCTGTGTCATGTAGCCGTAAATGCTGAGGGGAGGTGATCTCTGTGTAGGATGTTTTTTCCTATTTTTGTAATGGTAACCACCAACTAGGGCTCGGAAAAAAAAAAGAAACAGTGCAGTCTTCCCTGACTTTTAATGCAACCCCGTATTTCCCCCCAGGCATTATGTTGGGGCATGCTTAATTGAAGACAAAATTAAAAGGGGGAGTGGAATCCTTAAAGCTATGAAATAAATAACTTGGATGTGCGTAACCCTGATACTTTAGACATGGGAAAGCATTATGCATGTCAGAGGAAATAGTGCTGCTCCCTTCTGAGCAGCTCTGTGTGAAGGAGCAGGTCTGAGAACCAGCTGCTTCTCCAGTATTCATGGGACCTCTCCTGCTGCATAGATTATGGGATCCCATGTCCCTCAGGATGCATGGACCCTGTATAGGCCCAACACAGCAGCTCTGCTGTCCCAATTAACTGATGGAAAGGGCATCCTGAAAATAGAGATGTGGGAAACCTATGGGGTCTCCAACACTTCCCATTGCTAGGAAGAGAGACCACCCCCTGCCTTGGGAGCAGGTTAGAGCCGAAGATGAGGCATAGAAGGGTTCACCACCACCAAGCAGGTTGGGACCACCTGCTCTGCAGGGTGCAGAATAGGGCTCATGGCAGCTGGACGTTTCATGGTAGAAGAACCACGACAGTGCCATGCCACTGGCACTGCTCTGCACCACCAATGAGATGGTGCTAAAACTGTGAAACCGTGAAACTGGGCCTGGGGGTCAAGTACGCTCCTGAGCCCTGCTGCCTTCCACAGGCCACAGACACCTCTTGAAGGGGAAAAAATCCCAAATATGAGTGTTCTCAGGTAATGAAGAGTGGCCAGCCCCTCAAACACCTGCCACACAAAGCCAAAGGAATTTTCTGGCTTTTTTGGTAGTGTCTGAAAACTCCCAAATTTTGTCCTAATCCTGTCACTTTGTAGTGACAAGAGACCTATTTTTGTGCCCAGAAGAACAATTTGAGGATTTTACTGCACCTGCTGGCTGCATTTAACAGAGTTTGAAGATCAAAAGCTACCCTATTTTTGTATGTTCTTCTCTGGGACTCCGCACAGCAGTGTTCGAGGTGCCGATGGATGATTTTGTTGTCAGTGTGTGCCTGAGCAGTGCAGGAATTGTTATCTTCATTGTGCAGAAGGGAGGGTGCAGAGCAGTTGGAGACACAGTCAAGCTAAAAAATCCATCCCCTCATCTTTGAGCATGTCCAGTCTAAATGGCCATGAGGAGACCTGCCGTCTCAGGAGACCTGTGGTCTGGAGATTTAGCTGTTGGGTCCTTCAAGGCTCCCAGCATTGTAGGTGAGAGGTGTGTTGGGTCTCAGCTCTGGCCAGGTGCTCCCACGTCCATCACCATCACCGGTCATGGTGGACAGCGTGGCTCACCCTGTGCCCTGCACACCCTGGCTATGATTTCCGAAGCTGAAACAACCCAATCTGATGGATATCATCTCTTGGAGCCTTCAGGTACTGAATTTCCAGAAATTAGGTCTTTTAAAACTAGACACACTCATGCTGAGATCCATGGAAGGTCTGGGCTGGAGATGTATTGATCATCTATAGCACTGTGAAGGCTGTCCTCTCTGTAGACATCCTGACGTGTTTCCTTCCCTCAGACACTTCCCGTTTCCCTACTCCGCCAATGCCAGCAGCAGCATAAGGACCATTGCTGCAGAAACAGCCACTTTCTGTTATGGTCTCCCTGCAGTGGATTTTGTTTCCCCCAATGGAGAGGAGGTCACACAGGTTCCCTAGTGTCACGGGGGTGCCTGGATCATGGCTAGTTAAACCAAACTGTTTCGTTTTGTGCAGCTCATTTGCCATGGTCCACCAACGATGCTGGAGGTAGCAGCTGGCAGCGGGGTGGGCTGGCAAACTGGCTTTACCTACCAAAACTGTTTCAAAATGAACATTTGTCTCATCCCTAAAACTGGATGCTTGCTGGTTATTTCTTAACCAAACTTGCTCTGCAGCTCACTTATGGATTCCTGTTTAGCAAGTGAAAAACCTGAAGATGATTTCACGCTGACAAAGGAAAGGGCAAAAACCCAGCCCCAGCCTGCCGGGGTCCCAGCCTTCCCTCAAACACAGTAGGCAAAGCGCCTACAGACACAGTTGTGACCTACAGACAGGGCTGCCCTGGTACAGAGAAGGCTGCCAAATAATCTGCCCTGCAGAGCCTTAGGAAAGTGCATCCATCGTCAGTCACACTTTCCTTGCAGGGAGAAATGATGACTTTTTGTTTTTTAAGAGCTCTTTATGCTTGATCTTTAATCGCTAATGGAAGACTTGCAGTTAGGTTACAGGATATAATCTCAGTATAATTTATTACCAGAGGCTTTTCCCTGAACTCCTTTGACCCTGCAACCTCCTCGATGTTAATCCGGCGCAGGGTCACGGCTGAGGAGGGAATATGGCCCTCTCACTTTCATTCTTCATAGCTGTAATTAATTATCTGCATCATCTTCATCAGTGAGTGCAGTTAAAGAAAGAAGGAACAAAAGGGACATTGGTCTCTCTAATGCATAACTGATTTGGATGCTCTTCTGTCCGCATTTGGATCTTGCCCCTCATGCAAACCCACAGGAAAAAGCAAATGTGTGGCTGATTCTCCTAGCAAAGACATACACTAAAGCGCCGGTGTAAATGCATCTATCTGAAGAGAAAACTTAGCATTCCCGCTTGCGGATGCTTCTTGTTTCTTCATTTGCTACTTCATTAACTACTGGAAGGGATTCCAGACTAGTGACTTCTTTTTACAGTGGCGAAAAATGCACAATACATCTCCCACTAAAACAAACGGAAAGAGTTCAAATGAACAGACCCTATTATAATATGTAACAGCAGCCTTTGTTTACGGAACATATAAAACCCAAATTTGTCTCCGGATAAGTAATAGTGCTTCCTAAATGTCACAATTAGACAGGTTAGATTGCTGTTTTGTAGAACCTGTTGGAAGAAAGTGGGGTTATTTTCCCTTGTATAAAATTTCCATCTTAGCTGAAATAAAGCTTTCCAGTCTGGTTTTTTTTTTCCTTCCCTGACCAACTGTCCTCTCAAACCACAAGTTTCCCACAAAATATTGCATTTGGTCAAGCCTTTACAATTTGATATCCAGAAACATCCGAGGCAATCCTCAGAAAACCGTGATGTCTTACGTGATTCATTCCTCTACTTGCCTTGTTGATATATTTATTTATTTTTTACCTTTGAACCCGAGTACCCCCAATGTGCCCGGAGCTCCGACCCCAGACCTCTTCTCACCCAGGAGGCACCGTGCAGTCAACAGGAGGTGCCTATGCCCAGCACCCACAAAAGTCACTCTGGAACCCAATAATAAGGTAAATTGCCAACTCCAGCTTGACATACGTCCATCACCACGCTGCGAGTGTGCAGCCTTACACGCCGCTGTGTCCCACAGGGCACAGTATGTTGAAGACCACGGGGTCTCATTTTTGTACACCAGTGCCTCTCTCTTTGCAGTAGCTGCGGTGAGCAGAGCAGAGCATGGGGGTGGAAGGAGGCTTGAGAAAGCTGTACTTCGTGTTGTGTCGACACAGTAATCTGACAGAAATGTTGTACGGTATTTTTACGGAAGGTCTTTTGCCTGCTGAAGCCTTGACAAAACAAACCCCAAATTCATGAGTGGGTTATTAAACTGTCCGGTTGGATACAGGCAGCCTATTTTACGTGGTGTGTGTGGAACAGAAGTGATATAATATATCAGCTGTCATTCTTCATGTTTTATAATGAAGTATATAAATCATCAGGGGGGTAAGTCTGAAAAGTCTTACTCAAGGGCATCACCTTCCATGTTCTGTTGCTCAAAGGCAGGCCTGAATAGAGCAATTCCTCGCTCATACAAGATATGATCATTTGCTTCTGGTGCTGTCCTAATACATTATTTCTAGTTGGGCCAAAGCAAGACTTTTTAGCACAGTCCTCCCCTTGCTCATTTTACCAAACTTGCTTGCCTCAGGGAAGGACAGCATTAAATGGTAATTGCCTCATCCCAGTCCCAGCATTAAAAATTAAGTTCTTAGCTGTATTTACATATTTGCCCACTCTACCAGCATCCCTGGAGAGCAATCCCTCTTAGCTAACCTCGCTGTGGCCCTGATAGACCCTATCGCTGGAATCAATGAATGAGTTTTAAGAGTGCATTTAATTTAAGGGGTACTATCGTGAGGTTAGACCCATGTACGGCCTTTTAGAATGGTTCTCTCCTGGGGCAGGGAGGGGGAGTTTTTTTAACTCTGAAATAGTCAGGTAGTGGTGAGAAATGCATTCATTTAAAGGGAAGCAGCAACATTTGAAAAAAACAGATGCTACACCCAAGTTCTTTACCAAGGGTTATGCAATGGTACCTATTAACTGAGGTCCTTTTCAGGAAAGCTCCTAAGTATGCACCTCATAACAGGCCCACATCTAAATGTTTTCCTGACTAGGATGCTTTCTTGAATGTATGCCAAATTCTTAATTTCCAAAGGGATGCCTGAGTCCATCTTCTGATTCACCTTTGACCTTCAAGCTTCAGGATTTGGGGGTATTCTCTTTCACTAGACAGAAGTTGTTTTCGTCAGTGAGAGCCTGGCTAATTCAGTTGCTTTTCTGCTGAAATTGTGATGTTAAATCTTTCTGTATCTGTGAAGTGTGAAAGCTCTGCGTGAGGCTGGTGGCTGCTTTCCTGATGCCAGGGGGATTTCTGGAATGGACAAGTTGGGAAATAAACAAACCCCTCAAGATTAATTTAATCTTTGCCATCAACAGCAGAGAAATATTATTAGCTAGCAGTCCGAATGAGCTGGCAACAGACTGTTGTTTTGAAGGTAGTTATAGGAGGTAGGGCTCCTTTTTGAGAAAAGACTCAAAAGGAGACCTACCTGGAAAGGAGACCTTAGCCCCACTGAGGATGGGGAGAGTCCCCAGCTGCTGGGACCCGCCAGATGACAAGCTGGGGGAATACACTGAGAAAGTGAGGAGCAGTAGGCTGAAGATCTCCTTCCTTTGGAAACTTCACCTACGCGGAGGTGGGATCGTAGTGACGTTGGCGGGACAGAAGCAGATGGCTGAGCAGACACTGTCTGCGGCACCTAGCAGAGCAGACGGATAGTACCCAACCGAGTGTGAAGCTTGTCCCCGTACCCCTACGGCACCGTGGGAAGCGCCGCTCCTGAATAGCCTCAGGGAAAGCGGCAAAGGTCTGACAAAACGGTTGCTCATGGCAATGTGCCATTGTACGAGGTCTCCTCACCCTCTACACGTGGCCCCCAAACCGTGTCAAATTCAGGAAAGCTTCTGCTTTGAAGGGCCAGACTTACCCTGATTACGACTGGAATAAATTCTGCTCCCTGAGGGAATAATTAGGAAGCTGAGCTGAAACTCGTGTGGAACACACTTTCCCTTCGCAGCGGTTTTCCTTTGCAACTTGGAGAGTAATTCTTCTTTGAAAACATTGCGCACAGTTCCCATTAACAGGTGCTGGAGAGAGCCATGCCGTTCTTCCCGCCCCTGTCAGGAAGGGAAGCAGTGAAATAAGGGGTAAAGTGAGGAACTGTCTCATCTGGAAAGAAAATCCAGCATTTTTTGTCTTCCTCTAAAGCTGAGGTCACTTTGGGTAACCATCGCAGCAAGAAGCATTGCCGTACCCAGACACAAAGTAATGCACTTGCCTGGTATCGTGGGTTAAAATGGTTCAGCTTATGGCATCTGACATTGTTTTTTCTAAATATGGAAGCATGAGTAATTAGAAATCTCCTGTTTTAGTATTACCATAGAAACAAGCCATGTAAGAGGTAGATGAACTGTGTGTACAGAGCCGGATCAGGTCTTACTGAATCTGTAGGAATAAAACGAACAATGGTGGAAGAGTCCAGAGAATGGAATATCCCAGTCAGCAGAGCATTGAAAACCCCTAACGTTGCTCACCCTGCCACCATGTGTTTCTTTGTTCTCAATGAAATTAATTCTGTGCACTATCCGTATACACGCATTTGGCTTTGTCTCGCAATAGTGACTAACAGTAAGAGAACAAAAATTTAACACATTATACCTATCAGGCTGTAGATTTTCTCTGAGTGGTTCACCAATGATTTTGCTGTATAAAAGGTGAGTTTTTATTAAATATTACACTTGGAAATATATATTCAAACCAATGACTGTTCACCCGTTACAGTGGGTAATAAGGAAACTAATGACAAGTGACTAAACCTTTTCCCAGAGGACCGATCAATTTGCATAAGCAATGCCTACCTCCACAAGCCACTTTCCCTCCCACAAAGACGGTACATTTTTAAGTTAAATGTCAGATGTGAGGAACACTTATAAAAGAAAACAAGGAAGAAATACCAGACTCCTGAGCAAATACAGTTGTTGTTGAACCTAAAAAGCTCCCCAGTTCTCATTTACGTGAAAACATAATATTCATACCATCCTAATAGCATGAGAAAGAAGAGAAATAGAGGTCTCTATCATGACTGTTGATTGGAGTTAGAGCTTCAGAGTTTGATTAAAAACCCAGGCATGCTGTTTATATAGGATGGAAACGTGTAGAAGTACTGCCGACACACACCAGTTAAAGTGATTTCAGTGAGGAGGTGATCATTTTTACACAGGTAGTAGAGATCTCTGAAGGATGCATTAGTATGAGATGGTCAATGCAGTTCAGTTCATATGGGATGCACAGGATTTCTTTTGAAATGCTGTCACAAATGCAGAAAAGCACAAGTCTGGAGAGTTACAAAGGGCACGGGCCCAGCGGTTCTGGCCTTGCAGCACCCTGCTGATGCTGAAAGAGCAGCTTCCCCCATCAGTCGTGATAAGAAAATATAACCTGTACCCTTGCCCTACCCCGTTGCCTCCTTTCTCTCCTGCACACCATGTGCACTTCCCTATGAGTAAGTGCTGTGGGTAGCACAGCGCTTCAGTAACTCTGGCAACAACATATTGAAATTGCCATGGACTGTATTTTGCAATGAGCTGAATATTTTGGCAGCAGTTTAGCAAAGGGCCTTATCCTTGGCATGGGTTTGGCTCTGCCTACAGAAGCAGGCAGTGGCGTCGCGGAAGGAAGTGCTGGTGAACCTGAGGGCCACCCTACGTGCGTGTCAGGGAGGGGTTAGCTTGGACGAGCTCTGGGCTGGTCCTGGGGACTGAAGGGCTTTAGCACCTGATGTTCATTAAATGCATTTGTATTTGTAAATGCATTGCATCATCTGGTTTGGTTTCTTCCAAAATGAATCCGTCTTGTGGCTTCCGCCACCTGCTGCACAGTGTGAAACAAAGCCCAGTGGGGACAACCAGGTGAGTCCCTGTAAAAAAAAAACCACTTCTGATGCAAACCAAAACCTTCATGTCAACACATCTTTTACTGACTGGGGCTGGAGCTCCCAACTTCTGTCGACAGCAAAAGATGAGCAGAGCTTTTCAAATGAGCCAAGGAGAATCACCGTGCCCCACACCTGCAGAGTTTCAGCAAGAATGAAGTTCCCAGAACTAAGAACTTAATTCCCAAAGTCTTGCTTAAGCTTACTTCAAAAATAATCAGTTGTCTAACATCCTGAAATCAAAGGAGACACCTAAATAACTCCAGAATTTTGTTGGTATTTGGCACACAAAAGTATATTGGCCTGTATTCTCAAGCAGCCTCCAATTTCTGATGATGATAATAAGGAAAGTCAGATTAGTCTTGTCTCTTAGGACCATCATTCTGGTGTTAATTATTTATTTACAGGCAAAGAAATATAACTCTTTTATGGTATTTCTTGTTGGGCTGGAAGTTTGAAAGCGAGCATTGCTATAGTAGACACAGAATACACATCATTGACTCAAACTAGGCAGGAACAAAGAAAAAATATTACCATAGCAAATATTTTTTAATTATTGAGATGTGTTGCTTTTGACTTGTAATAAAGGACATTTTCTGCATTGAAGAGGAGAGTTGTCCGGGAGCAAAGCCAGGAGTAGCAGTGGTAGGAGGAAGAAAGAAGAGAACTACACAGATATTTTTGTCACAGATTGTCCAGAAAGTGGCTGCTTGTAATGATTTAGTTAAACAAATGGTAGCCACAATTCTTTGCACTGCAGATGCCCTGATACTAATGAGGCTCCATGGAAAGATACACAATAAGGATAGCTATTGCTTTTCACTGCTCCATGTGCTTTGGGGGAAGTAAATATCAGAAAAATAAAATAAAAACCTCTCAAATACGCCTCCTCTTCCAACATTATTATGTTTTAAAAATTAGCTGTCCACAAAAGTAAGCTCTTTTCAGCTTCACCAGTTGCAGAGTAAATATTGTAAGGAAGATAAGATTTGTCCTGGCCCAAGTCGCTGCGTTTGGGCTGGAGCAGGCTATCTGTCCTTTGCACACACACAGTAATGCTCCCTTTGCCCTCCAGCTCTCTATGTGTTTCAAACAGACAACAACCCAAGGGAGAAGTGTAGGTCACATATACGTCCGTCACCATCAGGCTGCTCAATGCACCTCGTGATTAAGAAGCGTCGCTGACACAGCAGCAAGACCCTGAAGGCAAAAGTGGGCTGGGACTGCATTGTGGGGCTGGGGTCCTCCCCTCTGCAGCTCAGATGGCCCCATGTCCCAGGGACAGTCACTTGCCAGCGCCCTGGCTTACTGCATCAGTAGTCCAACGGGGACATAAGGGAGCATCATGAGCTTGCAGCACATCACACTCTGCAACGCTGAGCTCTGGGTCTCTCTCTCTTTTGGTGTATGCAATGCTGTTCTCCACCTATCCCACAAATGCCCAGGAAAACTGGAAACCAGCTGAAGGGAAGCTGGCACCTATGCCAACATGACATGATGAGGGAGAAGAGGGAAATATTGTGTGCAATTTCAGGGGTTTGTGGCTTGCTTTCCATGGGGAGCACAGTGACCTGAGGACTGATTGCTACTCCTGGATACATGAAGCATAACTCATGGAGTGTGCCTCCCACATCAGCCACGAGTTACAAAGCAGGTAGCAGCTCTGGATAACACCTGCATGCCTTTTACCTGTGGGCACCCAGTCAAAGATTTTTGTGAAGCTCTCCTCTGTGTAGCTTCAACACACTCCTCTCTGTGGTGTTAAATGAGCCCCGACTTTGCCACTGCCTGTACAGAATGAACATCCCTGTGCAGTGTTACGTCTCTAGGTTGAGTTAAATCAGTCACACGATCAGGTCTACCAAACCATTCAAAACCCTTTTCAGTAACCGGAGCTATTCCATGGTAAATTTCAGCTTTTGGTGTGGAAGAACTTCAGCTGTACAGATATGCTGAAAAGTTATTAAAAACAGAAGAAAGAATCTGTATTTTTCCATTTTTCCTTGTTCTTACATTTGAATTGAAAGGATCTACGCCAAGGTAGAACCAGAAATATTTCATTTAGAAGCTTGAAAATATTACCAAAGTTTGAAGAGTTGAAAACAAAAATCGAGCCTGAAACCCTTGCTGGATGGTGAGTACAGGTTGACCTAAAATTGACATGTGAGACTGGAGTTTATAATATTTTCATCATTTCCATAAGACTCGAAATTTCTAAAACAGGTGTCGTGATTCAATAACAAGTGCATCTTTTTTTAATTCATGGAAGTGAAGTTGCAAATGTGACTAACATGCTCATACAGCCCCACCTAAACTAGGTTTTGTATGTTCTCCTCTATTGCTAATGGGCCATCAGTACTCCTTCCACCGTCAGTGTTGCTAACTCTTGCTATTTTATCATGTTTCACATTATTATGCTATTTATCATTATGCCTTAATATATATAAATCCATGGTGCATCTGGATCTGGTTTCTCTCCCCCACTCATGGCTTAAATGAATGTAATAACAGAGGAAGAGCTACACCGAAAGGCAACCAAGCAGACCAAAGATGTGGCACCACTTCTGTCCAAGGAGTGACAAACAGATTTTGGGGTAAAACATCCAGGTTCTAGGTGGCAGATTGCAAACAGATGCAAGAACAAATGTATTCTTCACACAACACTTATCTAAGTTGTGGATCTCGTTGCCATGGGGTGTTATGGGGCTAAAGGGCTTAAAAGGGTTAAAATTAATTGAATACATCAATGGAAGAAAAAAATCCTCTGGGGCTGTGGGACACAAAGATGCCATTTCCAGTGCTGCCATTCCCTGAGCTGCGGTCACAGAAGGCTGGGAACTATATTAACAGAATGTCACTACATTACTGCCTATTTTTATACTCTTCCCAAAGTAGGTAATCTTTGTTACTGCCAGAGACAGGATCCTGGGCTAGCTGGACCTTGAATCTGCTCCAATGTGTCTGTTCTTGTGATCTTATATTAACTTTCAGTAAGAGAAAAAAGGGGGGATGTTTTTGTACTTGGGACTTTTAAACTTTGAAGCCTCTATGTTCAGTTCCCAGAGTTGAGTAAGAAGAACTTAAATGTTATGGATATCAAATCAATATCATGATTTTTGAGTGATTTGGGATTCCTGAATACCTGGGCTATATTGCATAGTAAACCAGAACTTTGATAAGGCAAGAGTCCAAAACACAGCATAGATAATAAACATATCCACAGCTGTTTTCTGATGATCTTCAAGTACAATGGATTGCAGCATTGTTTTGGTGCGATGTCTGATTTTCAGATAAGACTCTGGCAGCATTATAAAACACTAGTTCTTTCTCTACACATATTTTTCTTCAAAAATACCAAGAATCAACTGAGGCTCCTTGGCAGTTTTTAAAAATTGTTCAGGACCTCCCTCTGTAAATGTCACATTTGTGTTTTTATATTATCAAGTGTAGCTTCACATGACTCGAATTAAAAACATTCTAATTAAAAGATTAAGACCGTGGTTTGTTCTACTGCAGTTCTGAATCCAAGAATCAGTGAGTGAAGTTGTTAATTTGAGCCACAGTGTGGTACCGTATGTAGCTTTATTTTTCCCCTCCTCTTCTATTTGAAGCTCTGATTAATAAGTCGTATTCACAGGGGTCAGAAGGGACAGAGAGAAAAAAAAAAACGATTATTGCTCAAAATTATCAGGCTGTATAGGAAGCAGATTTAACCGTCTCTTTGATTATCTCCCCTGGCCAGGATGAGATATGGCCTACAGTTCATGGCTCATTCCTCACAACCACTGAGGCAGAAATGCAGTGTAATGAAAATTGATCTATAGAACACATTCGATTGGTGAAATATGAGCAAAGAAATTACTTCTGAAGAAAGTGAAAATTAAGATTGTATACCCACACAAGCAGACAGACAGACAGGCAGGCAGGGATTTTTTTCTCCAGAAAAGCAGATGGGTAAGTACTGGATGGTTTCACCAAGTGAAATGTTCATTGCTTCACCTACCTCTAAATCTCACTATAAAGAGTCAATCATAGAAATAGAAAAGCAAAGATGAAAATTCCCCAGTTTATGATCATGTTCTTTCACTAATTATCAGATGATGGCATTTTGGAAAAAGAAGGGTGGCGTCACTGCCAAAGAAGACCTTGCTGCAGCAAAATACGTCTTCAGTTCTTTGTTTTTCCTTCAACTTCTGTATGTGTAAGCCAAGGCACATCACTGATGTCCTCTTTCTTTCATGTTTTTTATTTGTAAAATGTGGGTAGGAATACACTAGAATTCTGTGAGAATGAACTTAATACAAGGAGTGCTTTGATTTCCTTGGGCATAACAGGTTTATAACAGCATAAACATATGTTGGGGAAATAAATGCATTCCCTCTTATCTGAAAGGTGGATCTCTTACGTGGTCACTTGTATGTTCTCAGCAGAGCAATAACAAATGATCTTCCCATCTGTGCAGGCTCACTCATATAATACGGAAGAAAAATAACTTCTGTTGTTTAGATGAGCAGTGAGAGAACATGGAACAAATGAGGATAAGCAAACACTCAAGGCTAAAGCCATATAGTATTCAGGAGCGTGCATAGACTGAACCTTGTTCATATAAAACATTTATGGACTACTTCAAGAAGGGAAATCATAAAACAATTGAGTCTAGTTGTAGAGAAATCTTGGAGAGAAAAGGGGTTAAATGTTTAGAATAAATTTTTCACTGCAAATAGCTCAAGGTATTCATATACCTTATTTTGCAAGGAAAATACTTGTCATTCCCTTTGGGTCTGCTAAGCCATCTCCAGGGACTCCCTTTTTCCGTGCTACCCACTACTGCAGCACCTACATACGCTTACAGATGTTTGCTATGATTGGTTTCTATGACTGTATTTTTCTGACAGACCTCTAATTGAAAGCAGCATGATAAATCGTAGGAAGCCCTATCTCCATAGATCCACTATCACTGCTGCCGCCGAAAGCCAGCCTGTCTGCGCAGCCTATTTTTGTGCCCTCCCTGAGCCACGACTGTGCCCTGCGCAGTCATAAATCAGAAGCGGAGGCTGCAGAGAAGCAGGCGACAGCGTCTCTGCCACTCACCTCTGCACCTCTGTGCCCGGGGGCCGTGCAGCACGGGGCACCCGTGGCTGCTCCTCCGTGGCTCTGCCAGTGGCATAGCCCCACCAGCCTTGGCGCTGGAGGCTGCTGAGCCCAAGACGTGCTGGTCAGAGGGCACGCAGCAACGGGGGAGGCGAGACCACCCTCACCCCTTTCTGTGATCTGCAGGCATACATTTGCTTGTTTTGCTCCTTTCTACTGAAGATCAGAAGATTTCCTGGTCCCCAATCCCAAAAGCGAAGCCAGAAGAGTGGAAAAGCGGCACACAGCAGAATGCGTGAACAAACCCGCCAGGACAGGAAGGCTCCAGACAACAAGTAGGCAGGTACAGCTCCTGAAGGGAGCAGCTCCCGCTTCATGTCAGGGTGAATTTGCTCCAAAGATCTCAGCCTCGAGCTGATGCTTTCCTTTGTTTTCATGTTCCCATCCAAAAGAAATCAGCTAGCAGCCGCAGGATTAAAAGGCAGCCTCAGATGCTTCATTTTTGTGTTGTGTTTTTCCCCTTCTCTCTCTAAGGAACGGGAGCGCCTGCCAAGGGCACACAGCAAGCGGGCTTGGCCATAGCCACGCCTGGGCTGGGATGGGCCCATGTGTGATCTCGCAGC
>NW_009259730.1:2088043-2100004 GCF_000687185.1 Egretta garzetta | reverse complement strand
GGTTGCCCAGAGAGGTGGTGGAGGCCCCATCCCTGGAAACATTCAAGGCCAGGTTGGACGGGGCTCTGAGCAACCTGATCTAGTTAGCGGTGTCCCTGCTCACTGCAGGGGGGTTGGACTAGATGGCCTCCAGGGCTCCCTTCCAACCCAAAACATTCTGTGATTCTATGATTCTGTGATTCTATGAACCAGCCCTGGAGAGACACCAGGGCTGGGATTACCTCACAGCATCTTGCCTTTGGAAACACATGGATGTCTGACAGGCTGTAATTGCTTCTTGCTGAAACAACGATGGCTGAAAGTATGCCAGTGTATTAATACACTGTATTATTTACGGACTTGCATGCTGGGCCAAGGTAAACGCTCAGCAACTGAGTCACCTCGATCTGAACTTTTCTCTCTCGCTTTGAAATTTCATTTTATGTTCTCACAATATCTACCACCACTGCTGTGTTTATTCAGTTTGCTGTGTGCCTCAGATGAACCTACACTTCTGATTTTTCACAGTCAACGCAGCCTCACTGACAAATGGGAGCTTCCACGCCCAGCATTACTCATTTGCAGAAGAATGACTTAGAAGAGCACTCAGAGGCCAAAAGAAGCGATGCCAGGCCTATTTTCTGATTTGCTTTTATTCAAAACACTTCCATTGATTCTCTTCCACTTACAGAGCTATAGTTGTATGGGAATTTTGCATGAACTAAAAATAAAAGCAGCAGAAGCATCCCCAGTTTCTGAAGGAAAGATGCTCTACGTTAGATCCTAGCACATGGCCGAATTCAAAGTGCAGAGATGTGCTCTCCTTTGCCACCAACGGAGTGTAGAGGGCAACTGGGCACAGCCTGGCTTTCTCATCAAAATCCCCCCAAATTCACATTGTGACTTACCCCCCATTTTCATTCAGGCTTGGATTCCCACTGTAGCAGGTACCTTGCATGCACTCACGTGGGGATCCTCTGTTTTACCCACCATTTTACCCACCATTTTTGATCTGAGCATCTTTCCTGATAATCCCTGCTGGACTTATTTGGCTGTTTTTCTGTTGCAGAACCCAGAACCACTTCTAAAAGTGTGCAAACAGAGGTCACAGTGGTAATGTGCAAAAATCAGGTAGGTTTTGAATTTCTTTTTAAAACCTAGTTTGAGCACCATGACATAAAGACTAAAGTGTAGGACAGTTGAGAAAAGGACAAGGAACAAGATTAAAAGAGGAAAGGAGGAAAAGAAAGATGACAGAGGCCCTTTAGATACTACATTACATTAACTGCACTTGAATTACATTGTAAAAAGAGAAAACAAAGTGAAATGCTCCATCCCAGTGATGAGCAAGTTGGTGCACATGGAGATTTGGTGACACACCCATAGCCACCCAGGAAACCTGCAGCAAACATAGCAATAACCCTTGCCTGTAAGTACCTTGACTGTTCAAATGCTTTTAACTTGCTTAATACATCTTTTCAATCCTTTGGGTGTAGGACTGTGGGTTGTGATCAGCCCTGCCAGGACTGCAGAGTCCATCAGTATGGTCAAGATTATGAAAACTATTAAAAAGTTTAGATATCTTTGGGTATCTTGGCTAAGTAGTGGAAGGGACATTAACCAGAGGGGACTGTCTATGCTAATATTTGTTTTAAGCATTTGAGCCTGGATGTGCTTGCAGACATTTGACAAGGCAGAGAAAAAATACTTACACAGCCTCCTATGTTCTGGCCATCACTCCTGACCAGTTAGGTCCCTGGGTACCCTGTAACCAGCTGCAGGACCAGCAGAGCAGCTTGGGGCAAGCTGGCAAATGCCTCCTCTTGTACAAAAGTCGATAGCAAAACCCATTCAGCAGAGCTAAGATTTTTCCCAGGATGTTTTCTTAAGGTTTTTCTTGAGTGCTTTGCTTTCCTGGGTACATGCTTCTTCTGCCTTCAGTCTGGTACACAACTGGGGTAAAAAAGTAAAGTTTTAGCTTCAAAGACTTTTCTTACCTATTTCCATCACCAGTAGTTGTGTCCAAGTCGAAGGAATGTTCCTTTGTACTGTATGACCCGGATAGATTTTTCCTTACTGCTTATATTCTAATGTAGTACCTGGGAAAAAAAAAAAAAAAGCAGCATTCCAAAACCAGCACGCTATATTTTTAAAAAATATAGAAAAAGAAAATGACATTAACACGATCTTTCAAAAGAAGGTATATATTTGTCTGTCAACTTCATGTGCCAAAAATTCCATCTTTTTAACCAAAATCTCTACACCTCCTACGAGCTCAGAATGTTACCTAGAAATGCACAACGGAGCCATCCTCCCCACCACGGATGACTTTCTTCTGTGCACCACATGCAGCAGTCTGGACTGTATATTCAAGACTGGTGTGGTAAGCTGAACAAACAGTAATTTAAGCTGAACTAGATAAAAATGAGAAGTTGAGGTTCAGTGAGATGATATCTTCCCTGAAAATCAGGGCATAACTCCCTTGAACTGAATATCTAGAATTAGTGGAAGTTTTGCTGCCTCCTTCTTTACCTGTGAAGCAGAGCTAATGCTGCTGGGTCACCTTGGCAGAGCACACCATGCAATTATAAGTGCAAGGATTAGCTCAGATAAAAAATTCCTAAAGAGGAATCTATGCATTCATTTAAAGACATGTTAGCCTTTCCAGAGGCTGCCTCTGGTAGGAGAAGTGCTTTTACTAGGAACCTAAATTAGTAATGAAAACAACAACAAAAACACCCCAAAGAAGGGAAAACCCTTCTTAGTTTATGAATTAATAGTGTTTTGTTGTCTCATTTGAATGTAAAACTGACAGTGCTTAGGGAACATGACCTCAAAACCAAAAGGAAGAAATAACTCCCAGGTCTCGCCAAGCCCACTTCTCACAAAAGGCAGGAGGCCAGGAGGAGTTCTCTTAAAAAAAAGTCACTATTCCCAAACTGACTTGCCTTTGTTTCTCCAGGAATAGATCTGGGAAGTCCAGCAGTAAGGCAAAGCTCTGCTCTATTCCCTTCCCCTGCTTGTTGCAAGTCCCATTTACACACGGTCCAGGCTAACACTGGGGGAGGGGGTGGATGGTTTTCTTTGCTAATTTTCCTCCCTAGGGTGGGTAATGATTTCTCAGAGCTAATATGTCCTGACAGATGCAGTCATACTAGTGCTCGCACCCTGCATCTTTGTTGGCCAATCGGGGTCATGGTTTGGAAAGCTGATCTCTTAATCGTTTTATCTGATGGATGTCGCCTACTATAAATCGACAGTTGTTTAAAGTACCAATATCAACCTCTTCTGTTCTCGCTGATGCAGGAGACAGACTTTCTGTGGGGCTCAGTCAGCCACAGACCACGGTGTATGAGGCAGCGTAGGTGTTTGACACTTGTCTTACAGATATAAAACTGCATTTGAATTTTTTTTGGCACGTCGGTAATTGGCAGACACCAAAGCTCTGCATGGCGCAAGTCCCATGTAGTATTGTACGTCTCGCCTTCCGCAGGACTTTGAACTTAATGAACTGCAAATCATAGGTAAGGGTCTACCATTCAATGCTCTCAGCAGACATTGAATTGTGGTAGATCAGAGCAGCTAAAAAGCAGTAAAAAGCCAATATTTTCCCAGAATCCAAGTGTTCCCTTTAAGTGAAATTATTCCCTATAATTATAAGCTACATTAGTCTTTAAATTTATGAGATTTTATATTATTAAAAACAACATCAAGCATGTACTAGGTGCAAGTCAGCAGCTAGAAAAAGTACCTCTTGGCCCTTGCCCTATTCCATACCCTGTTTAGTTTGTGAATTGACTGTTCAGAACTGAGTATATTTGCTGACAAAAAGACAGAAAGCAGAAGGGGAATGACCAGAATGTAAAAGCAGCTTTTTCTTCATGTCAGAAACCTTCCCTTTTTCCCTTCTTGCCAGTTCAGTTTTACTGCAAGAGCCTTGTCCTGAAGTAAGTTTGCACAAGGTGAGATACCTGTGGCCTTAACCTTAGTTTGCCTGGCAGCAGTGGAGCTGGGGCATGGTGCTGTGGCAGGGATCTGCCCCAGTCCTTCCCTCCTCTGAGAGGTGCCTGGGCTGGTCCTCACTGCAGATGAGTGTCTGGGTGATGCCTCCAAAAGTGCCTTCACCCAGAGCCCCCGCAAAGCTCCCCCAGCCCTCTCTCCATCTGGGAGGTCCTTCCCGCTGCTGGGGGCGTGGTGGAGCTCCCTTGTTTTCTGGGGTGCTGGCATGGGGCAGGGCCAGGAGCTATGCGATAGCTTTGAAGGCTGAAGAAGTGTCTTGGGAGAGGACATGAAACAGGACTGTGGTTGCTGCCTTGATTATCCCACTGCGGCACAAGCAGCCATAGACAGAAGATCCACAGTGAAGGAGGACCTAAAATGATGTGTGGATATGGCAGGATATTTCTGAGCTATATGACCCTGAACGGCTCCACGAGGTGGAAATTTACCTGGCATTAGTGACTTTTATATAAAAATTAAAGTAGTATTTCATGCAGATAGAAAAGGATAAGTGTTTAGAGCCGAGCTGTAGCCCTGAGGTCAATGATGCAGCAGGGGCTCCTAGGCTAAACCCGGGCTGTTTGCTGCATGGTACGCTCCTTTTTAGAAGTGTAAAAACAGTGGAAACAGTGTCTGAGAACATGAGCCAGAAATACATCATTTACATTACTGAAGCAAATTAAGACTGAGAGGTATTTTCCCCTTACAAATAGGCCTCAAGAGATTGATCTAATTAATTAGCTTTTGGTTGTACAAAACTGACCCTTCTGCCTCCAAGTCATCATGGCAGAGAGAGGACTGAGTGCAAAGGGCGGAATAAATGGAGCTGTGTCAAGAGAGCAAAGCTGGAGTACACACCGAGCCTGGGATTTGGGCTGAGGGCATCTCTCAGGACCCGTAATGATGGGGTGCAGGTGGTAACCAGGCTCCCTTGTGAGCACTTGGGGGAATGAAGCCTTAAAATAGTCCTAACGGCAGCTGACACAGCAAGGTGTGGCTCTCGTTCGATAAAAATCACTGTTCATAGCATACAAGTGGCTAAAGCATTTCCACTGTAATTCTACAAGAAATACAGAAATTACTGCTATGAATAGTTAAAATTGTAGGCTGGCTGAGAAAATGACTAACCCTTAAAATAGTCAAAAGCGAGAGGCTGCCCTTCGCTGTGACAGCTTCGCCTGTTACTCCTTATTCTGGGGAAACAGGAGCTGAGATGGTGACAAATTATTAGTAGGTGCAGCACGTTACCCTTGCTAAAAATACACTGGGAGCATGTCTCAGGAGACTGTAGAGAGGACAGAAATGTCAGGCTCTGGGGCTGTTTGGCTACATTCAATTTGATGTGAGACTTGAAGGCTTTTTTGCTCACCTTATTCACTGAGAACCCCAGGTCTGTGGGGGAGCAGGGAGAGGTCTCACAGCAGGGCTGGTGCATGCCTGGCTAGGGGTACCCTACGGTGACCATGTTCGACCCCATGGATGAATGAAAAATCTCTTAATCTTTGTGATAAAGAGTGAGGATGAGCTTACTTTATTTTGTGTATTATGAAAGACTATCGTGACATCACTAGGAAAGGGCCATGCAAAGTGGGACACAAGTCTGGTATTATGGTATGGTGATAATGCATATTAATTTTGGTATCACTGAATGCCCCATGCGTTTGCACCTATTACTAAGCAATTTTAGTATTTTCCATCATCAGTACAAAGTATGATCTAACTACCACTGAAATCAATTATTTGTAGTAGAGATTTCACTGTCTTTGTCTCATCCTTTGGCTAAGCCTCAGTGAGAGCAGTATGATCTATGGATCCTGGAGCTCTTAATCAAATAATGAACAAGACAGTTCCTTAATACGGTCTTCCCATCCCATTAAATGAGTTTTGCTTGTTGTTATTAATTGTTGTTATTAAAAAGCTTCTTTATTCCTCCTGGAGGTATTGGAGCCACAGTCCTTAATTCATCAACACATTTTATGGCCATTTCTGCTAGGAAGCATCATGCAGGGAGGTTGCACAGGGGAATGGACGAGGAAAGCCTGTGGCAAAGGACTAAGGGAAGAGTGCAATGGGATTTAGCTGGTGGGGCTATGAAGCATCCCGGCTTCTGACTGTACAGGCAGAGCCAGGAGGCACGTGGATAATTCAGGCATGTTCTCCTCGGCAGAGACGTTGCTGACTGAACCAATTTCTGGAAACTGTGAATTTGGATTCAAGGGAGATTTATTGGGGTTTCTTTATGAGCTAAGCGAGGAGAAATGTGACCAGAGCAGATGTATCAAAGCAATTCTGCCGAGTAAGTAGGAGGGTGGCATAGCTGGCCAGGGAGTTGCACTGTGATCTTTGGCTGAGCTTTGCAAAGCATGACGGCAGCACATTACCTCCTGCGCCCAGGAGCTGCGGCAGAAATGAAACCATTTACTTACGCATAACTTAAAGTTCTACTCATTTACTCACCAGTTGGTATGTTATTCCAAAACAGTGGATAAAGTTACTTGGATAAAGTAAACATCCTGATGGATGCCCAAACAAAATAAGCAGGTTTAGCAAGTGTACTGCAACAGCTTCACCAGGGCTAATACAGCTGTTAACAGACCGGAATAATGCTGTCAGCACGTTACCTCAAGCCTGTTAACGTCCTCCAGCAGCGCCCAGTCTCCTAAAACCCTCCTCTCCAGCAGCAATGCACTCGTAGAACAATGCTGAACAGTTTGGCATTCGCTTGACTTGGACGGTCCCCCAGGAATTAAAAAATCTTTGCAAGAGCATTGCTCCAGGTCGTGGTGCACAGCATTTGTACAGCTCCACACCCTGCTTTCCAAGCAATCCAAAGCCAGGAGAAGGATGGATGTAAGCGCAGGGGCACCTGCCCTGCCTTCTCACACGGGTTCTGCAGTGGAGCAGCCAGAGCCGCCAGAATGAACGCGTTCCGACTGTTATATTCTGCAGTTTGTGTTTGGACTTGATTTCTGTCCTGTGGTAATTATAAATAGAAGCTGACAGAAAAGAACACACTTGACAGCAACTCGGTCTGCTTAATTGGAGTTTTCTCTTTAAAGCTGGAATAAATCTGGAATGCTGAGGGCACGGGAGCGTCACCCCACCGTCCCCCCAGCCATGGGCGCACATGCACACGCACCCTCTCCACCTTCCCTGCCTGAGTCTGATGTCTGTGGAATTTTGGACTGACAGCATGTATTCAAATGCAGTTTATTAAAAAAATGTAGTATATTAACATAATTGTAAGGCTCTCACTTTAGAACTAGTTAATGTTACTTCCTTCAATGTCATGTGTGCGTGCGTTTTTCCCTTTTAGCTATGCCAATGTCTCTCCAAAAAGGAAATTTTCTCTTACAACTGTTCTTCATCTGAAACCATTTTTAAGCTACAAAAAAAAAATCAAATAAAGAATTTAAGTAAATTTTTTTTAAAAGCCCTGATTTTTTAATACTAAAACTGTGTACAAAATTGGACAGAGTTAGTGTATGTGTCATTCAAAGAGATTTTAATCGTGACCAACCATGACAAATATTTTAAAGTGGTGTGGTGCCTCTTTGTAACCATTCATTCTGGTGCATTCTAAAAGCTCAAATGCAGGGTTTTTTTTTTTAGGAAAAGATTGTCTCCACAATTTTTTTTTCCCTGGGACCTCAGAACAGCGGCGAAGCCAGATCTGTTCTCCTCTGCTTTACAGGTCACAGGTGATAATAAGTGCTGTGGGCTATAAACTTACTCAGAGGCACCATAAAACGGTGATTTATCCCTGCATTAAAGCAGGCATTTGAGAAAATAAACAAATGAACAAAGGGCTTTTTCACATTTGCACCTATGCTCTTTTACACCAGTTCTGTGCTGGAAGGGACTGGAAGGTTGGACAAGTTTACATTCTCAGCCCCAAGAATTTACAGGCTGTCTGGAAGCTCCTCTCCTTCATTGCTTAGTCTTGCGGCTCCTCTGAAGTTGTAATTTCTCCAACATTCCAGACACCTGAATTTTCAAGGCGAGACAAGAGGTAAATGTCTCCTGCAGAAAACAAAGACACTCTTGAGGAAGAAAAACTCCAAAGGCATGGAAGTCAAGGCCTTCGCTGAACCATAGAAAGAACAAAAGGCATGGGAAAAACCCATTCATCTTTTCTCTTTTGGAGCTGACAGTTCATGTCTTGTGAGCCTTGCTGAACTTCAATGTTAAGTTGAACTGCAGGATGGAGAAGGCAGTAGACCCTGCTGCGGGGCGGAAAGTTGTGACTCAGGACTGGGTTTCCTAGAGCCAGGGTGGAGAATGTCCTCCTGGAGAGCTCATCAGCGTGCTCTTCAGGCAGGTATTTAACCTCAAGCTGAAGACAGCACACGGACAGGAGGACATTAAGCCTCCTGGTTGCTGGGAAGAAGTGGGACCGGCCACACAGGACCAGGGTTGCTGTCTCCAGGGCACGAGGAGGCAGCTCCAACTCTACCATGTCCCACCGGTAAGACAAGCCACGCCAAAATGCAGGTCACATGGATTGACCAGGGCCTGGAGGAAGACACTGTGGAACAGGGATGGGCCTGTGCTTGGAGACGTTGGAAAAGAAAAAGCTTGTTAGGTTTGAAGAATGAAGGAGGAGAGGAAATGCAGCAATGGCAGCAAGAATTATGCTTTTTGGCCATAAATTGAAATTATAAGCCAACAGTGGGGTTTTAGATATGACTTTATGCTTCAAGACAAGGTTTTAAATATCCCTGATGTCTTGTCTTACTGTTGCCCGCAAAAACTCAGGGAAATACTTCAAAATCATCCCAAAGTGATTTTTAGTCTTTCCTGGTCTCATTCCCCACTGCTTATTAGTTCCACTGTTTCCACCAAAGACCTGAAGGGACACAGAGCAAGTCACGGGACTGAGATTTCACACCAAGCCGCACAGTAGCTGGGGCTGCAGGGGAAGGAGAGGACGGCTGCAAATCGTGCTGCATGCCAGCTGCTTGGCTCACATCACACCAGGATTACTTTCTCTACACGCAGTGAAAAGGGCTGTTCAAAATCTCAAGCCTAATGTCATGCCAAAAATCTGTGCTTGTTGGGGTTTTTTTGTTTGTCATGAAAAATGTGACATGACTTTTCCATTTCTACAATTACTTTCTATGGGAAAGTCCTTATCTGCAATAAATAAACTCCAGCCTTTTGAGTTTACTTCACTGCTTATTTATTTTTCTTGAATTCTTCTACTTTTACAACTTTGCTACTTAATTTCTGCTTTATTACAAGAAAAAGCCAGGACACAGCTGCTAGTGGAAACGTAGCAGAATTTTAGAAGACAGATATGCCGATGACTACTGTAAAGAAATACATACACGTTCCTGTCTTTCTGCATTTTCTATAGTTATTTGAACATGTTTTGCATTTGCTGTCTCGAACTTCCATGGCTGCAGGTTTGTACTTTTAAAAAATCAACTCTTCTTTTTCCTGTTTCACGTCTGTTGGATGTTACTTTTTAGATTCTTTAGAAATGCAAGGAAAACCTGAAAATTTCTTCATATTCTACAACCCAACAGACTATCATATTGGCTTTGATCCCATGCTTCCAAAAAAAGGAACTTTATCTTTTAGATCAGTGGATAATGGGTCAGGCCAATATTCTTCTATAGGCCTGGACTTGTAGTGATTGATTTTTCCAAGCCTTTCTATGTCGCATGTAAACAAGTCTAAATAATGTCAGTAGACCATAAATATTTTTAATTTCAACTAAGATAGAAACTTTAACCCCTATCCATAGATACAACAACTAATGTAAAGAAAACTTAGATCTCCAACAGGTCCTTGCCCTGCTTTCCAAGACACTTACCTATCCTTCTACAGCTTGAAGGTGTATTGGTTCTGTAACTGTGAGATAGGCGTACAAATGAAGTCTCAGCTAGGACAGAGATCACTTCTTGCATGATTATGTTGTATCACCCCTAATTAGCAGCAGATCTTCATGGATTGTGGGTTTTATTAGATTTCGGACTTTGCCTGACTTTGACTTCAGGCAGAAAATAGAGGAAAGGCATTGGAGGAAGCAAGGTATAGACTAGGACTGGCTGGGGTGGATATCTTTAATTTTCACAGTGTGACTTCATTTATGAACGCTGCCAGCTTTCTGCTGAAAACAAGTGCTTCCAGAACAACAATTTTTGCAGCTTTACAGGGGAAGAAATCACGCTTTCAATCAATGATGGATTTTTAAGAATACTTAAGACCACACTTCTAGGACTGCATTATATGAGAAAGACTTCATCTTCAAAAACCTGTCTACTCTACCAAAAATACTTCATGTACATGCAATTTATTTATGCTAATGTAACCAGAAACAGAATGCGGTTATAATAAGGTGGAATCCCTTTAAAAAATAAAAGGATTCTGTTCTACGACATGGCTCTTGCTAATAATTTCCAAATTAAATTTACATAACAATCTTTCTTTTCAGGCTGCTGGTCCAACACAGCAAGCTGCAACACTTCTGCTTAAGCTTTGTTCTGCAAATATTCTGGAACAGTAATTTAGTTGTCAGTTTTGGGGCTGTAGGAGCATAATTAGGTTTATGCAGCTAAAGGCACGGCCACATACCTCTGTGGGAATTAAATGATGGGAAGTGCTGGGTTGGGCTAAACTTGCCAGAAATCAGCCCAGAAATGCCAGAGCAAGCTTGAATCTCTGTAGATATACAGTATGTTGAAAATGGTTTTTCCTGGAGTTACAGCTATGATATTGCTAAACAATAACAAAATGCATTCATAGGCCATAAAGAATAAACATTTTCATTGCTACTGTGCCCTTCAGTAAAAGTTCTTTCTTGATCAGGGGAGCTGCACTAGTGCTGCTTCAATCAGATGAGCCTGATGGGCAAGCACATCTTGCGGCGACTCCAAATAGCTCCTGGCTATTCACATCTTAGAGGTAAATTGGCCTGAGGCCCACTGGTTATGTCTCCTGATAATTCATGTTAGCAGGTGAACGTCTCTGTCACCTCACCTTTTTGTACTTTCTTCATGTGTTTTCCCTCTTAGTCTGGAGCATCCCACCTCTGGAAGGGGAGAGACACCTGCCCGTGCTTGGTGTGGTGGGGCCCCGACTTCCACCGCAGCATCTGCACTCTCCAAAGATACAAAACCAAGGCCAGAGGGTTTGGTGGCTGCTGTACAGTAAAATCAGAGCCCTCACAAAAGCCGAGCTGGTACCTGAGCTGTGAGCCAAGGAAAGGCAATTGCTGGGGCGTGGATGGGTACCACCTCTGGCAGGGTATGGCCAGCATTGCCTTGGCGGGCTGGCATGAGGACACATGCAGCGCAGCTCTCACCTTTACCTGGTGGGAGGCTGTTCATCCTCTTGTACAGTTGAAATGAGAGCAACCTGATCCAAACTGGGTAGCATAACCTCTTACCACATCTGACTCACCCCCTGCAGCCTGGAATGTCGCTTCTTTAACATAACAAGAACGAACCCATCAGTTTGTATGTGTATACGTCTGTCCGTGCCAGGAATTAAACAGGGCTAGACATATAAAGCTGGCTGAAGCGAGTAAGAGAAACGCTTCTGCAGGTTTATCTATGTTTCTAGGCCATCATTACACAATGAATGTCCAAATGAGCACAACAAGTAGAATATAGCAAACCAAATTTGAGTCCTCTTCTCTTGTGCATCCTTAAAAGAGCTTGTTTATTTCTCTAACTCCCAATTCCTAGAAACAAGCCCCTGAATTTTAAATGCAGATACCTAGGCAACAGGGCATGACGCAGATACTCAACAAAACTCAAGCCTTGCCTTTCCCAGTTTTTTTTTAATGTGTTGGCTTAAGTTGTGTTGGCCAAGTTCTATATTCAGAAGTGAGAAGATAAATATTATTACTCTACAGTCTATAGCGAAGGATAGGGGAAGGATCTAGTTGACAGCCGGCTGAATATGAGCCAGCAGTGTGCCCAGGTGGCCAAGAAGGCCAATGGCATCCTGGCCTGTATCAGAAATAGTGTG
>NW_009259730.1:2031532-2087968 GCF_000687185.1 Egretta garzetta | reverse complement strand
CTGGAGAAGAGGAGGCTGAGGGGAGACCTGATCGCCCTCTACAACTACCTGAAAGGAGGATGTAGGGAGGTGGGTGTTAGCCTCTTCTCCTAGGTAATGGGCGATAGGAGGAGGGGAAATGGTTTGAAGCTGTGCCAGGGCAGATTTAGGCTAGATATTAGGAAAAACTTCTTCACTGAAAAGGTTGTCAGGCTCTGGAATGGGCTGCCCAGGGAGGGGGTAGAGTCCTCCTCCCTGGAGGGATTTAAAAGAAGGATAGATGAGGTGCTTAGGGACATGGTTTAGTGGTGGGATGGCAGGGTTAGGTTAAAGGTTGGACTCGATGATCTCAAAGGTCTTTTCCAACCAAAGTGATTCTATGATTCTATGATTCTATGATCTGATACAAAAGGTTCTTGTGCTTTGAATTATCATGCAGCCCAGTGTGAAACCTCACCTCAGAATTAGGCTGGCTCATGCTTTCTGGACAAGGCCACTCATTTTTCTGTCTCAACTGTTAGGTAGCTGAAGACATGAACATTATTTCCATCTTGGAAAAGGTTTCAGCTGTCAGGGAAAACACCCCATGCTTATTCATCGCGTTTTGTTAAAGGGTTGACCAGATGCAGCCCTGCTATCAACTGTTAGGGCAAACTCCTGCCTGCTGTGCCTCAGCTGTACCTGATGGCCCAGCCATGGTTGGAGCTTGCTCGCTGTGTCCTTGCAGTGGGAAAATTGCCTGCCGCTCAGCAGCATTAGCCAAGCAGATGAGCGTATGGGGAATAATGAATTGCTTCCCAAGGAAAGCAGTAGCTGGCCACTGAAGACCTATTTAACTGGTGTTCTGGCTTTCACTTGGTTTTAGTCCTCCAGGTTTGCTCCCTTTAGGTTAAGTGATGGATCCCCAACTAAACATATGATGGTTTAATTTTTCTGCTTCCAGGCACCATCAGCCTCAGTAGCCCCAACTGGCAGCCAAACCTCATTAATTTTTCTGTTGATTATTGCTTTGCCAAAAAACCAACCAATGCTAGAGCTGCGCAGACTGCTATAACCTCTATAAAACCAGTTTTTAATTGGCAAACAGGTGTCTTTCTGCATACATTTCTCGCAGTCACAACCTTAGGAGAGCATTCTGCATTTCTCCTTCTTGCATTTATGCATGAACTCAATTAATTTGTGAGCACTCAGATCCAAAACGTAGCAGAAAATGTGTTTCTGGTGAAGTGTTCTCCAATAAGCGCATGACTCAGAGGGAGTGATGAGAGGATTCCCTGGAAGCAGCGCTCCCTCGAGTGCTAATTACCATCTGCAATAGCTCCAATATCAGCCTTTCAGCCGAAACAAACAGGGCTTGAACCCTTCGGTCTGCCGGGGGACTCGGGACTGTGAGGGGCCACGAGCAAATGAGCTGGGAGCGAGGGCGCATTTATAGGGAGCAAATGTAAAACCAGCTCTGGAGAGCATGCAATGCTATTTAAAAATACTAAAGTACTTTGTAGAGAGGGCAATAGGGTGTCTTTTCACAGCTGAGGTCTGTCAGGGGGGTGTCTGAGTTTAGTTGCACCTACTTAATACATACAGTGACGAAAGCTGCTGCTTCCAGCGCCTGTAAGCTCTTGGTTTTTCACGTGAAGACAGCCCTAAAAGAAGCATGGACACAAAAGCACAGATCTTCAAGGCTTGCCATGCACCTGAGTCCTGGTGATAGCAGCGGTGTTACGTGCATAACATTGCTGGGGATTTAAGGCTACTGTCAGCGGCCTTAAAAAACAACAAAGAAAAAAAGAAACAAAAAAGAAGAGCGTAGCTGGGCTCGGCAGCAGTGAGGGGTGTGGGAGGAGAGGTAAGCCTGAGGGGCAGGGGGGTACAAATGTTTTTGGTGAAAGCAGGGAAGAGTTTTGGATGTCCAAAAGAAACTTTTTGACCTGAGCAAGGGACTTGCACACGAGAGAAACTCCAGCCTGGGACCTTCCTGTGGGAAGCGGGACGGGAGGGCAGGGCGAGGCCTGCTTCCCAGGGAGCTGCTCCGTGAGGGGGTGCTGGACGGCTCCCTGCTTTTGGGGAGGTTCCAGGTAAATCCCGTTTCACCCCAGTGTGAGACTGGAGGGACTGCAGAAGTGTAAGGACGAGGGTGGGCGCAGGTGAGGTCCTGCAGTCAGAGGGAGGTGGAGGTGGTGGCGGGAGGAGGAGCAGGGAGGCTTTGAGCCCCAGGCTGGGCTTAGGGGAGGCTTTCAGAGATCTGGGGGATGCAAAGACCAAAGGCTGAGAAAAGCAGGTACGCAGGCACGCTCACATCCCTGGATTGGAAACCACTTTGCCCCGTATTTTTTTAGAGAGGAATGTACCAAGAGGGGCCAAAACCCAGCAGTAATAAGAAAACCAGTCAAAACACATACTCGCAGGATGCCTCTTCTCTGAAAGAGCGGGCAGGCTGCACGCAATGCTGGGCTGTAACAGGCGGAGGAGGAGAAGAAACCTTAACCGGGAGGCCTTTACGGCTGCCAATTAGCATAACAAGCAGCAGGCCTAACACATCTGCCATCTGGCCACCACTGAGCGTTATGTAAAAAACGTAAGTCGTGAGGAAATTAATTTGCTAGTGGTAAATTATGTTGTATTAAATAGCAAACTGCATTCTGCAGCATCGCATCCCAATGAAAAAATGCACCAGGGCCTCCTCCATTTCCTTCCAAGACACGGAACGGCAACTACGCTTTCACATTGCCTATCTTTTTAGTCTTTATTATCTCCAAGCTGCATTAACCACCTTATCTCAAAGTTTGCATGGTATGGCTGCGCAATTCCCCTGCTCCCCTGTGCATGTCCCCCAGCCTTGTCCTGGGAGGTCGCATCCCCAAACCAGCTTTTTATAGAAAGCTCCAGACTTGCAGGCCCTCAGAGAAGCTTATTCCAGTCTGGGACCTGTTCATCATTGGCTTTGTACCTCTCTCGGGGGAACGGGAGGCCGGTGAGAGATGCAGCCCAATTCTGCTGCTTTGTTGCAGCCAAAGGCGTGTTGGTGCTGGGCCGGCAGCGTGGGGTAGCTGGCCTAAGCCACAGACAACTCAACCGGCGGCAATCACTCAGGAGAAAGCAAAGGGGAACCCTTAATCTGCGGATTATCTGGGTTTTAGACAGGATGATCCTGAAGCATACGAAATTCTTCAACGCAATTTTTCATCGTGGAACAATAGCGGAGATTTCTCTTCCCGCTCCACTTAACCTATTTCTGTGATAGACTCGGCTTCGTATTCCTGTGATATTCTCTTAAAAGGTTTCACCCAGAGCTAAGGGCTGTTTGCAAGGGAATGAGCAAATGCTGAGCAATGAGGGTCCCAAGCCAGCTTTGGAAGAGTGGCCACAGATCCGTGTGCTGCTGCATGAAACTCCCAGGCGCTTTTAGAAAGTTCCACGTGCTTTCAGTCACCTACTTCAGCACCGATGCAGCCAAGGGGCCAACTTCCTAGACCTAAAGACAACTATTTTACTTTATTTTATTTTATTGATTTAATTATTTTTATTTTCTTTTTGCAAATTAAACTAATTTACTTCTTCCCCTATGAGTCTATTTTCCTTGTGGGGAGCAGAAAGTAGCGAGAGTAACCACGAGGCAAAGAGGAAAAGAGCCTTTGCCTATAAATTAGTTTTCACTGGCTCCTTTGCTCCCCAAAGGCCATAGGACGACTGTGGGTTAGCAAGAAATACAGCTATTTGGGATTATGCATGGATAAAACAGAGTTATCCTCATGAGCTGATGATATGTCATCATGTATTACAATCCCGCAGATACGAATTTGGCCTGGAATTGTGGAGGCAAAGTTCAGCAGATCTGGAAAGTAATTTACAGTGTAAAATGATCGTCTTTATTGAAGAATGTCACCATGTAGACAGGGGAATTAGGGCAAACAAATCCCGGTGATTTATAGGTTACCACAGCAGTTATCATTGAAAGAAGCAGCAGCAGACTGGGTTTTATCTGCTTCCCAAGACACTGGGATATTTAACTACGTGGTAAGTATTAAGAGGATGGTTTTGGTGTGCTGCTACTGCTTTCCTTCCAAGTGACCCCATCCCAGGGTAATTAATTGGCCGGTTAGCAACATCACCTGTACAGCCGGGGATGTTTCGGCTGTGCTGAGCTGCCAGGGGCACGCTCTGCGATGGCCGGCTGCGGTCCGTCGGCTGGAAAGGGCCGCCCCCATGGGGCACCAGCACACCCTCATCAACCAGCAGAGCCTCAGCAAGCTGCCTTGTGCCACCAGCACCACCAGCACAAAAAGGACCTCCGGGCATTGCCCCCCAGCTGTCTTTGCCATGCCTGGAGGTACTTCACTGGGACACAGACTTGTTCCAAAAAGTAAGAGCTCTTTGCATCTCCATGCTCTTTTAGGTTAGCAACCAGTTGTAATTACCAACACCTGATATGCAAAGACACCTTAAAAGTGTAATTGGAAAAATAAAGATGTCATGTTCTTCTGCAATAGAAGGTAACACATGACGGTGTATGGCCAAGCCATTAAAATGCAGCTCTTCCAAGGTTTTGCTCTAAGGACAGAGAGAAAGAAACACAGTGGGTAAGAACAATTACAGTATCGCGGATCGGGCTGTGGCTTAGGTTCCTGAGGACCAGGAAGAAAGAAGAAACAGCCACTGCTCAGTGCCATGCTCAAAGCGCTGGGGAAGGCAGTGGAAGGAGATCTCTTGCACAGAGGTGGAGGAGACAGCGTGGGTGAAGCAAAGGCAGCTCGCTGAGCCACGGGGAAACGCTCTCTTTTCCTCATGGAAAACCCCTGTGCTTCCGCTCCATGCAATGGGACTTCGGAAATCAAAATAAGCCACAAGCATGATGCTCCATAGATTACTTTTAAAAATCTTTTTAATGAAGAAATAATTCCATTCCAAAATATAGACACACAATTAAATAGTTTAATCACTTCAAAATATAACATGTCCCCAGTAGGTTCCAACACACACACACACAAAACAATACTTAACAGCAATACAAAAAACCCATACAATAGCAGTTCTGTTACAATACCAATGAATATCGTGACATCTTTAGTGTCTCTGTATCTGTCTCAAGTGGCGTCAAGTACAGTAGTTTCAAAAATGTCTTACGGTTAGTAGCCTCAAGATGTAACTCTTCATACAGGTGGGGTTTGTTTTTTTTTTTTTTTTTGGTTCAAGGTAAAAATGCCCTTTTGTCTTCAGGACACAGTGGAGTGCTTGTTGTTCACAGCTCCGTCTGCTGAATTGAACCAAGGTGATTACAGCAACCCGAGGTTGCAATATTTACAAGGTCTATCTACAGTAATTGCCAAGAACCAATAAGGATGGGAGAAGATGGCTGAAAGTAAAGGTGGACACACTTATGATAAATTATGATGCAACAATTTGGCTCATGCATATAAGAAAATACATATTATATCACAACAAAGGCCACACACCTTTTTATGCAGTTTAGTTAACATTACTACTTACAGACAACCCATTCTCCACCTTCGCTTTGGACATTCGAGGACCCTATACATCTTCACATCCCTGTCTCCTGATTCCAAACCACTGGTTTCCCTCCAGTGACAGTAAAACCACCCGGAGTTTTGACTGCTGTGGTGGGCCATTGGTAGTTAAGAAAAGGCCCACGCCAGGGACCTCTTCTGTAACTCTGTTTTAATGACCGCAAACCACAACCAAAATAATATTCAACAAGCAGACAAAGACCAGCTGGGCGAAAACGCAGCCAGCTTAACAGTTGGAAAATGCTTAAAATAGATATTTGGAGAGCCAAGTAAGAGGTGCTTCATCCAGAGCCCCAGGGTGTAAGGGACCCAGAGCTCTGCTGGGGATCACCTTGTTGACACCAGCCTGAGAGAAAGGCGCTTGATCCGGCAACTTTTTTCCTTACTCCTAGTCCGGAAAGCCCTTGCAATGGATCTATTCTATTGCATCTATTTTAAGCATGGCAATAATGAGCACGCAGACATTAAGATGATGGGAAGGATCTATTACTGTGGGTACGGTTAAACATGACATGGGTTGAATTAGTCAGCCATTGCATGTAGCTGCGTTCTAGCTTGTTTTCTCTCTGTTCAGGAAATGCTTGTCTGGAATCCTGAGCTGACAGCAAACATCTACAGCTTCACTGGAGTAGCTTTAAAGGTGGAGCGCTAGGCACTAGTGGAGGCTCACCCATTCCTGAGAGGAGGTTGGAGGAGGGGGCATCGGAGGATATGGTGCCTGCCTTGCCAGGACAGCACATACCCCAGGAGCAAAGACCAGTGATTGCAAAAATGAAAAGCGTGCGTGAAGATATCTGCATGCCTTAGTATGCATTTGGATGTCTGAGACCAAGCCCAGATATGCAAGGAGATGCGGACAAGCGATCTGCATACGCAATAACACAACATGAAAGTGAAAAATGGCAGCAGCTCTTTCATACGGATGCTCATTCCCTAACACACAGCGCCCAGGGAAACAGCCACGAGCCTAGAGAGTGCATGCAAACAAGTGGACTTACACAGCAATCTCACGTTAACAGGGCAGCGCACACCCACGTCACCGTGAAAGCGAGGACAGACAACCCATGCTGACCTGCTTCAGACGGGTCTCTCATCACTTGCTGTAGGCAAACTCTGCTGGTGTGACATATCTGTATGAAACGCTGCCGTTGGCAGGGCTGTTAGACGGTGTCGCTTCGGGTCAGCCAGATCCCGGAAGCCGAAATATCGTATTAGGGCAGCCCAATTACGCCAGCGCAGAGGTCGCCCTGCGCTAGCACGCCGCGCTTCTCAGGAGAGGGCCGTGCGGCCAGCACGTCCCATTGCACTGGGCTACTGCCCGGCTGCTGGCCCACCCGTGCCTGGCCGGGCTCTGACTTCTCTGCGCGGCACTGCCCTGCGCCTGACAGGCGTCACCTTTATTCCCAAGCAAGACGCTGGGGGGAGGACGTTCCAGCGAGTCGGTGTCGGTCCCTGCTCAGGAGTATCTGTAGGTTTGTGGTCAGAGCAGAGCAAACCCTTTTTCTAGTCTCGCTGCCTAATCCAAAATGGCCAGGTAAGTCCCTATTCTCCCGAAATGCCTCTATACTCGAAAAATACTAAATTGGACAAAACTCCAATTCTGTAACTCTATGCCTGTCCTTTCGAAAAAAATCCACCGCTTCTCTTGTGCTTTTCACTGATAGCTATTTCTCCATCCAGCTCCGAAAGAGTCTCACCACACATTTCCAAGAGTGCATGCAGAACATCTGGTGGCTGGCTAAGGCAATACACATTCGGAAATAAAAAGAAAACAGTTGCAAGCGCACTTTAAGCCTGTACATTTAAAGCTGAAGGCCTCGAAAAAAACATAAGGGGGGGTGGGGGGGTAGGAGGAGGGGCAGAGAGATGGAAAGAGCCGGTTTGTTGGACACATGCTTACTAAAGCTAAAACATCGATGAAACAATACCATGGAGGATTATACGTAACATCAGTCAGTTCAGGGATCTTATGGCACCTGTGGTTTATAAACAGCTTTAGCAACGAGTATTTCAAAACATAGTTCACAGTTTTAAGAAGATCTGTGCTGATTTAAAAACCCTGGAAAAAAACAAAAGGGGGGGTGGGGGGGTAGGAGGAGGGGCAGAGAGATGGAAAGAGCCGGTTTGTTGGACACATGCTTACTAAAGCTAAAACATCGATGAAACAATACCATGGAGGATTATACGTAACATCAGTCAGTTCAGGGATCTTATGGCACCTGTGGTTTATAAACAGCTTTAGCAACGAGTATTTCAAAACATAGTTCACAGTTTTAAGAAGATCTGTGCTGATTTAAAAACTAGATTCTATATCATTTGAATGTCACCTTTTGTATATGATATCTATTTGGAAAAAAAATATTTACACTAACTTCTATGGCTGATTGGTTAGATTATTTTGAAAGAAACATTCCTAAGTTACACATTAGCCCTAAATTAGAGAGGTTTTTTATTATTATTATTATTAATTATATTATTATTATTTTAGTACATTTTGCAGAAGTCTTAATTTAAAGACTTGCAAACAAATTGCAAATATAATCTGGTACTTTGTTTTTTGGGCTATTAGATATATACACTCAGGAGTATAATCACTCAGTGTTAAATGCATAATTGTAGCCTTTTATTTCTTCTGTGGAAAAAAATGTACAGTGTATAGTAAACCGATCTACTAAAATCTCAAAGTATTCAGAAATCAAATTTCTATCTATAAACAGTATTGTCATTGTAAACTGAACAGGTTCAATATCATGTGCAAAGGGTTTACGTGAGTTATTAATACCGCCATCCTTTGTCACAGCGGTACGTACGTCAGTCTGTTTTCGTCACCAGTGATGAGCCATGTTACAGAAGATGTAGCTAATATAAGTTAGCTTTAAACAAAAGTCTTGTTGTCAAAAACACACATCTACAAACTACAACTCTTAGAACAAAAGTACTGTGCTACAGTCCTCAGAACTTAGTTAAGGGATTGTTTTGTCAAGAGACGCTGCACCTCTTGGTTCCACTCTTCTGTGAAGTTTGCAGCCGAGTTTTCTTCATCGTCTGTCCGCAAGTAGCTCTCCTCGTCATCAGTTCTTACGTAGCTTTCGTTGTCTGTCTGACTGCAGCTTGCCTGTTGGGAAAGGTTTAGGGAAGGCTTTTAAAAGGAGCGCTGGTTCAAGACTTCTTGCTCTGCACAAAGGCAGAGCAAGTGAAGCCTCTGCCTCCTGCTTTCTTGAGAGAAAAAAAAGAGGAGCTGGCCAGTCCCTGGGGTTATCCCTGAAAAAGCAAAAAAAGTGAAAAAACCATCCCACCCAGGTGAGCCATCGGTATCTGAGCTGTAAACAGAAACTGACTGGGCGCTCGGGAAGTTGGGAACTCTTCTTCCCACGGGTGAGAAGGCTGTTGCCCGCTCTGCTGTGGGACCCTGGGGTAACTGGGTCTGCGCTGACACAGAGGCGCAGAGGTCCCCACTTTCCCTTCCATTTTACCCTTCCAGGTTGCTCTATAAAGAGATTGTTGGTAGCAAAACCACGGATTATTGCCCTTGTGCCCAGTGGTCAGTCACCCAGTTAAGAGTCACCGTCAGGAGCCCCCCCGGCCCCGTGTAAATGTCTTACCCTTAATTTACATGCTCGAGTGCATTTCCCTATGGCTAAAAAGAAATGCAGTTACTTAAAAGGATGATTCCGGCTGCTATAGCTTGTAAACAGCCTAATCTGCTGGTGCACCAATTTCTCCGTGGTGCTCCTCCGCATCCCAAAGCATCAATAAGTATCTTAACTTCCTGTATGGGAGGCATCAAAGTTTTAGGTGGTAATGGAAAATGCACGATTGCTGCTCTTTCTCAGAACTATGTCAGGATCTACAGCTGGGTAAGATTACAAATTTCTGGCGTGTTTATCGTAAAGGCACTGTTTATACACTTGACTCCTTCAAAGTCGAGAAGCTCATCCTTTTTCTCTTGAACTACCTCAGACAGAAACCCAGTTTGCATTACATGGGATCTGATAATAACGGCATAAAAGACCAAATCCTACTGACATGAGTTCTTTTCTACTCGTTTCGGGCAGAAGGCTGGTCTACAAAATGAGAGATGAAATGCAAATTACTTCAGCAAAAAAGAGTTAAATTAAAGCTGATGAATGAAGAAAGGTCAGGTAGTTTAGCTTGCTGCTTCTCCTTCCTGGCACCACTTGATTGTATTAATTATTCAAGCACAAACACTTCCATCCGATTCCTTAATATCTAAGCATGCTGAATGGTACGATGATCTTAATTTAGTACCTCCTTGTGTCAGGCAGTTACAAAAGACCTAGCATTAACATTTTGTTGATAAAAGGAAAGGAAACTTGCACTGCAAGTCTAATGAGAGGTTCCCAAAAAATTTCTGAGGTACAAATTTAAATGAGTGCTTTTAAAAAATCAGACCTGCATCTGCACCGCTTAAGCCTGCAAACTAATTTGGAAATCAGAGTAAAGCAACATTTTGCTCTTCACAGTTCAGCCAAAAAATGGAAACGAAAGGCATGGAAGAGGTCTGTTCTTAGCCGCCTGAGACTGATTTTTATTGAACCAGTTCCAGGGTTGTGTAAATCTAGGTACATCTCATATTTCTTGATGGTATTAATATAAACCACAAGAGCAAAGTAAGAGTGGCTTGTGAAACACTGGATACATTAAGATGCAGTGATGGTACTGCTAAGTATTTGGGTTTGCTTTGAATTTCATGGATCAACTACTTCACTTTGTTGGGAGTGCAGTGAGGTTATTCTAAATTCTCTCAAGGCTTCTCTCTGTTCCACAGCCAGCAGTGGGATAGAGAGATTTTCGTACAAGAAATAATGAGTACTAATGAACCTCAGAGCTCAAAATTCGAATTGCAGCATTTTGGAAATGCCAGAATTAATTCCAAGTTAAGACTCATATGATTTGTCACATTATAAAACTGTTTTGCAACCTTTTCTATAACTTAATCTGCGGGTTCTTTTCTGTTATTTATCATTCAGCGATTTTGAAAAACTGTCCCTATCACTTGTGTAATTTTAGAATTAAATTCACAAAACTAAAGCTGCTTCTTCCCCGTTAATTCGGTCACAGTTCTTTTGCAGCTTTTTTTACGCCTACATGCTAAGAGGAGGAGGACTTAAGGAGAAAAATAAAGAGGAAAACCAAAATATAGCTGAGTGAATGTAGCAGACGTTTTTGAAAATTACTGTGCTGTCAGCCTGCTGTTATTTTCAAATGGAACGGTCCACACAATGCTGGTTTTTATGTTTTTGTTCAGAGGAAACCAAAAAGAGACGCTGAATCATTGTGCTAGTAGAGTATGACTTGTGGATGTGAGCAGTTCATCATCTAGCACCAGTATCCTGCTGCTTCACCACCGCTGGTTTAGGAGGAACAGGCTGAAGAAACTGGGCTTGCTGATGCTGGGGCAGAGGTGGCAAGGGAGGACCAGTTAGCAGCTATTTGAGAGGGTAGTTACAAGGATAACGAAGCCAAAATCTTCTTGGCAGTGCTGAAGCACACAAATAAGGACAAATTGCATTTTGGGAGCTTCAGGTTGGACATTAGGTTAAAAAAAAACAACGAGGAGGGTGGCACTGCAATGGAGGGAGATGCCCAGAGAGGTGGTGAAATTTCCATCCGTGGAGGTTTTAAAGTCTTTGCTCGACAAAGCCAAGGCTGACATGGTCTTGTGCTGGAGCTAGACCTGTGTCAGATGAGTGACTGGACCAGACGACCTCCCAGGGGTCCAACCAACCAACACACCCACACTTCCGTGATCTCCTGGCATGAAGCCCATGTGAGGACTGAACCACAGTGCACGAGCTTTAAATGCGGCCAGTCAACTCTGACCAGCAGTGTTCGGGACCCTGCGGCGGAAGAGAGGCCAGGGCACTGCTGGGAAATGTGACCTCAGGCAGTGGGCACGGCAAATCTGAAACCCACACATCCATTAACTGTGGGCTAGCAACCTGGCTTGGGCCCTGGGCTACGGATCCCGCATCCCATCTTTCTCAAAGAGTAAATGGCCAGGTCTACATCGCAAAGGGCTGAAAATGTCAATGGCCAGTGAAATGCACACTAGCTCTAAGATCTTATTTCTTTCCCAGAAAAAAACCCAGAGATGCAGGGCAGCTTTGTCTCCACAGCATTTAAACAAATTGTCTGTGCCCTTCGGCTTAACCAACAGCCCTTCTCATAGCGGCACACTGCGCAGACTGGACTGATCACACCATCCCCCTTGGTCCATGGGTTTTATCACCTGACATTTGGCAATATTCCTTATCTTTGCTGGTAAACATGAAAACAGAGTTTGGAGAAAAAGGGAAAAGATGAGAAAACAAGAAAGTGTTACTCAATAAGACTTCTGTCCCAGAAGCAACACCCAAGTTGAATATGTAATAATTTAACAATGCATTCATGTCAAAAAGATTTGGGAGCTTTTGTGTTTGAAAAATTCCCACCATACAAACCGCTCAGTCACTTTTGCATGGAAAATGTCAACCCTGGCCACCCAAAGCCCCAGAACGCACAATTTGTGTGATAAGATTTAGAGCAAGTGGTTTGGAGAGGGAATGGAACTGAGTCTTCAACTTAAATTATGACCTGTTCTTGTCAGCACAGAGCAAATGCGATCACAGTTAAAAAATCAAGAACAAAACCTCTAAAATAAAGACTCTTCCCTGTACTCCTTCTCAAGTGAATGCTCTAGGTCTGATTTTTATTAGCTTTTCATGCCTCCTTTTCTGTTATAATATTGCATATAAATGAGCTAGACATGACCAACTAAAATGTTGCTATGCCAGCACTTAGAAAGCATTGCTTTAGAAAATCTAGGAACTTGTAGGTCTGGTGGCAATACGTCCACTGCAGAAGTCAACAGCTCTTCATTGAAAATGACAACTTTTTAAGCACTTTCAGAGACGGAGGCTTTCTGCTCCCATTGGCCATCCTTGACAAAAAAGCAACTGCTATCAGGGGGATAAAGGCAAAATAATGTCAAAGTTGCACATTCACCTAATTTCAAGATCTGCCCAGAGCCTGCTGAAAATGAGCTCAAATTCACTCTGTTACTCTATTAAAAATAAAACAAGTGGTATTAAAGTATATTTAATATAAAAAGTAAACTGAAAACATGATTAAAATATATTTTATATATTACTGGAACCACTTGGTCACTTGGCAATTTGTTGTATTAGACGTTATTTCAAAATGAATTCTAGAGAATTGCACATAAAATAGCACTTTTAAAAATGCAAATAGAATGCGAAAAGCCTTGATCAAATGACATCGACACCATTTGTCCATGACTGATGAATGAGGAAATGAACAAAACTCTGTGGCTGGCCATCAGTGGCCATATCACTCATAAGAAGCTATAATAAACTGATTCTATTTTCCCCATCTTTTTAAAAATAAGCACAAATGTAATACTGACTGTATTTGTATCATCACTGATTGAATATATTATCTTAGAAGCAAAAGTCTTAATGCAATTGCTAAGCTTCAAGGAAAAACCCAACATAAAGAGCAAAAGCACTTTAGACATGGTGACTGGTATGAACAATTTTGGACTTAATTTTCCAAGGCTATGAAATATTGCTACCAAAGCCAACGCACAAAATACTTTAATCTTCCATATTCACAAAAGAGTGGATCTTGAGAAGACTTAAGCTACACTTACCGTGTGCAGATGCATTTATCACAATGTACCATAACACAGAGTTTGGGTTTGTGGATGTAGGTGAAGTGCCAAGTTCACTGATTTTTGGTGCTAATTTCTGTAGGGCCGGGCTTTTGCAGCTGGTGGGGATGTTTCAGTCTTTGGTACTGGCTGAAGTGCTCCCCTGGGAGCTAAAAAGAGTTTCACTATGGAATTAACCAGGGCACAGTGAGTAAAAATTAGTCTTTTTGACAGGGTCTCAAAAGGTTTCAAAAGCAGCCAGGAGATGAGATAGCTCAGTCTCTGCCAATTTGAGACAGGAAACGTATTTTCAAGAAAGCTAGGCTGTACGGCACTATGCGTTTCCCCACATCAGTATGTTAACACTGCTTCCTAACAAAAGCAGAAACCTTAAATGGGATTGCCTGAGCTTTATAATTCTAAGGAAAAGGACTTTTTTCCACTTAATATTGCAAATGGGTCGTCTGAATGCTACTGTGCTTTTAAGTCATAGTTATTCATAACTGTAATTAAATTCAGTTATGTATAACATTTCCACTGTACACACAGTTATGCACACATAGCTTGTTGTTGGAAGATCTATTTTTCTTTTCAAGTGACCTGATCTATACCTGACAACTGCAACAAAACAGAAGAAGAAAACTTATTTTTCTGGCTGTCAATGTTTAGGAAACTCTACACGGCTCATGTTTTTAACAAAGCTACCGAGAAAATGAATGTAACCTGAGGGGCAATGTTAGGAGAATTTTTATGAGCAGTTATTTGGTGTTTATAGCACTCTGGGTACTGCCGGTTATTTGCTTTTCACATCCATTTATTCTGCTTTAGCTGCCAGAGACACTGAGACAGATGCTTCAGAAATACCTTTTAACACTGAAGACTGGCAGCTGCTTTCACAGGGTCCACGCTTCAACATCCACACTCCACTGTCGTCAGAAGTTGCAAAGCCCTTGGATCAGGGTCAAATTTTGCCATCAAAATTGCCATATAAATAAGGAAGTCTAGCATAAAACACGGCATACAAAATCCAGAATTCTTTTTTTTTGAAGTTGGCACAGGATCACTGGTTTTGCTTATCTGAACATGACCCTGCTCCCAACCTGAAATGCCCATTTGATAGTTGACCCGTGGTTGCCTTCAGTCTGGGGTTTGAGGAAGAGACTCAGTTTGCAGACAGGCCTTCTTTTGATTTGTCCTCCCTTTCTGGCCCTGCTACCCCATGGTTCAGTGTCACAGTAGGATGGACGGCATCGTCTCACTGTCATCTTCACAGCAGGGCACTGCACTCTGCTGGGAAGTCAGAAACGCTGTCAGTCTGCAGCTTCAGATGAGGCAAGAAGGAAATGTGTGGTCTGCCATTTCCTGGGCAAATGTTCAGAACAACAGCCTACTTCATAAAAATAGCCATTGTCTGTGTTCCTGAAGAAAAACACAGTTGCTGAACTTGGCGTTAAACTCAGTGCTGCAACTGTGAGGCTGGCACGTGTAAGGAACATGACCTGAATATGGGGCAGCAGGGAATTTATGGACCTTCTTGCCTTCTCTCTGAATTGCCAGACTCTAGCTAGCAGCTGAGTACCTTGCACTTCGGATTGGGGCATTTGAAACCTCCATATCACATCTGAAGACACCTCTGTGGTTAAGCAGCTGGTGGATTGCTTTCTTTAATGTTTGCCTAACTCCTGTTTCAAGATATAAATTAAAAAGAAATCCAACATCCACACTAAAGTAGATGTTCCGGTCTCACCAGAAATGTTTTATTTCAGTTATCCTAGGAAGACTAAAGAATTGTAGGGAATTTAACTCAGGTCTCCTGAAATGTAATCTGATTCTTTATCTTCCGGATAAGGTTTCTCTGCACTGGCTAATATATTTGTCATCATCCTCAGGGAAGAAAAGCCCACATTCTCACTCTTACGGTCAACAAAGGAAGAAGATAAAAAGGGTGGTGGCTTAACAGGAATCCTCAGGATTAGGACCATAGTTCAAACAGATAATTAGAAATGATTTAGAGATGTTCCTAGGCATCCTAACATGCGTTAAAAGAAAGCAACAGCATCTTCACATACACTCAGGCAGCACAAGGTGCATTGCAACTGAAACGCATTATGAGGATTCATTCCAAACATTCTTCTAAATTATAACGATACTTACTTGAGAGGAGAGAGAGAAGGATATTGCACTCAACTTTGCAAACTGACCTGTAGATAACAAAGGATAGAAAACAAGAAAATGACACATTAAGCTAGTGAGCAGCCAGGCAGTGTATTATTCTGAAGAAAGCCATGCACAAGCCTAGAAATAAAGGGAGCGATTATGGACCCAGAAAATAAACCCAATGAAAAGTGTCTTACGCAACACATCCAGCAAAAGACTGTAACAAGAACACAACTGGCAGCAGATGTGGAAGCATAAGCACTGTTAGCATTTACACTTGTGCACTAAACGTGTTTTTTTCTGGTACAGATATTTGTTATGTACAACATGCTTCAAAAAAAGAGATATAAAGAAGCCTCCTTTGAGGTTCCCTGTCCTATATTTCCTGGTGTATCTTGGGTATTCTGCTTACACTTTAATACTAATTTAGAGTTTAGCTTGAAAATCTTGCTCGGAGACAAGGTGACAAGAAATAACAAGAGTGGGTTTTGACCAACCATCTCCCATGCTACACAACATCTACACGTTTTTCTAAATGTGCTGCTTTTACACAAAGTGAGACATTTAATAACATAAAAATGGTTACCATATTGTTACTGAGGTTACCATTCTGTAACCTTAGTAGGAGTTCCTCCTCGTGGATTTTTTCAGCTGACAATTGCATTATGATAGCTACAGCCACCAGCTTTTTTTGGCTATCCAGATGAATGCAGTGTACATGTGAGTACAAATAGTAAGATAGCCTGTAATAAATTCCAACGGTTGGATGCAAAATGAGAATAGTTGACCTGGCCACTGTTCAATAGGATACCCTAAACAGAAATTTCCCAATTTTCCTTTGTTTTGGCAAGTAGAAGGAAAGTTGTGGCTTTATCTTTAGAGACTACTCAGTGACTCTAGTAGAAAAAGGAAGAGAACAGCAAAATACCACGAACTAACTGCAAAGTGCAGAGAACGAGCCAAAGCCAAAGCACATGTCTCAGGATCAATACATGACACTATTCAACCATTTCCTAATCAGCCTAGTGGTCCCTACTAACTTAATACCTATTCTTGCTTGCTTTAAAACCGTTCCCTAATTGAAAGGGCATCAGCCACACTGGGAAGGACTTCTCATACTTTGCATGCTTTGGGCCTGTGGTTATCAACTAAAAATAGTTTCTACTTAGAAGTCACTGCTTCCAAATCATTGCCTCATAGGAGCTGAGAATCTCACAGGTTTCTGTAAAGGAAACATCACAAAATTTCTTTTGGAAAAATGCTATTAAACAGAACTTACCTAGAATGAGGACTTTCTCTTCCCTCAGTGAATACATTTTTGAAAGAAAAAAGCCTTTTTCTTTTTCTGGTTTTGGGTTTGTTTTTTTCACCAGTGATAGGGAGAAGATTTCCTCCCCTTCTTCAGGGAATATTCTTGGAAGACAGTAGAAAAGCACTATTCTGACTGAAGCAAGAGTAACACTCAGCTCTGCTGAGTGACATGTATAAGTTCTACTGCACAGTGAATGCCCTTATTTTGCAGTGCACTTGCATACTCAATTTTCTGCATGTACAAAATCCTGTTGTAACTTGTGAAACTCAAGGAACACTGTTGCCATATATTGCACTTCCATACTGTCATCAAAGTACAGTCAAATTGGTCTACCCTTTCTGGAGAAAATGGATTTTTTACCAGCAATAATAACATTTATTATGCGATGCTTCACATTTATTATGCTCAGCTGTCACCGCTGAGGTACTCCTTCTTTCTAACTAACAATTACTTTCCATTACATCAGCAGTAGCTGCTCACCCTGTTCATTCCTATCTTGGATAAAAAACTGTGACAAAAACCCCCATGTCACCCACTGTTGCTTTAGTCGAGAGTCTATAACAAATCTGCTCCTGTCGTCATGTCCTTAAAGACCTTCACAGTGAAATGACTTTTGGCAGGCTACCAGGGGCATGTTGCAGACCTAAGTAAACATCAACCTCAAAACTACCTGTGATTTTGACAAGAGTCACTGAACTTTTACAAGACTAAATTATCCTAGCAGCTTTACAGAAAAGCAGACCAAAAAAGCAGCCATACTTCATTAGATCACGAGCCTGTCAGTCCCAGGTTCTTGTCTCCAAAGTGACTAGCAGTGGACACTAGAGAAAAACTACCAGAAAAAAATACTAGATTTTATTAGCTCCCAGCAATCAGCAGTTTAAATAAATCCTGCCTAGAAGGTGCTTTTGAACCTCATTTCCATACACCTGATCTCTCACTACCTGCTTAACCCTTTTTTTTTTCCCATTTATACTTTTGGTCTCTGTTATACCCTGTAGTGGTGAGTTCCAAAGTTTAACTGATCACCATGTGGGAAAATAGTTATTTTTGCTTGCTTCAGGTGTGCTCCCAAACAACTGAACTGGGTGAGCTGTCCTGACATCACTACCAACATTGTAAGAAGTAATGAATTTTATATTAGGATGATCCAAGTCAGATTAATTTAAAAACTGGTGATAATCCATTACACCAGGTAGAAGTGGTGACCATTATGTAGACAGGACAGGATATCTACAGAATTTCAGCTTCCCCCGGCAAACTTACTTTACTCAGAATCTTAAACAAACACCCTTTGAAAACTTCCTCAGGGGGTGTTTTATGACAAATCTGCAGGCTTCTCTATACTAGATGCTTGTTGAATACTTGGTCCTCTGGAATACAATTCATTTCAGACCCTTTCCTCTCCTTCCAGATTCTGACAATGACAGTAACACACAGACTGCACTCGAGCTTCAGTTCACACCGGAGAAACCGTTATGAATGTTTTTCGCTACTGGAGGAAAAAAAATAACCTAAATATAGCAAGAACTGAGCTTGACACCACCAACCAGCCTCTATAGTACAGGGGAATGAGGTCTAAGTGACTTGGTAGGCACCAGCAGAGAGCAAGCTCAGAGGCAATTCTGTCCCACCTGGTGCCCTGGTAAACTTAAGGACTACTGTTGTGTGTCTCAGGCAGTGTGGTCTTCCTGGATATGCACAAAGGCTAGATGCCTTCGTGTCTCTGGAAGAGAACAACAGCAGTTTTTGGAATGTGGCTGCTCTAGTAACTGAGACAAGATCACACCCCAGGGCCCAGGACAGGTTAAGAAGGGCACTGGGCAGCTATGGTGCATTATTGTTTCTCACTTATGGAGATGTATGGGCAGCTGGTGTCCTTCTCCCACCTGGTATGCCTCATCCTGCAGCTTCTGCTTCAGGTACTCCTCCATTTTCAGTTCGTTCTCCAGCTGGCGGACAGAGTCATTTTCATAATTTTCATCATCTGCTCTGACATAGGGGTCTCCATCTTCTGTAACCCTAAAGACAATCATTAATAAATAGCCTCCTGAGATGAATGACATTCAGAGTCAATAAAACTTCCCTTTCTTGTAAGCTATGAGGAGAGGGGGGTACTTTTAGACCAAGCACATGCTCCATTGGTTAGTATTTTCCTGGCAGTGGAAAACACTTCTGCTATTTCCCCTCTCCAGTGGTCTGGTATTGAAGTAAACCAAAGGACATAATCTGCTGAAGGCATTTTGGGGGCTCAGCCCTACGGAAATGGGTAACAAAAGTTCTCAATAACTTGATACAAAGATGTTGAACTAAAAATAACCTGGCAGTGGAAAACACTTCTGCTATTTCCCCTCTTCAGTGGTCTGGTATTGAAGTAAACCAAAGGGCATAATCTGCCGAAGGCATTTTGGGGCTCAGCCCTATGGAAATGAGTAACAAAAGTTCTCAATAACTTGATACAAAGGTGTTGAACTAAAAATAACTGGAAAGATGCCTATTGTCTTTGAGAGGAAGATTCGGGTTCTAAAAATAAAGCGGTCTGTTGACCAACTGAATTGGTCAAAAAAAAGCATTCTGTCTTTTCCATTTAACACCTTCTCTTTTTCCAGTGGGCTCCAACGGGCCCCTCAGTCTGGATAAGCAGGGAATAGGACTGCGGGGCACATTAGGGAACACAGCTGTCCCACAGCCACCACGCTGCCCGAGTGTACCAGACTGGATGCGAGACAGATCGCTCCTGAAGGCATCCTAAGTTCTGGCCTTTATTACTTACAGTGCTCACTACCGTCTAACCATGAAGCTGTCCTCACTTGGATTTAGGCATTTTTTTGTTTTGGTAACGAAACAGTTCAGAGGGAGAGAAAATATTACAGGCTGCATATAGTTTTCAACAGAAGAAGAGTGGAATGAAGAGGGCGAACCAAGCAGGTACCCACATGTCGCTGCGGATGGAGCCGGTGGCAGCAGGGCTGTGGATGTAGCCTGGCTTCCGGGCGTGGATCTGCGCGAGGAAAGCCTTCTCAGACGTTGGGGACGGAACAAGGTCATCAAAATGAGTCCGTCCAAATTCAGAATCCACATTGCTTTCTGTCTCGCTGCCCACTTCTGTGAGGCAAAAAGGTGACACATGGTTCCATTTAACTTTCACAAGAGTAAGTATACTTGCCTCTATTATTCCTCTAAGCATTTCTCTGCTTTTCCAGCTTAGAATGCCACCTCCTCATAGTGAATAACAGTATAATATTCTACATATATCTGCAGAGCTTATAGTTTTTTGTTCTTGTGGTGGGACAGAATAGGGAAGCTTTTGCTTATCTTGCTTATTAAGGATATTTTAACGAATCATAGAATCGTTTAGGTTGGAAAAGACCTTTAAGATCATGAAGTCCAACCATTAACCTAGCACTAAACCATGTCCCTAAGCACCTCGTCTGCCCGTCTTTTAAATACCTCCAGGGATGGGGACTCGACCACCTCCCTGGGCAGCCTGTTCCAATGCTTGAGAGATAGACACTACAATGAGAACACTACAGACTGCATTTTACAACAGGTTCTGTATCTTCTATAGTGAATGAAATTTCTAAAGAGTGAAATTCCACCCCACGTGGAATCACAAACAAACTTCTCAAAGTTTTCACTGTATCCAGTTGCACCTCTATGTCCATGGCTTTCAGAACTGCTGTATTCTGAAGCTTTTATTTAGGGACTTTTTTTTTTCTAAAAGCATAAAAAACTTTGGAGATAACATTACACTGGTTTATATTTTCCTACCCCCCATTTTTTCAAAGATATGTGAAATGTCAGTGTGGTGACTATCCACACTCATTAGCCTCACTCACCAGAATTTAGTTCTTTTACCAAAGACGACATGGTGTTGGTGATTGAATCCGCTGCCACCAGCAAATCATTTCTTAAGTTTCGCCTTGCACCTGAAGCAAGAGACAAAGCACAGTGTTACTATTCTTCACAAGACATACGTTTTCCCGTTGAAAGCAGTTTTAACCGCACTGAAAGCTGCCATTGTGGTAACTCAGGGTATCAAAGTCCTTACGAGGGACACGTGCAGAAGAGTTCTCTGCAGAATGGCCTCATTTGCTTATGCTGCATGCAAGAGCAGAAGCCTATCCTCATGCTTCATTTAATCACAATGCCAGATACGTGGAGATTATTCATTGCCCATCAAGCTTGCATTCGTGTGGTGACACCAGCAGACCAGGCCCGGAAGATTAAATCCAGTGTGAACTCATTTACAGTGTCTGTGGGGGAGGAGGGAAGAAATGAAGTGTTTTCTCTAAGTTCCCACAGCTCTGTTTAATGACACCATTATTGCCAGGTATTTGCCAGATAATTATGGCAAATGTTGAAGAAACATACTCGACCTCATCAAGACTGATAGGGATTTTTCTTCTCTGTTCCCTCTCAGCCTTTCCTGTAGCTCAAGGACTTTCTTGTATATTCCATAATTTACTTTTTTTTTTTCCTCTCTCTCTCATTTTTTTTTTTAAATAAAGGAAGCACTACTGTCTCTCTAAACAGCCCCAGGCTCCTTTTAAACTCTTTCTAATAATGAATCTAGAAGTGCTTCCCTGCTGAACCTGGCAATATTCCCTTAACCATCAATCACAAAAGATTCTTGTGAGCTGCATGAAATACTCCTTCCCTAGGAGCAGGCTGTGGGTAACGCCTACTTAATTCCCCCCAAACCCAAACATAGCTCCTAATGTAGCTGAATAATCAATATATCCCACAGAATCTCTAATCTTCCAGACTGGATTATTCACAGGAATTGGCAGGATTTGACTGCTGTAGATGCTTTAAAACTGGCTGAATGTAAACCAATACATTTTAAGAAGTTCCCCAAATCCTAAGGTGTTTTTTTTTTTTTTTAATATATCCTGCAGCAAATGGTTACTGGAATGTAAATTAAAGCAGTTAATCTCTCACACACACAAACACTCAGACAGCCACTCCCTCTCTAAAGTTTTCTCAGTTTTGTATCTCTGAACTATTGCAAACACTATGAAAGAGAAAAAAAAAAAACCAAACCAAGAAAAACTGTGGTTTAACCATAGCTTGTCTGCATTATGTACACATAGGCAGATCTCTGTTGGTGCAGCACAGAATGGAGTTGTAAAATCTCAGCCCCCCCCTCCCAAAATCATACATCAAGATGTGACAGAACGGCTGGCTTCAAGTTCTTTGGGTTTGACCTTCCCATCTAGAGAATATGGTAAATAATGACATAAGGCTAGATATTTATCAAATGCAGCAGTTTTTAAATGTGATCACTTACCTTTTTATATTGCTTTTTATCTTGAACAGAACACATTTATATACATTAAAAGCATTTGCCTGAGGCAGCCTTAGTATTATTTATGGATATCTTATTGTGGCAACTACATTATTTCTCTTAGTCTTAGCTCTAGAAGACACTGTCCTATAACAGCATAGGGGTTAGTGGTCCATAGTTTTTCCTGTCTCAACGTTTTTTCACAGCAGAAAGAAGAAAAACATATCTTGCCTGTTTCTTTTGCCACAGAAAATAAGATATCCCGCCACCTGTTGTGTTGGGACTAGGAATTATGTCTATGTTCAATACGTGAATTGACTAGCACTTTAGTAGAAAGCTCTTGATTGCATTATAGATTCAACCTTGTCTTAAGATACACACACAGACACAATTGCCATGAAAATCAAGGGGTAGGGTACACGAGAGGGCTGAACAAACACGCTTCCACTGTAGCAGAGGAACTCCAGAACTCTACTTAGATTTGATTTGTACTAGAGAAACAGCGGAAAAAATATTCAAATAAAAGAATTGCAGAGGTGTAAATATTTTAGGAGGGAGCAGATTAGAAAAAGGAGGAGTATTTCTTAATTTAGATCACATAGACTATTTACTTTCTTTAGTATTCAACATAATAATTTAACTTATGGCCTCAGAAACTCAAAACAGTTCAAAATTGTTACTTGACAAAAGAGTGAGTGACATGGTGCAGCCTACGGCAGTTTTCTGGAAATGGAAAGGAAGGGTTCACCTAGACTTCCAGACTCTATTCCTGTCCAGTCTTGCTGGATTCTTCTCAGAAGCCCAAAGCAAAAGAACAAGGGACAACAGTCACAAGTTGCATCAAGGGATGTCCCAATCAGATACAAGGACAAAAAGTCTCTGAGTACCTCAGACAAGTTAGTTGTAAGACTTACTTTGTGCGAAGGCTTCCTGCACATCTCCTCCCACCCCGGTCAGAGAGTCCTGAGGTGCGTGGGTTGGGGTGGAGCAGGCAGAGGCAGACCTGATGGGCATTGGAATCGGTCGACTGATAGTGTGGCTGGGTGAGGAACGTGGGGAGCCTGCCCCTTGGGTCTGCAAAAGAGTCACAAGGGGTTAAACAGGTCTTTGCAAGAGCCCTCGCCTGCTGTCCTTGTCACCCATCCCTCAGCTTAAAGTCATCATGCTGTTTGTACATCAGTTGGGTAATGATAATTTCGCTAAAAGGAATACACTGAAGTCAGTTGTTAACGGACAGCAAGGCTTCCACATAGGAAAATATTAAGTAGGAAAATGTGAGTCAAGATCTGACTTCCTTTAAGCATGGGAAAATGTCAGGCAGCTAAATTAAAAACAAAATCCAAGTTAATAAGCACCGAAGAATAGACCTTCTCTCTGCCCTCTTCCCTCTCTCCCTCCCCCAATTCACACACACATTTGATAAAACATAACCCATTCAGGCTGTGAGAAGGGGGAAGACACTGGCACCGACGTGGCTTTCAGCCTGGGCAAAGGACTTGAAACGGCCCCATCCATCAGAGAGCTGCCGTGAGAGCTGATCGCAGCCCTGCCCTCCGCCTCCCTGCAGGAGCAGTTCATGGAACATCCAACCTCTCAGTCACACAAAGTCCGAGACTCACAATAAATAATATAGCGTTATGCTTTTTTATTCAGAGCTAGAGAACTATTTTAAGCCGCTATTAAATCATACGTTATTAAATTGTTCGCTCTACAGGATAGACTCAGGCACTCCCAAAACGCTGTGGGGATAGGGCAATGTAAATTCCTGCTATGGGTTCAGCCGCTGGAAATGAAAATGTTTTAACACCAGCCATATAAAATGTCATGCTGTTAGCGCCTCACAGTTAGTATCACCTAGCTGAAACTCAAGCAGACTTTACAGAATAGTCATTTTTACAAATGCAGCTGGGGGAGTGATACCAACAGACACACTGCACCTTTTTTTGACTGTTTCAACCCCCGCCAGGGTCGTGTATCGACGTAAGGAAAAACACATGCTGGAGGCCCACACCAAACTGCACATGGCTTTTGAAGGCAAACCCGTGTTTGGTAGATGCCAAGGATGGAGGTGGCTGGAGTGCTGTTAAAGGGGAACTGCAACACACGCGCCTGGTTGTTGTACAGTGAGAAGTACCCTGAGGGCTGGTGTTTCCCTCACCCTGGCTTTATTCTGAGAATTCAGGAGGATTTCTTAACTCTTCCCAAGGCATTTATTTTGACTCCTGTAGTAGCTGCCCTGATATGATTTGGCAAATATGTTCTAAAAGACAGTAGCAGCTGATTGCAGGAGGAGTGCAGCACTGCCCTTGAGATTTTTATAAATTCCTGCCCTGGACCATAAATAATGTATCAGAATACTAAGCTATTTGTTCTTTTCTCCTATCACCCCTTTCTAAGAGACATTATCACCAGAGACACATCAAGGGCAAATTAGGTTTATGAGGAATAAGCACATTACTGATGGGAGAACAGAGGATTTAATACTTGTAATTTCTTTAATGATCGGTTTTAGAACATCTAAATGATGGATGAAAGGGAAGTCGAATATATAAAGGCCAGATGCTCTCCTGTTTCTGGAATCGTCTGTACCCACTCCAGCAGAAATGCAGATCTCTAGTCCTCCAGAGGCAGGGCACAGCGCAACCTGGAGATGCTCCAAGGTCCTTGGAGGTCACACCCCCTGCACATCAGGCAGGGGATCTGGGATCTACAGCTATCTCCTTTCATGCCCTGATGGGGCATGTTTCATCCTCTGTGAAACAAATTTGCAAAAGAATTTCTGGTTCCCAGCTCCCTCTTTTGCTTGCCCTTTTTCCTCAGCTCTCCTTTGCCTTTGATCTTGGTTCTGGGGAACACCAACAACAGTGGGAACTTTCAGAGAAGTTGAGAAAAAAACGGACAAAATTGGCTTCGTATAGTCAAGTCACAGTCAAGGAATGAACTTCAGAATAGGCATTTTATTTACTAAAAATAACAGACGCCTGCCAGTACTTCTTCACTGGAATTTTCCCACAAGAGAAATGTAAAAGCTGCAGCACACCAGTGCTTACCCTTGTGCCTGTTCTGCAGCTATGACTGAGATCTTGTCTTTATGATAAACAGTGCTCTCTTATCTGTAGCTTTCAGCGTTGGAGGGAACTGTTTGGGAAGCACAGGGAGATGAAGCATGTGGAGTTCCTTATCCAGTAAAACCCTCTCTTTTTATACTGTTTGGGCAGTATCAGACAGAACTGACGAACAGCAAGTTGAAACGAGGATATTAGGGAGTGCCTGATTTCAGAGAGGTGAACAGTTTAATTATATTTTATCCACCTAGATCCACCTCAGCCCAAGTTTGTGGGAATAGAGTGCTATTAGGATTCCTGCTTAGTGGTTATCAGGAGAAACGTGGTTTGCTAGATAGAGCGAAGGGCCTGAAACCTGCTACGATAATCAGTAGTGACTTCTTGGTAATCTCAGCAGCGAAATCGAGGACTGAATTGCTCCCAAACCTTGGCAGCCCCACCAGCTGAGGACTAAGGCATGCTGAAAGGGGAGCTACCACAGCCACCGTGGCCACGTGGACGGCTTCGGCTTTTATGTTGTACTTGGTTGCAGCTGTCAATGTTCTCGTGCCTTTTAGGAAAAGTTCTGTGTATTTTATTTAGCTCACCATCCCTAGTCAACCTGCTATGGATTTTAAGCTAACCCTTGCTAGACGGGACAAGATTTCCCACTATCAACTGTCATGTGTGCTTAGGATAAAATACTAGAAATGAAAACTGGCTTTACGGGAGCTTTAGCCCATTGCTCCCTCTGCCGGAACTGAACTGGGATGACATATGGGGAAAGCCTCATCAAAACGATAAGGATGCGAAGAACTCATTATCCTTTCTCAAGGAAAGGGCAGGAGAGAAATAGAAAGTTCATAAGCATTAGACGAATTGCCAGGCTGCTCATTCCAATTGAATTCCTCCAGAAACTAATTTAATCCCGTTTCTCTCAACAGATCATGAAATGGCATAGTGTAATGGGGATCATTTCATGGAAATTGTGAGAGTAATTCCTTAGCGTCATCACCTGGTATTCACTGAGGCTATTACTCTCGGAAGAAAAAAATCATATCTCATAATAGCCTGGAAATGTGCTTCCACTTACACTGCCCATTGAACATTTTATATGGTAGGGAAACTCTTGTCACGTTGGAAACTGCTCTTTTGTGAATGGAAGATCTTTTAATACTGTTATGCAGAATCAAGAAGACAGCCCTTATACGGAGGCGATGTCTGGTCAGATTTTTTTTTTTTGGGTGCAACAGATTGATGCTCTACAAAAGTTAGCCAAAATGTTAGTTTTATGGCACTACCCATCAACTCTGCATGCTCTGCATGCTCTGCCATAGACAGAACACATCAGACTTGTGACTGTACTTCTGCTGATGAAAGCAAGAGGAAGCGTGTTTTTTAAAAATGGAACATTTTTATTGGACTCATAAATCAGATTGCTGTCTGAAAAGTGCCTTTTTTTAGCCTGATATCTTTCGAAGATCCATTTCAATACTAAAAAACTCCAAACCAATTAAATCTTCTAAAATTTATATTCAGTAATATAATACCTGTCCTTTTTGATCTAGGTTGCAGAAGCTATTTAGAAACTACATTATTTTCCTGAAGACTCATGCAACTCTTAGCATCAGTGCTGACTTTAAGATGTGCACACAATGCTCTGACTTTTTCTGGATAAAGTGGGATTTCAAACTCATTGTCCCAGTCTAATTTAAACTCAGTTATATTTTTTTTAAAGTTCCAAAATTCTCATTACATTTTCAAAATGTTATCTATGATAGAAGTGTTCTTTAATTCATATTCTAGGTTGGTTTCACTACAATTCGGTGGTTGTTTCCATATCTTATGTGTTCTTATTTACAAGAGTGAAAAAAAGGTCAAGACTCCTTGTAGCCATGACTCACTTTCTAGAGGGCTAAGATGTCTAATTGTGAAAGTTGCTCCAAGATACTTGAAAATAATGTGTGGAAGAATTGCAAAATATTAATTTTGGTCAAAAGAACAGGCACACATTTCAAGCAAAGGAAGTAAAATAAATCACATGAACACAGTCACATTCAGGAGTTAGTGAGGCCTCCAGCAAGGAGGGAACTTACTACCTGTTTCAATTCTTCTTCCTAAAGAAAAAAGAGGATCAATCAGCACATGATATTAGCCAGGATGTAAGTGAAGAACAGAAAACAAAGCCAAATTGGGAGTACAAGGTCAAAGGCACAGCTGAGATAGTTGAAGGTATGTGACTAGGTTATGGTCCCATCTCTGCCCACTTTGAAACTCCGGAACAGTGCAAAGCGTGCAGAAAGTTACTGTTGCCTCCTACCCCAAATTCTCTGTCCAGGCAGTGCAATGACAGCAGGCAGCCCTGACTGCCAGTTGTAGCACTGCAGAATTTCATAGGTAGAGTGAAAAGTATCCTGTCTACTCCCAGCTCCCAGAAATCTGCTGGCTACTCCCTGGGCTCTGCTGCTCAGGTGCCACCAATTCCTGCATCGGGGCTGCAGAAGCCTGTGCCTGAGGAGCAGCAAATGACATAAGGGTCAAACTCATCCTTTGATGCAAATGCATGTTGCTAAATGGATCTCAGTGATAAGTCTTTCTGCTTTTATCAGAGCTGTATTTGACCCAAGTTGCACTGAATTTCCGCACAATCATTTTATCTGGCTCAGCCAACAACAAAACCGACTCTTATGCTACTGAGAGCACTTTCTTCCAAGTGAATTTCTGGCATCTGTCCTGGGGCACATCAGGTAAAATAGGGCTGGACTCTGCAAATAAAGACACATTTTCCATCTTACACAAGTCTGCCTTAAAAATGCACATGCTTTTTGCCATCTTCATTCTTAACCGAGATCCTCTGATGAGGCATGTTTCATCCATTTAACAAGGATGCTAAATGTTTCTGTATTTTTGAAAATGACCAAGTGTGGGTGGGAAAGCATCTCTAAGATCAGAGAGTTGGATGTAGCTGTCAAATGGCACATCTGACAAAACTTGCAACTGAATGGGCAAAGTTAAAGGAACTAGCAAAAGCAATTCTGTACCATCAGCTGGAGTAGGTAATAGTGTACAGTGCTGAGTTGTTTTTCTCACAGTTATTAGTTAACTCATTTTATGTGTCAGTTTGTTTCTTTTCTTATTCTTTTCCTTTTGTATTTGACGTCCTCAACAGAGAAAACTCTAAAAACACCTGACACCGGACCACAAAATATTTTGGGTTTGGACATTGCTGAATGGCCAATCCAGAGACTGCTAGCCTGAAATCCAGAGATGTGGCCAAATCCTTCTACAAAAGAGCAAACCAGGACTGTGTGGCACCATGCTGCAGTATTATTTAAAGGCCTATATTAACTCTTCAATAGATCAGAGCCTGTCTCTGATGTTCCTTCCACTTAGCAGTAGGTGACAATGATGATGCAGTGTTACTACAGGAGCAACAACATCTAAACATCATTTGAAACCCCTGAATTGAAAGACGAAGGCAAAAATACAAAGGAAAGGAAACAAAGCCAAATTTTATGGGCGGAAAATAGAGTCCTGCAGAATTCTGTGGTCATATCTCCTCCCTCTCCTCTCTTGCTTCACTCTGCCTGTTCTCCTTGGTAGTATCAGGTGGAGCTCCTTACCTTCAGCAGCTTCATGAGGCTTTCTAACTGAACCATAAGCTCCCTCCGGCTTTCCTGGAGAGCAGACATCCTTTGTTCCAGCTCATCCTTCCGCTGTCTGAAAAACAAGCAGACCCGATCAGAGCTTATCCCTCACAGCATCAGCAGTGTTTAATTGCATCGTTTCCCCAGCCTGACTAGGAGGTATATGCCTATAGACCATGGGAAAGCAAACTCACTGTATGAGTTTCAGCATAGTGCTTAGAAATGGGGCTACATGAAAGCTAGGGAGTTCCCTCATACTGAGAATATTCACGGGACTGAATACAATGATTAGGAAAAAGACAGACACCAACACAGACCCTTCTTCCAAAGAACAAATGAGCTTCAAACAAATTTGTGTTATATTCCCTTGTGGGAACGCCTGGCAATTTTTGCCTTTGGATTTCTCTAGTCAATAACCTCACTAGCTGTCAGGAGAAATTAAAGCCATGCCCTGAAGGACAGGAAATTACAGCAGGGGCACTGAACAGAGCAAGATATGAGAGAAGCTCGGAGAGTTCAGAAATTCAGCCAGAAAACCACAGTGATCTGCTTTTGCTTTTTTTTTTTTTTTTTTTTTCTTCCCCTGAAAGCAAGAGTAAGACTATCACATAGAGGAGATATAACTGCCTGAAAACAGCTCTTTGGACTCGGGATTCCAGTGTGGGTCCTGTGACAGTGTGAATACGGAGCCCCTCCAAGGGTGACAGCCAGTTTGTGCCCACATAAATGGAAACAGCTTGGATTCTGCACAGCTCCTCTGTACAGGACGGGGGTTCAGCACTTGCACATGTTCAGTCGCTAAATTGTGTGAGAGGTCCCCATATAAAGACAAAATAAAATTATTGCCCCCCCAGAGGCAGTGACATAATCAACAACATTACTGTTGAAAAATATACATATTAGGTATATTTTATATACTGCTGTGTTGCAAATAACATAACAACACTATGTCGTTAGCCTTGTACTACCTACAAAATATGACAATTTAATCCTAAATGGAAAAGTACCTGAGCCGTAAGACTTCCTATATTTAGGGAAATATGAAACCCTGATTTTGAGCCTTCTCTGTAAGTGAGCAGTTACTGATATAAACAACACTGATTTCTACAGGATTGCTCATGTGTGCTCTCTCTCACCTATATAATAGGATCATACAGTAACACTGCCAGGTTGTATTTACTCTTCTGGGGGATTAATCTGATTTCTGCTACAAATTGCCTGTGCTCGCTTTTCTTTTCCAGGCATGTAATGGCTGGAAATGCTATGAACTGTACAAAGGCAACTGAGTCTAAGAAACTGCTAATAAAAATAAGATACCCTATCCATGTAATTTGAAGTGGCAGGTCCTAGCACAGACCTCTTGCTGGGGTTTAGATGGATTCTACGGGGAGAGAGGATCTAAGCAGTGTGCAATGTACAGGCCGCTCCTTGGATTTTTTTCTGCCACTGTACTCCAGAGTAAGTTCTTGGAAGTAATGGGTTTTCCAACCTGTCTCCAAGACAGCACTGGTAATGTGAAGGAACGCTGCGCTCGGAACCTCCTTTCAGTGAGTCTGCACACCGCAGCAGCTAGTGAAAGATGCTGGGACAAGTACCCACACCATAATATACAGATTCCAGCATTTCTTAATATTATATGAACTAAATTGGTCTACTGCCCTGATTGCTTCAAGCCCCAAAACTCTGTGGGGTAACGGATGTAAATCAGTGCTGCTGTTCCGAGTCCTGTTTTACACATGATAAAAGCAGCCTTGTGACATCTTAAGCGTCTAGGAGTTTGAGGTGGTGTCAAAATTTCACAGTAAATCAAAAGCCAATCTTTTGCCTTTCAAATGGCAAGAAGGTGTGCAAAGCAGTACAGACCCACAGATTAAAAGTTATTTTCTGACTCTGGTACTGCATATTAAATCAGAAAAGATATCATAATTGAGGAACTCAGCATCTCTGCCCTAGGGACATCACATGTCAGGAAAATCAAATAGGAATATTCTGCTTTTAATATGTGTAGCAAAATTGGAAAGAGGGAAAAATTATGTAGTCAGTCCACTAACACTGCACAATCATTTGATTTTTTTTTTTTAAGGATAATGAGTTTTATTTGTCAACTACATAGAAAGCTGATCTCCTAAACCTGCTTAAAATAAACTTTCGGCTTGATGCACAGGAGCTACATTATCGGTATATTTTATGCAGTGTACACATTTTCATCACAGTCAGTTTGATATATCTCACAGAATGTCACTTGCCTGTAGATATCTAGAAGTCATTACACACTAAAATCACTCATAGAACTGAAGAAGCTAATTTGTCTTCAGATTGGAAAGCAAATGTAATTATTTGTGAAACATAAAAATATTTTAGCGTGGAAAACTCAATAATAAAACTATACAGTATTTGTAAAGAAAAAAATTAGCATAATTTCTTACAGTAATTTCCTTTGGTTATGAATCAGACCACTAAAATATTACTTGTGTGAGGAGCAGCTAAGTGGCCAAAAATGTTCTTTTGTCTTCTCATGAAAGAACTGCTCTACGGGGGGGGGATAAAATTTAATCTAGCATTGTTCCACTAGAAAGAAAGTGTTTACACTCTCTTCTCTATTCACATGAAGCGTTTTGAATAGTTCTTACTGGATTCTCTGTCTGGGTCTCACAACATGAACTTCAGGACTTGCAGGGAGCCTACGGATCTGGGCCAATGACAATTGTTCTTCTGCAATGTGCTATCCATGGCAATTAGTAAATCCATGTAGAGTATCCTAATTAACATGCAGACGCATCCATATCAATGTTTTTAGCTTGGTGGGATAATTGGAGAAATGATCCTCTACATCTTCAGCTGCTGCGGATGACATTACTCCTCATTTCCCACGTGACAAGGAGGATCATTCCGCAGCCTGGTTTTGTACCACGAAGAGAACGGACCTCTCCTCAAGAGTTCAACACATGGGGAAATTTCCAAAAATTAACGTTTAATTCTGGCTGTATTTTCATGTAGCTCTGTATTTACTTTAGCATAAACGAGAAGTCTGTGTGGCAGCATTTGTTCTGACAGAACAACATTTTTCCCCATATAATTAATGGCATTTGGACAGGGCTGCGGGGACCTATTCCAAATGACCTAAGGGCCTAACTCTGCAAACACTAATGCACATGCTTAATTTAATGTAGATGAGTAATATGTGAGATTCCTCATGCATGCTGTTTAAAGCATAAGCTTAATTACTTCTAGGACTACAGCCTGTGTCCAAAACGGAGAAAAAATACACATTGTATTATTTACTTAAAAAAGCCCCCAAAACCGTAAGCCAGGCTTAGCTCTTATTTCTTCTCTTATTGAGAATGACTGGCTGGTCCCAGTCACGGCCAGAGGTTTCACTGCTGTGGTCTTACCTCAGGAGCCGGAGCTCTGCAAGGAGAGTGGGATTTTGTTGTGCCTTCTCCGGTGTGGGCTGAGACGCTTGCTCATGTTCAAGTCGCAGCCTCTGGATCTCCTGTAGGATTTCTCTTGGGGAGGAGAATAAGGAGAAGACTACAAGTCAGTATTTTTCCACAAAACCAGCTCACTGGACATTGCAGGAGAGTATGATTGTATGTAACTCTTCATCAGCATAGATATAATGACTGGGCTCCAGCCAACAAAAGAAGCCCTCAGCAATGGGAGATGGCTCTGGATTTTTTTTAAATAAACTTTTAGGATTTGACCATAAAGGGAAATATTTCTTCAAGACCCACAAAAATCAGAGGTAGACATGAAATAGCTCTATGCTTAATTAAACTGCTCCCTTCTAATTCTTTCCCACAAACATTTCAAACACCACATGAACTTAACAAAAATTAAAATAACCTCTTTAGCCTTCTTGAGTATCAGAGTAAATATTTAGCACTTAAAAAAACCACTTTTAGTGTAAGTAGAGACGTGAGAGCGGTCAACAAATCATGGAGAAGCAGTTTAATAGGACTCGTTACGACTGGCTTGCCAGTCCTGGAGCGCTGTCAAAAGGCTAATACAAAGCTTCGCAGCAGAAGGTTGAAACCTTTGTGAATTTTGTCTCTACAACGTGCTGGATAGCAGACGGTCAGGAGGCAGCCTCAAACTCTGAAAGACAAATCGAGACTGGAGCTGGTGGCTCATTACACGCTGACAGAAGGCAGCGCAGAGTTTGGAATAGGAAACCATCTGGTCTGGGCTGGCCTCTATTTTACAGTCCGGCAGTAAAAGCAGAGCTCTGCTGCCATGCACTTCATGCATCAGGCAGTCTCATACCTAGGGCCAGATCTTCGGCTGCTTCACTCCTTTTTGGGATCGGCTGGCCTATTTCTCCTGGACACTCTCTCTCGGTCTCGGTCACGTTTGTACCTAGTGTCTCATTTAATCAGCAGCCTAACTTGCTGCTAACCTTTCTGCAAGCCTTTCCCAGGCAGACTGTTCTCGAGAGCTTTAATCATCTTTTTCACAAATAAAAGCAGGGGAGCATAACATTACCAGCGTGACCGATCCTTTTATCATTTCATGTTATAGGGATCAAACTCAAAGTTAATCTGGTTTTGAATCAGGACAGGCTTTTTTTTTTTTTAAACTCTTAACAAACAGCAGCTGCAAACAGTAAAGTATCAATGATTATATCACATCATTGAACAGTACACTCATTAAAACACAGGGTGGCTATGGATTTCAAAGCCTTTCTCATCCTCAGTGGACCTTTTTGTACCCTCTGCTTTTTGTAGGGGGAGGTGTATGAGCATGTGTAAGCACATTGCACAGAAGTAGGTGGTAAAAAATGTTAAGAAACAAACGAACATACATAATATATGGGACCGAACAAAACCAGGTACTTTGTGGATGCTTACCGGTTTTTATTTTCAAGCTCTGCAATCAGCTGCCGTTGTTGCTTGTTTGCATCAATGGTGAAGGAGATATCTGATGCCCCTCTCTGCTGACCCTGCTGCTGTCGTAAAAAAAAAAAGGAGAAGGCTGCATTGAAGGAAGAATAACCAGCATGCACCCATGAGTTCAACACAGATCTGTTCTGTGAAATCTGCTTACAGAAAATGCAGTACCAGGCTTGCCTACACTAAAAAAAGAGCATCCATGTTGTGCTCGTACCAGTATGGCTCCATTGCTAGTACAAGCAGGCTAAGTGCTAGAGTAAATAAGACTCAGTGTTTACCATCCTGTCATTCACTGCTTCTTCAAGGAGCTTCCTCTGAACCAGTCGTAAAAGGCAACGGTGCTGCCACAAGCAGTTGCTGTAGCATGGCTCTTAATTTTGATACTACAGACAAGAGGAAGACACTGAAGCAAAAACCTCTCTCCAAAAAGAAGGGGATGTGTTTCTCGTGCAGTGAAGCTTCGTTCTCTTGAAAGTATGGTTTTACTTTTGGTTTGAAAGCTGTACTCAGCTTTCAGTCTGGCTCTGTGGCCCATTTGGCCAAGTTTTTCTATACGCTCTGACGATAATTCAGAAAACCTCTTTCCCCAGTCCTTTGGGTACAGCAGAAGCCTTTTTCCCCCAATAAAATGAAGTGGGAATTAAACTATTTCTTACCAAACTAGGCAGTGCTCACTACAGCTTGCTATGCTCTAGGACTATGCTCTTTTTTCACATTCATCAGCAATAACCAAATATTGTTTTCCTTGTTCACACTCCTGTGTTTCAGTATTGTATCAATGACAACACAGAGCAAGACATTTAAAATTTCACATCTATCAAAGATATCCATTTATTTCTAACTCCAGCCTGAAAGAATCAGACATTAAAAAATACTCTGCTGAGTTACTGCTGTGATCGGAGTGCTTCTCACCATAAAAACCCTGCGAAGTGTAACTCTGGAGCCCAACGTTATGTGATGCCAGGCACCTCCTCCTCCAGGAGGTGGAACCTCAAAAAGGAGGAAGCTACATCTCAGTGCTAACCTTGTTAGCACTGTCTGTGGGGAAAGGGCGGAACATTACACCTGTAACCATTTACTATTTTTTCTGCTACAGGTACATTTTTCCCATTGACACTCCAACCACAGGAAAGCAGAGCAGTGCACAAAGAAGAACTGATACATGGCTGGTGGATGCCCCGACTAACACAGGGGGAAGCAGGAGCTTTATCCTGAATCCCCAGTGTTATTAATACATTTTGTTCCTTAAAAACCAGAATGACCATCGGCAAAACTTTAAAAATTTCCACTGTGCTCCTAATGTGGTGGCACTCTTGTGCTCAGGAAGATTTCTGTATACAGAAACCTTCTCCTTTCCTTTGCTCTCTTTTGTTCAAAGAGCACAGATGGATGACAACAAGAAATTCAGTATTTTCCTTCAAACCAGCTGTATTTAAAAGTTACTTAAATAGTGTTTCTGAAGTTTTCCCCCATATCACAGACACACGTTATACACAACCGATTTCTACCAGTTTCTACCCAGAGACATTATTAATGGGAAATGTTGTTCCCATAAAGAATTACCATCCTTCAGAAACAGAACCATAACCTACAGGTTGCCTTAAATCTGCAACACTGTGTCACACCTCTGGAAGGGACTGATTTGGGCTGGGCTGGCAGACCCATGCACCCCTCTCTCCCCGCCGCGGCTGCAGGTCGTGTGCCCACGACAGACGGCTGCACGGGGCGGCAGATCCATCTTCACCGCCTTCGCCTGGGATGAACGTGACTCAATGTTTTTACAGGGAGAGCGATGCCTGATTTTGCCCTTTCAACTGACCCCGCAGTGTGAAAATACGCTTCCTGACACCCCGGACCGGCTGCTTCTCACTTAACCATCATTTATGGCACCTTGTTGTATCAAATGTGCTGAGGTGGGAAAAAAGTAACTAGGCTGACCTTATTTGTGCCATTTAAGATTTTATATACTTCGATTAGGTTCCTGCTTCATTCTCTCTTACTCCTGAATATAGTTAGTGAGGTTTTAGCCTGCCGTCACCTTCTATCTTGGGATACATAGAGCAGAATAATCATTGCTCTGAAATGAAAATGGGAGCCAGGGCTAATGCAGGGGGTCACTGCAGTCATCCTACTGAAGATCATTCTTTAAAATCCTCAGCACTTAGGGCCCTAGTGGCTGTGATATTTGAACTAAAGAGTAAAATGATTCACCACCCCATTTTTCCACCGCAGTAAATCATTAACCTTTAACCAAAGCTAGTCCAGACAACATTTTCTAGTCTTTCCTGAGTTCAGGGTGTCAGATTCCCTTTGCTGTAATTGTTTAAACACCATTGCATTAGTATATAGGTTATATGCATTAGTATGTAGGTTCTTCAGTTTAAATGGACTGCATAAAAGTGTTACTATTAAAGCATTACAGTGTCTGATGAAAAGGATAGGGAAAAATAATCCATTAATCATTATGAGTGTCAGATGTAATTTCCCTGATCTTGCCAAGACCCTGGAACATGACAGAAGGAAAGTACCTTCCTTTAATTAAAACACTTACTGATGAAGAAGTTTCTGCTGCCAGCCTTGCTGCATACCTGGCGATCAGCTTATGCTCTTCATCCAGGCGACTTGCGCTGTCGAGCACGCTGCTCAGGGTTGGAGGGGAAGGAGGGACGACATGTTAATGCACGGTAAAAAAGACCATCGCTCTGTCACACTGCCCACTCACACACCCTCGTTACAGAATTTAAGCAGCAAAACGTCGCCAAATTAACAACGGCAGATGTTAATTGAGCAAAGGGGAGGACTGCGAGGATAATTTCCCTGGGAGGAAGAGCTCTAGGGGCCAGGCAGCGCCTTCCTTTAGGGGGAAACAGCAGCGGTCTGCAGCCCCTGGCCAAGGCTGTGCAAGATGCAGCTCGCAGACCACTCTGTCCCAAGAGGGGTGAGAGGTGGTTAGGGCCACCAGTCAGCATCTGGTTTTACTTCTCAGCTTTGTCGTATCACCTAGAAGAGTGATTAGTCTTTGGATTAGCGGGAACCTTGGTGTTTGTAGAGAAAAACTTTGGAAGCTTTGTCAGATTTGCAACAGAAAACAGTATTTTGGACAGTTTTGCAGGGCACTTACCAAGGCCTCATGGACCACAGTTTGGAACTACTGATCTAGGAATTTATCATCAGACCTTCTCTTTTATTCTCGGTTTCTTGATATTTGCAAGTAAGATTTCGGAGAATCACATAATGGTGAAAGAACTAAACAGCAAATACACTGAATTCCTTTAAAGTATTGCATCTTACTACTTTTTTTTTCCCCCTTAGAATATCAAAGGCAAATATTTCTCTCAGGTTATTCCCTTGCCAGCTGTCCTTATTTTAAATGGAGGCTATTATTTAGTCAGATGAGCAGGAAAAAGGTAATATAGTAAGAACCTTTACTATCTCTAAACATTTAGAACTTTGTGGAGGAACCATCAAAACTAATAAACTGACAAAAAAAGAAATCTGAAGAGGACTTAGTTAACCCTTGATAATCCCAGGATTTAGAATCCTATATGGCATTACTTTTAGTATATACAAGAGAAAAAAAATGAAGCCCCTAAGAAGAGTTGAGAACACCACTTTGGTGTGTGGAATACAAGTCAGGCTGCAGACTATCGCAGCCCGAGGTAAGCCTAACCTCTTCTCTTACCCCTTGGCAAGTGTCTAAAGTTTTGGCTAAGGGAGACAGGCACAGGCCTCCCTGCCCATGGGCTCGCCAGGGCACGTGACTGGTTGCTGGCGAATGAGCTTCACGTTTCAAAAGAGTGTGCAAAACAAGGGTTATTTTGGGCATGGGAATCTTACTCTGATTTTTGCCAGAAATTGTATCTTGAACTTGAAAAGCCTTGCAGATGAAAATAGCACTGGTGCAAAAGGTTCTGCTTTTGAAGAATCAGCTTCTTTAAAAGGAAAAGGAAATATTTCTCCAGAATTTCTCAGTGACTTCATATCCCCAGGTACCTCGGGGAACTACAATGCACATCTTTTGGTTGGCTTGATTAAGTCCACTGGGATTTAGAAGTTATGTCTGAAAGATGAGTAGTGGTTGATATCCACTGATCGTTAAACTAAAGCTAGGAGTCCTGTGGATTTGTTATGGCTTGCTGAGGTAAGGGAAAAGAGACAAACACCATTTTTCTCTCATTCTGACAATAACCTGTGAGCCCACAGACATGAAGTTTAGAAAAACAGTAAAGCTACAAGACAGACCCAGAGGGTTCTGTGTAAGCTAAGCTTGTGTGGCAGACCAAATATAAGACTTCTGGTGGTAGATGAACACTGATTTTTTTGGTTTTGGTTATGTTTAACTTATTTTGTTGCACACATAGCTTGATTCTACGCTTACTCAGATTCTTGTGGGATAACTGATTTACTTTCTGAAAAGACCCAAGCTAAAGATATTTTTCTAGATTGATACAGTTCTGCTTCTTACATAGTCATGCTTACTGTCCTTGTATGGCATGCAGAGAAAGAAAGGGGCAAGCAACTCTTGCAGACACATAAAATTATGCAAACCAGGTAATAAGGGTTACTTTCATGACAGTATAATTAATTTTTAATTTTTCCATAATGACTAAACCATCACCTCCTAACAGATGGCTGTGAAAACAGCAAGCATTCAGCATCAATTCTCCTTTTTACAGCAATGTGCAACCATATTATCCATCCTGGAAAAATAATGGATTATGGTTCCACTTGCTGGCATAACACAATCTGCAACATGGTCCCGAGATGTGAGTTAACCCCTGAGACAATGACTGTACTGAATGAACCAAGCCACTGCAGCTTTTTGATTCCTACTTGCTATTTAATGTCTTTGATATATATTTATGTGTAGGTGGATATCACAAAATAGATGTAGCAGCACGTCAAATTTGGTCTATGAGTGCCACAAATCACTGGTCCCGAAGCTTTGTAAATTAAATTTCAATGCCTGAGATAAATTTAATTCTGGAATGTACCTTTCTCTGTGATCATTAAGCACAGAGGTATGCAGAGCAGCATTAGCCTCGACTGCCAAGACTTTTATGTCTCAGAGTTCTGATTTGCCATAATTCACTTCTGTGTTACTTCAGCAACTTCATGGACAACGATGCAGTGAAATACACATGAGCTTTAAAATATTATGAATATGTGTGCAGAATTTGGGGCCCTCAAGAGGATGATTCAGGCATCCTTTTGAAAGAAAACGAACATTTTGCATACAAATATCCTGCTGCTGATCCTTTTTTTCTAAAAAAGTTAAACAATGGTTTTAATACTGCTTCTCCATTAGTGACCTTTCCTTTAAAGACTTTATAATTATTAGCAATAATTGGTCTGGCAGAGTTATTATCATTCAGATGTAGCATGAATATCTAATCTTATTGCCTGTACAATGGGACTTCTTTGTTAGGCTTTAGTTGATCTGTGTAATATTCCACAGTCTAAAGGAGATCCATAAAAAGAGAAGGATCTCAAAACTCCAGACAAAGAATGAAAAATATGATAGCCTGTGGACAGAGGACTAATGCTGGAGGATCTTTGCTGTTTCTCAGGCTTTAGATGTGTCAAATCAGCCTGTTCCGCAGTAGGCACCCTGCAATAGGTGATATGGATGTCCCCCGATGGTCTTAAAATTATCTCACCACTGGTTAGGTAAGCGTCAGAACTGCCAATTTCTTGCGAAAATTGCAATGGCGGCATCAGTGCGGTCTTATTCTCATGCTCTTATTCTACAAACTTTCACTTAATAAATAACTTACTATAGAAAATACTGACAAATTAAAGGGTACGTTTCTAAGCCTCGGTCTGAGGATTGTTCATCTGTAACGCCCTCAAAATTATCCTGGTTTTATGACACTTTAAACTGAGCGCCATCACCTGAGCCCTCTGCTACTGGTAATTTGCCATTTACTTCAGAATCACCAAGATTTTACCACCACAATGTTAATACCACTAAGGTATGTGCATATAATCATAAAAACTAACTCAGTTCAAGGGAGCCAAGTGGCTATACACTTCCTCTGTAATCGGTGGGTCTGTGAATGTTCTTCCTCTTTCTAGGGACGATTCGACCAACCCTCCTAGCTGCAGTTAGCTGCTGCGCACCCTCCCAATAAACATTTTTAAAAATACCAGAGAATGCATGGCACTTTTACAGTACAGAAATATGAGTCACCGCAGTACTACACAGCATGACATAACAAAATCAGAAAGTAGCTTTCTGTGGAACAAAAATAACCCCCGACTTATAACACATTTTATCTTATTTTCTTCTGCACCTGAAAAGACTGAAATATGTGGAATTAGTATTTAAAACTAGGTAATGCCTCTACCTTGTATGAAAAAAAAAAGGAAAACTATTTGCACTTAAAGTTCTTTTTCAGAATCAGACACTAAAGATGAACTAAATTAATTATCAAGTATTCTTTTTACCTGCTAAAACACACTTTATGATTACACTAACCAAAATATCTGGCTAAGGGGTACTTTTTCTACCCATACAGTTACTATAAATAATGAATTAAGTCTTTCTCTTGTTTCTTAGTTTGCCCTGGAGCACTGAAGTCTAAAAAAATCCTCAAGTAGCTTATTAGCTTGTGAGGGATAGAAAGGAAAACTTGTACTTCTAGTTGTGGTATCAAATAATTGCAGATGAAAAATAAAGATAGGCAATGAAAATTAATTGAATTAATTAAAAAAAAACCCCAATATAAATACTAGCTACACTTAAAACAGGAAAAAAAAGGTATACTGGGCTATACTGGACTGATCATTAGCTACAATAAATTAGCCTGACTCAATATGTAACAAAACCCCCCTCATTTTGTTTTGAAATGCTACTATATAGCTCTCAAGATAACGTTATGTATTATGCTCACAAAGTATTTCTGTAGGTTTTCCTTTCAGATAAAGATCCAGCTACAATCATTCCTCTTTTCCTCTTTGGCTGCCACTTGAAAATATGTGATGGCACGTGTGGGTATGCACGCGTGGTATTTTGCAGGCAGGTACAACAGCTGAGCTGGCTGGCTGCAGCATCCCCTAAATAAGAAGCTACCTGATTATGGAAAAGTATGTACTTTACCCAAGTTACCAGAGCTTGCTGAGCTGCAGGGTGAAATAACTTGAACTCAGCACCATCCTAACAGAGCTGGCTGGGTTTTGAACAAACTGCATCCAGCCACTTTGGGGCACAGGCAAGAGGAGTTCGCCTTTGCCTGATGATGCCTCCCCAGGCTGTAGGAGATGCAGCAGCTCAGCCTCCTGCAGAGGCCTCACCTACCTCTCCTAGAAACTGGCTTCACGCAGGAGCTTCAGGATGGCAACACTTTGTTCTTCTCATGTTTACCAAAATACAGCCATTCACTTTCTCAGCTACCAGTCTCATTGCAGAAAAGGGCAATGCAGCATGGTTTGATGCATGACTAAAGCTGCTGTCCCTCTTGGTTACATCTGTTAAAATCTAATCTAATAAATAACTGAGATTTGTTTCTCGTTGAGGATCCTGTGACTGCATTGATTTAATGTCAGTAATCAGATGTTATGTAATATGCTTTGCATTGGTTATTTAAACAATTAAGGCCATTATCAGTCACTCTCCATTCATCCCTCAAAAACATTCAATTTGAAGGATGTTATGGCACATAATTTCTATGTGCATATTCGGATACAAATGTGCTATGACAGTGAGGTTAGCTCAAAAGCTTGAAGGAACAGGTTGGAAAATACCGGATAAAACTTAGAGGACGAAGATGGTCAAGATGAGGCGAAGCACTCACAAGGGGATCTAACTGAAGCTAAATGAATTACAGACATCGCATTGGTAGCCTAGCGCCAAAAATTACTCTAAATCAAGTCCATTCTTTGCTGGCCTCTTGAACAACTGCATCAAGTAAATCACCCCTGGCAGGTAGGGCCACATTTACTTCTCCCTGACGAACCAGACCGAGTGGTAGTGTACTCCTGCCCTCTTCAATTACAGGCGGGCAATGACTGGTCTAAACACATGCCCCCAGTAGCTTGTGTTCACAGCCACAGTGTAAATGTTATTCAGTAAGCCTGCCTTCTGAAGTGCTGCTCCAGGAATGAAATTCCCCTTCAAAATGTTTTTGTTTTGAAGAAATGGTTTTCATTTTCTTCACTAAAAAAAACAGTTTGCCTTTTTTTTTTTTTCCCCCATGGGCACATTCCAGTGGGATGCAGAGTAGAGAAGCAGATCCAGACGAATGAAGGCAGACTCTTTTCTCCACTGGGCACAGCTACATGGCAAACTACCCCCATTTTCAACTGGAGCTACATGAAGAAGTGAATTTTGTAAGACTGCAGAGAACCATTGCATTCACCCTCCCCAAAGAAGTTGCTTGTTGCCTTATCTACATATAAGAGTAAACTGAGAGTTTCTCCTAACCTGGGAAATATTCTGCAATAGCAGTACGGGAAACCAAAGGGCTCTTTATGAGCAAAAGAAACCTTGCGAGCACAGTTTTGTTAGAAACACTGTACAGTTTTCTGTTCAGTGCCACATTTTCTAGGGCCATACCCTACGCCGCTCACCACCTTGCTGGTGCAGGGCTGCCAAGTCTAGAGTTTTGTTGCCCTTGGAGAGGTGAACCAGCAGTTCCCCTCCCCAGGGTGGCCTGCTGCGATGCCACCATCCGCAAGTGCTGGGACGGCAGGTGGGTTTAGTAGACAAAGCTCCGTATTCACTCCAGCAGAAATAATGAACCATGTTCAAGACATGCATTTGAAAACCCATCACGCCTGAGTCTGAATGAAAGATAAGGGCAAATTCACACACAAGATTCCAACAATGCAGAAATCAGGCAGAGTTAAAAACAATGCCTGATGTATGTAAAAGTTGACATGAACTCCTTCCTTCACTAGGCTAATAAGCAAATTGCTATTATTATCATTTACATACTATTACCACTTCTTACTTTCAAGGTAAGGTGAAGCTACAAATTACATATCACCTCAAAAAATTATTACCTTGAAAACAGACTTGTTAGTCATTGTTTTATGAAGGTTTCTGTACCATCACCCAGTCCTGCACCGACTAGAGCATGGTATGCCAAATGAAAGTGCATAGCCATTCTTAACCAAGCAATTCTTTGCAATACCTTGCTATTTAACATAACTAAAGAGAACAGCAGCAATTGCCACAATTCCCCAGCTTTGGGAGGACATACCCCATATTCACAGGCATTCCCTTTAGGTTAGTGCTCGTAAAGAGCTGCTTCAGCTTGTAGCCAGGAGGAAACAATGAGAGCATTTGGGCGACCAACGTCCCTTGCCTGGGTTCCCCAAAGGTGCCAAACCTGCACTAACCGTGCGGGGTTGCTCTGCAGCATGTTGACATACAACCCGATGAGTACATGTTCATCGGCCAGCCTGTCTGCAACATCGAGGCTGTACTGTAACCTGAAAAGGGGACGGGGGGAGAGAGGGTGCGGTCCGGACAGACAGAGGGAAATAAACAGAGAAAGCAGGAGCAAGTAAGATTGCGAAATGGGAATTTAGGAATGAATACTTAAGTGTTCTTAGGAAAAAAAATCAAAACCAAAACAAACAAGTGCACAAATTATTTTGTTGTTATTGTAATTTATATGTTAAGTATTTAATGGCTGTGGATGGTAGAATCCCACTCGATTACAGAGTCAGCCTCAGGAATCAGTGAGATGCCAGATCAGGCCAGGGGCTGGAGCTGTACAGCACCATTTATTTCAAAATACAGCAGATTGTGAGGTTGACACTATTTGCTTTAATAGACTATGTACTGCATATATACGTTAAATATACATGTTACACACATGACTAACATACTGAAATCACAAGTTGGATTTGCTTGGAAGTATCTGATCAAGACCTCACGCATCCAGGTGTACATAAATATATTTAAACATGCCCTACTTAGCTCACTGGATTAATTGGTTAGAGCACTTTTCTCAGGGAAGATGTTTATAGAACACATTAAAAGCCGGAGGAATAGAGGAAAAGGTTTTGGTTTAGCTGTGTTAGTGCAAGCTACGAACATACTCTCTCTTTAACTTACCCTTTGCCTTTCAAGAAAGCTGGAGCAGCCCTAGCCAGCAGTTTGCTCTGCTCTACTTCAGTATTCTTGGAAGGAGAGCTAGTTAGTAAGACAGGAAAACTAAGAAGAAGGTAAACAGTGATGTCTGAAATTCATTACAGAACAGAGTTTGGAGAAACTCATTCAAGTGCCCTGGACTGAATAAAATTAGCAACAGAAGCTTTAAAGAAATTTTAGAAAACTTAAGGAAATGCAAAGTCAGGAATTAGAGGTTTCCCTCCTGTTCTCCAAAAGCAAACTATAGTGCCTTCACTGCAGAAAAGACAAACAAAATGTGCTTCTCTCACAAATGGAGAGCTGAAGGCTTGTGGAATTTCCAGGCGGAGTCCGAGATAAAACATCACCTTAAAAGCAGCTTTCGAGCTGGGAAAGCTTCACCATAACAGCCAAATAGCTTTTCTCCACATTTGCCATAAGATAGCGTCAATAATCTATGGAAATGACTTTTTAGATCCAGTGATGGGATACATCAGTTTAATTTTCAGAAGTACTGTTCCTCTGTTGATTGTAAAAAAATATATATATACTTCACCAAACCCACTTTTTTTCCTCAATTACAGTATTTAATGGATTGCAGTAACTGCATCTTTCCCAATGATAAAATATCCATGTTAATAAGATAACACTGGCTAAAAATGGAGATGTTGAAATGTTAGGTTTTTTTCATGCTGCAGCACTTTTGGTTTAAGAAACAACAAAGCAAGTAAAAAAAAAATCTCTTTTTAAAAAATTATAAAAATTATTCACCTTTATTTTTTGGTTTGGCTACTGATACTGTAAATGTCTTTGATCAAAAGATGGGTGCATGAGCATGCATGCACCTGTGCATCCAGGGATGTGGGGGTATGCGCGTGTGTACAGGCAGATGAGCTTGCACAAATGTGATGCATGATAAATCTGAGCAGTTGTGGCTTTGATGGACCCAAGATCAAAATCTTTAATATTAGGACAAAGAAGGAATTCATGTAAGATGAGGTGTGTGCCATTCCCCTCCTTTTGGGAGGTTAAGGTTGGCAGAGGAATTCCGAAAAGGATGGTACTGAAGGGTGTCCTAAGAACACAAGCCCTATTGATTTATAATAAATCTGGAAGATAGCTGAATGAAATGCTGTATTACACAAGAAAAAATGCTTGCTTACATTTCCATGCCCATCAGCATGCTACTTATGTGTGTTGCGCTTCCACTGAAGTGATATCCACACAGATAAACATGCTCCATGCCATCTAGAAGGATAAGTTTTCCACCCATGTTTTCTTCCCAGTTACAGAAGGAAAATGCATTCAAGGCATACAGGGTGTGCCATTTCAGCCAAAAATGCAGCTTTTGATTCTTAAAGCAAATAAATTGCCACAATGGGAGACCAAAGACCCCAGGGCAGATTTTATGCTTTGCGTTCTCACAGTGCAGTGTGATGCCCCCTCTACCAACCATAAGTTCTCCCCTCCTATGCTCCACAGCAACAGAGTTAGGGTGGAGAGACGGGCAAGAAAACATTACTTGTTGAGCAATTGATATGTCTATCAATGTCCGTTTCCTTCTTAGCTGGTTAAGCAAACTTCTCATGAGCTATGTTTTCTAAGCTTTTCTGATGTTTGGGGGTCTCCTGTGGACTCTGTCATACTGGTTAGCACACTGGTCTCCATGCTGTTGCCCTACATTGGGTGCAAACCTCCAGGCAGATGTCTCCTCCTGCAGGGAATGAGTTTTAATGGCTTTCCACATGATGCCCCAGGGTCAGATGCAATCTAGCAATCGTATTGCTGACTTCAGTTAGTCTGTGGTTCACTGCAACTGCTAGGTCCTCTGTTAAAATATTTCTGTCCATCCAATTATGCTCCATCTTTTATTTGATTATTTACTTCCTTGCAACAGCACTTTCCACTTATAATTACTGAGTTTCCTCTAACTGATTTCAGATCATTTGGACATCAATTACTACCATTGCAACTGAGCTCATTTTTTAATTTAGAAACTGCTCTCCAAGCACTCCTTCCCATAACTAGTTCAACCTTTGTACCATCTACAAATTGCATACACTCACTCTATTGCTCCCACTAGGTCATTACAAGAAATAGCGCATAGTGTCTGACTTAGGATAGCCTTCAAGAATCCCAGATGATATGTCCTCCTCCTAGAATGACAGCAAACTTTTGAAAATGTAATTACTGATTTTCAGTGTTGCTCTTATACTAATTTCCCCCAGTCCATGTTTCCTTTGGGTACTTCTGGGACTATTGTCAAAAGTCCTTTTAAGGTCAACCTGTATCATGCCTGCTGCTTCTTTTTTACCTACTAGACACGTTATCCTGTCAATGAAATAAATTAGTTTGGTTTGACATAATTTGTTCTTGACAAATCCATGCTGGTTATTTCTCATTGGTTTATTATCCTCCAGGTGCTTACTAATTCTTTCATAACTTCAGTATCTTTGGATACCAAGGCTGCCTCTTGTATAATCCCTTCGATCTTTGTCCATGTTTCTGCCTTCAGCCTTCCTTGATTTGGAAGAGCTAACATTTATCCTTCTTGTTGTTCCTACATCTTGCACATGTTCCCCAAAATACAGCTAATACTCCAGAGATTGTTTTGGCCACAGTGAGTTTCTCTGGGTCCTCCAACTGGAACATATCTTTTAAAGATATATTCCTGTTAAAATGGAACATTTTGTAAAATGCCAAAAAATGCTTCCTCATCCAAATTAAGAGACAGAACCTCCAACTCCGAGCAGATGTCTACAAAGATGTAGACCTAACAATATTCGTGTAAATGTTATACCCTCTTCAGTGGCTACCTGGCTACTCAACAATCAGACATATAAACCCTTCCTTTAGCAGGTAGAATATTGCTGATGAAATAAGGAGGATTCTCATCTTGTTCTGAACATGACATATGAAGGCAACATGCAGTTCAAGTCTACCACACTTCTTACGGATAGAAACATGGACAACAGCAACAATCAGTATATTTTGCTCTAAAGTTAGCTGTCACCCAGAAATTTGGCCTAGTCTCTTGCTATGCCCAAGTAGAATATCCAATTATTTTTAGCTTTTATGTGGAGTTCAAAAAACGCACCAGCTACTCTGACTCAGCATTAAAGAAGACTCAGTTTCTCCTTGGCTATGGACATTTGACACCGTAGTGCATTCTTCCTATCTATCACAGAATTGCCAAGTAATTTCAAGTTCAGCAGAATGTGCTGTATCACTCCATTTATTCCAGTTTATTACTCCTTTAGAAGAACTAAATGTATTCGCAGTGACGGGGGGCTGAGAAAAATGCCAAAAAAAAAAAGTTCTGCTTCATCTTATCTCGCCTTAGTCCTATAATCTGGTATCTTATTTCTTAAGAAAGTGAAAGAGATTGTACCCTTTACTACGGTAGCTATGTAGTTGAAGGCAGCACTGACAGACTGCAGCTGGGGAACAAAAGAATCCGAATAAGGAAGAAAAACATTGATTCAGGGTATAGAGTTATTCCTCTTGACTGGGCAGAAGTTTCTATAATGCTCAATTTACCTGTTTTGACATATGTTATTCATTGGGTTTGCAAGGTCATTACCTGCTCTGCAGCAACATTCCCTTGTTCTGCTGCCCTCTAGGTAGTCGGAGATCACAAAAACAAATGTGAGATCAAAAACTGTACGTTAGCTACAGTAAAAAAATTACAGGACTTGTGGTTTTGATCACATACTAGCTGTCATGGCAGCAAATGACTGTGATTTGGTATTTGGGAGCAGATCACAGATTTTTTGTTTCACAAAAAAAAAAGAAAATCACATTTATTGCTGATCTCAATTTCCACGCTGTGTATATTTAGAAGAAAGGAGCTTGTAATTGTAATGCCAACCTCCTCATTAAAGCTTTCTGATGGACTTGGTGGCTCAAACTAAGCAAAGCAAGCAGAGAAATTTTAAGCAGACTTCAATTCTGAAGTGGCTTGAAGAAACTAAGAAGCATCTCAGGGAAAGCCTAAATCTGACCTCCCTTATGCTTTGGAATAATTATGTACCTACCCAAAATCAGTGCTTCAGATGCAATTAAAACTGCAAATAATATGTAATGTTCAATCTTCTTTCAGCTGTACCCCACAATTTGTCATTGTATTTACCAGTCAAAGATCTTTCCTCTAATAAGATTCTTTTCCCTTTTTCACCCATGAATCCAGAAATGAAGATGATATTGTGCTGAACTTATGAGACCATATCCTTTTCCAGCAGCAGAACGAGCCGGTGTGCTGAATTCAGCATTTGCTGCTACAGGGAAAAACTGGTTGCGAATGGTTATGTTCTTATGTCAACACAACTAGCTGAAATAAATACCATGGGAACGCTACAAGTGACAATCTATGCCAATTCTCCTTTGAATAAACATTCTAATTACATAAAAACTTCCTTTAAAGCTATCTGAAATCTCTGGGCTAGATTGCAACACAAATTAAAGTAACCATAAGTTATCTGCAGTGAAAACACAGCCAGCAGAGCTTTTAGCGTTGATTACTTTCAGCTAGAAATTTTACCCTGAGTTTGTACAATTTTTATTATAATATGAATCACGGAGCATTTAATATAAAATCAGCACAATTGCAAACAGAGCTGTCAAAGTCTGTTTCTCTGATGTACGAGAGGATGAGCTCCCACTAATGAGGCCTGATTTTCCCAGGGCAATAATAATAGTAAAACCTGAAAGAATGAATTAAGGTACTGTTATTAGTCTAATACAGATTGAAGAACTTGGCATTTAGCAGAAAAGTACCTTGGTCTCAGTACTTTCTTACTGAATTATAGCTAATGCTCATGGATTAATCAAAAAAAGAAGAAAGGTCATTACACTCCACAGTACAAAAAATGTGGGAACTGTTCTTATCCTACTGCATATTTCTTTTATGCAGAATGAAATAGGCTCTCCCTTTAGGTCACTAAGATGAGAGGGAATACTGGAAAAAGGGTGCAGCTACCAGAGGCATCGGTCCAAATCCAAAGCTCACTATGTAAATGGGAAGTCTTCATTAGCTTCAGTAGAATTTAGATCCGCCTTTTCTGTGGCCGTTTTGAAAAGCAAAGCAAAGGGGTCTGGGGAAGGTTATTGGCAAGTGGTGCTAACTGCAGAACAGTAACCACCAGCAGCAAGAGCCGTGGAAGAGGAAGAGGAGGCTGGCTGGGAGACCTGGCGGCATTTCCAGGCTCTCATGCAAGCTTCTTTCGCTCCTCGGTCAATAACGCAACAGGCAAGTCATACGCTGACGATGAAACCATAAAGGTGTAGTTTTTTCGGTTTTCAAAACCAGTGTTTCCAACTTCCAGTAGAAACATGAATATTAATCCCACGTGAAAGGGTAAAATGAAAGATTTGAGCTGTGCAGAAGCAAGAGAAGTTGGCAAAGCCCAGAGCCAGCAGGAAGTCTATTCAAAAGACTAATTAGAGCCACAGAAACCCTCTAGCCCACCAGAGCCTTCCGTAAAGAATATCTCTAGTAGTTTAGCAGAATCGCTAATGATTTAGTGCGTGAGCTAAAGAACTATGGCGATTAGTGGGTTAGTGCTCTCATACTGACCGTGAATTGTTGTGAAGCTGATTTACATACAGCTTTATAAGAGAATGCTCATCAGCCACAGGACTGGCTGCATTTATACCCCCAAGTAACCTGAATGATTCAAACAACGAAACCTTGTTAATACCCCAAAAAGTATACACAGAGAGCAGTGTGTTCAGAGTGGGTTCATTACCATAAACGCAATTTGCAACCATTTAGAAAGGATACTGACTTGACAGTTTGTAGGGTGCTTTTTCTTTCGAATAAAAAAATACAAATTAGATTTGTAAGAGATGAAAATAAAAATAATGAGAATAAGCTGTCAAACACTTAAAATCCTGCTAGGTCAATGAAACAAAAGTCACAAAACTTTTAATATACAGGCAATGTAATTGCTTTACACATCAGGGTACTGCTAACTCTGAAAAAGCCAGAACTGACTGCTGCATCATGGAAACTTTTAGCTGCACAAGGACGTCATACTATCCACTTATAGGGAAGTCTGGGTACCTATGGGTGGGGGGGTGGCTGTATGTTTATTGTCTCCTGCCTTCAGGGGATTCTCCACCAAGGAGTTCTTCCTCTAGGAGAAAAGGACTTCTAAAGGTTCAGGAATAATGTATGTTTAATCCTGATAGTTAGAGACAGCCGGTTGAATTGCTAAAGAACACAACAGTGAAATAATCAGGATTTTTTCATATGTAAAGAAAAACAAGCAGATAGTGCTGTGGTTATTACTGCAGGTCCCTGGCCTAAATGGCAAAGCATACTTTTGTTGAATGAGCACAAGGACTTCTTGGGGATAAACAGAAGCAACAGCTACACTCTTACAAAGCATTGCTCTTAATGACCTGTCCTGGAGAGGCCCCAAACAGATTGTCTCTGGCTTGCACATAAAATCCCATATAGTCCGACAACAGAAATAAATTTGCATTTGCAGCCTCGCTGTCTGTACAGGCAGCAGATCCAGTCCTGGGGGCTGCTTTGGGACTGGCTTTCAACAAGCATCTCAGTCACACCCAGCAGCTACTTGCACTAAGGTTAACACTGAGAGTTTACTGCTCCTGGTAACAAAGTTCATAAATCAAAGCAATAGAAAACCGTCTTTACTCTGGCATTGCAATGTGGTACACTGCGGGTTTGGTTTTGGTGTTAAAATACGTAGCCATGCATACCCAGAGATTGTTTGGTTATTTGGGAACGCTGAAGCTCTGACACATACAGCAGGAACTAAGCAATAAAAATGCAACCAAGGAAGACACATTGCTCATCTTCCCCAATACAGCAGGGAAGCTATTTTTCTGCCACTTTCTCATCTATGTGCATTGGTAGGCTTACACAGATTGGGTGAGACAGCTAGCAAATGCTACACACACATTTTGGCTGTATGAGCCAAAATACTGAGCCAAAATGCACACAGTCAGCTGCAAGCACCTTCTCTTTGGGATTAATGTTTCTGACGACTCTTCTCTGGTGTGTTTGCTCAGCGGTCACCATATTCCAAGACTACTCCTTCTCTCTTGTAGCCTTTAGTGAAAATCTGAATGCTTTAACAGGAGTAAGGCTGTGTTGCTTTATCTTGCAAGTATGAACACATTTTCTCTTTGTTCATATCATATCTTGCAATACGATGCAGACATTCCCAGTAGGCAACGGCATGTCCCAGTTCCTATTCCCAGTGCTGCTACAAAATGGCTTCTCACCAGCAGCCCATTTTCAGCCCCTATTGGGAGGGCGCCCCGGTTGCATGTGAGCACATTTTAGCGGGACATAAAGGTGCAGATGAGAACTGAAGTTCTGTGCTCTGCTGTGAGGAGCTTGGGGTGCCCTAACTCCAGCTCTCCATCCAGATACCTGCGTATCAGTCCAAAATAACCAAGGCGTTTCTCTGCTCACGCCTGTTTATTTTGTGTGTGGGTTTTTTTTTTCTGGGAGGGAATTGAAAATGGAAACCTCTGCCACTATCATATAATGGTTTAACGTAAATAAGGATAAGAACTCACCTTCTGTTTGCAAAAGGACTTCCTGAGGGAACAGAGTGGGAGAAGAGCGTGTCGTTCATGCTGGTTACAGGTCGGGGGGGCCTAGAAGAAGGCAAAATATCCAGTTGCATTCATTTTGCACAAAAAAAGCCTCCATCAGCAACAGTATTTACAGAGAATTCAACGAGTTGCTTGTTTAAAGTAACATTGCTACTGGCATCTTCTGCTTTAAGTAGCAGTAGTTCCAAATTAAAGACGTTGTGTTTTTAAGCAGAAGTTGATAAAAACACACTGTTACTTAGGCCTGCAAGGAAATAATGCTTTTGTGTGTTCTGAAGTTTTAAGCAACTTGCTTCATTTTTTCCCTGCTGCTTTGGCAAAATAACCCTAATAATAATAATAATAATGGAGACCTTATTGCAGCCTTTCAGTACTTAAAGGGAGCCTGTAGGAAAGATGGGGAAAATCTTTTTAGTAGGACCAGCTGTGACAGGACAAGGGGTAATGGTTTTAAACTAAAACAGGGTAGGCTTAGACCAGAGATAAGGAAGAAATTCTTTACAATGAGGGTGGTGAAACACTGGAACAGGTTGCCCAGAGAGGTAGTGGAAGCCCCATCCCTGGAAACATTCAAGGCCAGGTTGGACGGGGCTCTGAGCAACCTGATCTATTTAGAGGTGTCCCTGCTCACTGCAGGGGGGTTGGGCTAGATGACCTCTAGGGATCCCTTCCAACCCAAAATATTCTGTGATTCTATGATTCTATTGCCATTAGTCCAGGGTGCAGTCACTGCTTTCAACCAGCTAGGCTGAGCACTGCTAGCAGGTTCGCTGTGGCAGCATGTAGGTCTGCAGGGGGTAACTGCCAATAAATTACACATCTTTTCATGAGGTTACCCCTGGTGCCAAGCTCCATGCTACCATATCCACATAGTGACCACAGCATACCCTTACTCTCAGAATCCAATAAAATACGTATAGAGCTAAACTGGTTTAACTGCAAAGCTTTTCAACTGGTACATCAAACGCCCAAATCAAAATTTAAAATAAGTGCCTAGTTTAAGAGGACCCATTAAGAATGATGGTTTTATTATTACATTCTTTATTTCCTGCTCTTACTAAAAATGAAATGAGAAAGAATATTTCCTCTGCTTTCTTTTATTGTCTACTCTTAAAAAATATTTTGTGCATAATTTTTCCTTCTGCATCCATCAAGGAGAAATTTCCCCTTCTTAATGGACTTCTTATGCAACATTGGGTAAATGATATAGACACTCTGGAAAAACTAAAAAATATGTTATCAAAATCACAGGGTTTTCAATCAGATATGAGCAGAACCTGAAGCCACATATAATTTAGACTTCAAATTGCCTAGGTTTCAAGTTGGTCAATATCCCCTTTAAGGTCTGTGAAAGATCTGTCTTGCTTTCTGAATCCTGCAGATGTGCAAGTCAAAATATAGTAGGCATCTGCACAATAATCACTGGGCTCCAGTTGTGAAAGACATCCGGTCATCCAAATCATTTGTAAGAAATGAAGAAAGCCAGTTCTGCACAGAAGTAAGCTATTACAATATGTTTTCTTTCTTATTTTGTAACTGTTAGAAAACAAGCATAAACGTGGTCTTTGACAAGCCCAAACAGATTTCTCAGCATGACAATACCCCAGCAATTTAAAGAAATTTAAAACTGGGAATGGAAAGATGTAAGATTTGGCATGTTATTTATTTATATGAAAATACAGTTTTAGCCTAACACATGCATCTGCAGACACACATGAAAAACTCCAGTTCTGGTCAGTCACAAATTTGAGAAGCAGCACTTTGTGCCCTATGTACCTATGGAGAAGTGTTTAATGCTATTTTTCATGGACTCCTTCATCAGAGCTAGGAATAGCTTGGATAAGGCCATGATCAGAGCCGATCCACTGGAAAAGTCATTGCAGTGTGAGTCTTGAAATACAGAGATTTGAAAATAGACTTTGAGAGAATACTTCCATCTAGTTTTATTTAATGGGTAAGCAACCGGTATTTTGTTGCCTGGGAACTGTAATCTAGTAATTGATTTGGGAGAAATAGTTCACACCAACTACATGTGACTACTGCATTTTTCCATTTCTCAATGCAATCACTGGCCAGAGAACACATTCAAATACTAATTGGGCGCAGGCTGGGGTTTCTGAAAGATGGGTCCAACCCTGGGCTGGCGTGTCCTAAACAGCAGAGGAGAAGGGAGGAGAGGCTGGTTCTCAGCACTGTCCTGGAGAAGGAGGCAGGAGGAGTGCTCCCTTGGCAGAGCTTGGGCTCTGCTTTGCCTTGCACCCAGTCCACCTCTGCTGACTGAGAAGGACGTGGGTATGTGGCACCCATGGACCTCAGCAGACACCTACTTCGGGTTAGTCTTCTCTAAGCTTTATTTCAAAATAGGAGTGGAAGAGAGTTTCTAGTCCCCAAAAGAGCTCTTCCCTTTCACTGTCTCTGTATTCAAAGACAATTATTTATTTGGCTCTGGTCTCCGATAAAAAGTTAAGGATTGGTAATAATGAGATTATCGCATTTTTTCTAAGCTTCTTTCTCCAGTAAGGGTACTAAAGAAGAAAAATACTCACCAAGTATCTCTTTTGCAGCCAAAACAAAATGGAAAAAAGATCATTAATTAAATTGTCAGTTTAATATGCATGTGGTTCAAGTAGTGCATTGGACAGTCTTTTGACCCTGAATCTGCAAACAGCATGGGAACCTCTACGCATAAAAGGTCATCGATCTGTTTACATATGCAGAGTTACTCTCGTGTACAAATATCTATAAACTCCATGGCTTTGCTAAGGTTTTGTGATTAGCATTAGTTTGTCAATTCTTATATAAAGAAAACTATATTAAACTAGTCTGAGCTTTCCCAAGGCAAGTTTCTTAGAGGTTGATGCCCACTTTAACATTCCTCAGGTTCAGCTTGAATATCAAATGGATGTTCAAACATACATATACAGTTGTGTGATGTGAGAAGACAGGAACAGCAGACTTTATGGTAAAGCAAAGGAAAACTCAGCTGTTGGCTATAAATGTATATCTTTCTGAGGTTATATCTAAACTTCTGTGAGTGATTAAGTGTTCTGATAAAAGTGAGCTGATGATACTCACTCAGCTTTCCTCAAGGAGGCAGAAAACACTTAATACTATTGAAATATGCTACATAATACAGCCATGTTGTGGCATAACACATGCCCACAGTAATAAACCAAATTAAGTACGAGGAATTTTCCAAAGGGCTCCATGCTGGTCTAACCTCTTCACACTGACGTAAAAAATAATGCTCCCACAGGCTTAGATGGAAACAAAGTCAGGCCAGTGGAGAATGCATTTGAAAAATACCTCCATGATGCTCTGGCCACGCCATTTGCCCTCTCTGCAGCCTGGTGTTTATTTTGTGCTGCCAATCTTATGTGTAGAAAGGAAAAATGACCCCTCCATCGGTGGGGGCAGTTCCTCCATCAGGTTAATGACACCTTGATAACTACTTCTCTAGATGAGCCTTAGATGTGTTTCTGGCTTAACTGAAAATTTTTTGTGCACCAGTAAAGCAGGAAACCCATGCGGTCTTTCTGTCTGGTACCACTCAAAGGTAGAAGAATGATGAAAAGGAAAGGCTGTATAGTAATGCAGAGAGTACTTGTCCCCATTTAAGCTAGAAGCTAAGAAAAGGATGCTGTTTTGTTGCCAAAATTCTTCCATTTAATGCACATATAAAACCCTTTTTGCTTGGATTCCTGCCCGGAGCTGTTTCTCTCAACTTCCATTATGTTTAAAAATAAAAATCACACCAGCAAGAAGATATTCTCAATGAGGTACTGTAGCATATCTCGCCCCTCAGTTAATTTATGTGAATTATGCCATAGATCATGCTACCTCCACAACTTACAGGTTTTTCACTCATGTATCATTATAGCCAATATATTTCGCCAAGTTACATTGCCTTCAATTTATGAATAAAGAGAACTCTATCATAAAGCAAAATAGATGGTGGTGTGTTCTCACATCCAATCACTCTAAATTATGTCTGTATAGTTAGGATGAAGGGAAGGTGTTAATTCCACAGCAAAGATTTGCAACAGATCCTACTCAACTGTGGTACCTTCCCCTTGCCTTGCCTAAATGCACCGTAGCCCAGTTTTCACTAGCCGTTATCTTCTGACATACCCCCAGGCCTTTGAGGGCCTCCAGCCAAGAGGGAACAGAGGCTTCTCTTTCAGTTTCATGCTCCCTGTCTCTTTCCATTTCTCTTAAGGATGGCCAAAATCTGTTCTGTGAAATTATCCCTGACTTGCCAGCAGAGCCAGGCTTTTACACCATGCACAGTAGTGGCATAGATCAGCAGATCCAACTCCGGATGTTTCTTCCAAAACCCAACATCCTCCCGTTACACCTCCATAAAGAGGTGCAGGGGTCTTAACCGACAGTTGAGTGTTAACAGGGATTTGGCACTACGTGTCTGTCAGAGGCACCTTGTGTCTGAAGAGCAGAGCACTCTTCTATGCCTTGAAAAAGTTCTGCTATAACCACATGAGGAGGAGCGTCAGCAGGACTTTATGCTTAAAATGTCAGGGAGGTTAGGTGACCCTTCCAGATCTTGCACGGCCCACAACGGCCAGCATGCACTTGTCCTTAAAGATGCTATATATAAACATTTGGTACTGACAAAAGTAAATACGTATAATAATTACAGACCAGAATAGTTCCAGCAGCCAGTAATACAGATATACAGCATGCAAATATGATTTCCATGGCTGCTGCCTGAAATGTTTCAGTCAGAGCCCCTGGGAAGATGGCTGTGAAAGATATTTTCTTAAGAAATATATCAGAATAAGAGAAATACTTTAAAGACATTATTTTTGGAATAATTTTTCCAAATTCTTCCAACCAATGTCTTGATTTTTCCTGAATTCTATGGAAAATTTAGCTTTTTTAAGGACCCATAAATCAAAGGTAAAACAAACTGATAAATGAGAAAGTCTGAGCAACTGCCATTACGGATGGTGGACATGTTTCAGGAAAAATAAATCCAAAGTGATAATTTCCCCACCCTGCACAAACACATTTTCTCTCTGCTTTTGAGTTTCTTGACTCCTGCAGAGAAAAAGCAGTGACACAAGGTACTATACTGAAAAAAAAATTTTGCTTTCTCAAAATATCAAAATATAAAGATAATAGACCCTCTTAAAGTGACTTGGCAATTAAAGACACACTTTTTATGCAGGCTCATGGAACTCTTCGGGGCTGGGTGAAGCCACAGGTCCACTAAAGTCA
>NW_009259730.1:1957393-2031520 GCF_000687185.1 Egretta garzetta | reverse complement strand
GCAGGAACTCTGACACTGTTTTCAACAAAATTGGTCAGACTTCACTTTTCTCTGGTGCTTTGGTTCAAGACATACCTGTGATACAGTGAAGTTGAGTCTCTAAACAGCAAACTAATGTTCTCAGCCTGAATACATCCCAAAGTGCTGAAACTCCATGAAATTGCACGGATATCTCTTGAGGAGAATGGGGACATACCACCATTGCATCCCTGTATTTGGTTATAGGTATATCCCACTGACTTTTCAAGTGAAGTCACAACAGGAGAACATTTTTATACTAAATGCCCCTATCAGTAAATTTGCACTTGTGATCCATCGAGCTTGATAGGCCACAGCTGCCTCCCGATTTGTTCAGAGCTATAGTATCTACACTTGGTGTAAGCAACTCCTACAACAAAGCTTACTTTCTCTACCGCACACAGATACTTACACAATATGAGCCAGGTTTAGAGGTTTTTCAGGCTGGTCAGGGAACATTGGGTGCAAAGGTTCACGGCTGGAAGCACAGCTTAAAGACTTGCTAAGTGCATTAGTTAGCTTCTTAGCAGGTGATTTCTGGGAGGAACAAGGAAGGTAGAGGTAATCTGGACAAGTAAGGTGCATACTGTTTCTGCTAGAGGAAGCACAAAACAACAGCAAGCTCTACAGCTTACACACCTATCGACTGACACCCCTCTTGTCCCCCTCCCACCCCGAGACTCTGGTACGGCAAAGACTGCTCAGTTTGGAGGACAGATTGCTCTTACCTTTAGGGCCCTTTAGAGTAGGCTTGGGGGCTATATCTATATGGACAGATGCAGTTGCCATGGCTTCTTTGCAACGCTGCACTCGGGTAGTATTGAATGAAGGACAGCACAAAGTTAGGGTCGCCTGGACTGGAGCTGGCTTGTACCTCACCATCTTGGGAGTGCTAGCAGAACAAGTCTGTGTATGTCTGTCCATATAGATACACTGTACGGGACACTGTTTCCTTCCTAGTTCTGGGCCAGCCACAAGGCTGCTGTATTCTTTCTCCTCGCTAATATTTCCCCCTTCAGCTCCAGCACCCTGTACTGTTTATCTGCTGTTATAAAGCTCTTCTTCCACCTCCTGTGGCCACTGCAGCCCCTGCCGCACCGGGGAAAGGGAAATTTGAGACACATGCATGGCAGGAATTGCCCCACCATGGTGACAGTACGCCAGAAGAGGCTGACATACTGTCACTGTCACCAAAAGACGGGGAGGCTCTGTGCAAGAAGCATGCTTTTTACCCCAAAATCCCATCAGTGAGTCTAAAAATAAAATATAAAAAAAAATCAGTATTTTCTGCTTTCTAGCTTTGTTTGGACACTCTTTGCAGTTGAACACTTCAAAAGAAGGGCTCGGAGATCTAGGATGTCTCAGGCTGTGTGAGAGATTCTCAGGGAATCCAACCCATCTCTCTGTGATTCAGCTTCTTGGCCAGTAAAACTGGGGTACTCATCCTTACACAGTCTCCTCCCCCCAAAACACAGCTTTACATGCTGAACTTTAAATATCTTTTTGGAACTTAACAGGAGTGGTATTGTATTTGTGCACACACATCCTGCATCGACTTATGACTGTAATCAAGATAATAATTAAATATTTCTATTACAGAAATCCAACATAAATACGTAAAGTTCAGGCTTTTTCACTTTCATTATAAATGCGATTTCACTCTGAATTGAGAACAGTCGAGTTCCACCGTATCCATGAACACCTTTGATCTGCCTGTGGAGCTTGATACAGATGCATTATGGAGAATGCTAATCAGCTCTGAACAAATGCTAACGAACGCTACAGAAAGGCAATTTCAAACTTGAAGCAAAACATTTGTTTCTGACAAGGAAACATTTAAAACCACTAGGCATGTAGTCACGTTTTTGTCTTCTGCTAAGCAGGAATCTTAAGTTTTCCAATTACTTCCTACCTATAATTACAGCTCCCTGGCTACAGCAAAAAATTATTTTAGAGCACCAATTGCTGTTAGGATGGAGTCAGAGCTACAGAGTGGGCACTCTCCTATGTAGAGACTAAACTCAAGCCATTGGTGTCTATGCAACAAGCAGCAATTAGGACCCACAAAAACAATTACAGACCCAGATCTGCTGGGATGCAGCGAAGGGCCGTGTGACTGGCATACAGAGCAAACCGTGTCAAATTTAACCCTTGCCTGCTCCATCAACAGAAAACCAGACATTTCAGAAGTGCTAAGCTTCAGAACTTTGCTGAAAAATACACACAAAGTGCTGTATGAATGTGAGTTGTTGCTATACGCATAATTTTCTTTTTTTTGGTAACAATATACTTTTATAATACTTGAGATTAGTCAGGATATTTCTGCTGGTCTCTGGATTTCAACCCTGAAGGATTGGGAAGCTCTGTGACCAAGGGCTTCTGTTGGGGCTTTGCTCCACTCTGTGGAGAGCTTAGCCCCCAGGTCTGATGCCCTTCAGAGAAGGTTAATGTAGCTGTTGATAATTCTCTTTCAGCTTAGAAAAAACATTGAATTATTTTGTTCAACCAAGGAAAGATTGAAGTGTGTTTTCTCTACCGTAAACATGACTGTGGATCTAAGCCTATGACCACGCTCAAATCCACAGTGCCAGGACCATCCCAAACGCTACGCATACGCTGCAGCCACTCGACTGAAAATACTGATGAGTGAGCGTTAAGTATTCATCATTTCATTTACACATAGCCAAACAGAGCAAGCCAATGATGATTTTACCGTGAGTCCTGTGGGAAGGGGAGAAGCTGCCGTGCGCCTGGCGCCCTGTTGCCAGCCCCTTCAGCCCGGCTCCCCGCCCCCCCGTGCCAGACGGCTGCCAGGAGCTGCGGCTGGGGGCTTCTCCACCAGCTGGAGGGCAAAGCAGTCTGCAGCGAGGCGTGAGCCTTCCCTTACCCATGACGTGTACTCTTTCATTTGGTGCTGGTTGCTGTGGGAACCGCTGGCATGGCCCCTCCAGAAGCAGTCCTGACAGAGCTGGTAATTGTGACACTGCTGGCAGCGGTAGCGAAACCCCATCATGCTCTCGCTGTGGCAGTAGGAACACTCGACGGGGTGGAAGACTGCGCAGGAGAGAGAAACGCCGAGCCGTAAACCAAAGCAGCGACACCCCCCCCCCCCCCCCGCCAGCAAAAGTTTAAGGACAAAGCCCCGAACTGAAGGGCGAACCCCTTCTTTGTTTCCAGCGATCTGTAGCGCCAGATGCTGCCTGCAGCTTTGACCCACGAAAACCAAAGTAGCTGCCCAGCCAACCTGTGCTGAGCCACGGGCAACCCTTCCTACACTGGGCACCGAACCCTTCATCACTTTTGAGCCGATGCCCGCTCCTCCTGCTCGCAGCAGTGAAAAACGTGTTCAGTGCCTAACAGAATACACGGTAGAGGAAATTCCTACGTGGGAAAATCCCCCGCAGCCTTCAGCTGCATTACTGGGGGAAGCTGAATGTTCTGCTGTGCCATGAGGAGCTACAGCGACGTGCCTCGGAGGATAAGTCAAACTCGGCTGTCTGATTACTGGAAGCACAAAAATGTACTTAGGCACGTCGTTGTCTCTTAATTACTGCTGCTGCATCTGTACAGCCATCCACAGAGTGAGAAAATTGTCACACAAAAGTTTACTCTTGTAACTCCTTTTTTTGGCAGCAGCTCTTACTTACCATTTTCAACATTTGCCAGTCGATGCAGAAGTGGTAACCACACCAGACACTGTGGCGGGGGATCAGACATGAGAGTATCCAAGAAAGTGTTTAATGTGACTTTTTTCTGCTCAAACAAGCAAACAAAAAAACAGTAATTAGACATATCAAAATGATTTTATCTTGTCCTTACAGAAACACTTGGGAACTTGTTTCAGACACTGTTTGCTTGTAGCCCTGGTTTACTAAAAAGAACAAGTGATACTAGCAAAGATTTTCTGGACTATTTTTAGTAGTTACAGTGTACACTACTGACGACTAGCAGTCCTTTTCACAAGGCTGGGTTGGAGCCACCTAACTCCCATTCACTTCAAGACTCTCTTCTAAAGTCATTGCCTGATGACGCTTTGTGAATAAGGTTGGCATTCAACTCTTTGCGTTCTCATGTGTTTGAGTGCCCCAAAACGAGTACAAGTGCATGTAGGGTATCGCTATCTATTACCAATTTTCACATGAAAAGCCACTGTAGAGAATGACTGTACTCCAGCAAAGAAAATGAAAGACAATAATGACAAGGGAGTATAATTTCAAAACAACTATAGGGTAAGGACAGATCACCACAGGCGATGGTGTTACTGTACTTTAAGGCATTTCGCTTGTCTGTTGAGTGATGGCAACCAGTTATGGGTGAGCTCTGACTGTGGGATGTTGTGCTCTCATACACTCAGGGATTGCAACTGTTCCTAAACTCTCCACACCTGTAAGCACTTAAAGGCCTATGCCCCTTTATTTTTCAAGGAGATTTAAACTGTGAAATATCCCTGTTGATTTAAAAAATGTAATCTAGGGCCTTAAGTTTCTTAGGCGTCTGGAAAAAAGTCAGCACAAATCTTAGCTCATTTGTTTTTTTCAGACCTAGAGGTGATATTTCAGCCTGAGAGATCTCCACCATAAATACTTGCTCTTTCCTACCTAGTACATGGGCTACATAAGTGTGTACTAAAGTACACAGCTACTGGGTGGAAAAGGACAGACAGTCACGAGAAATCAGCAGCCAAGCCTTCCTTTAAAATAAAATTAAGATGCAAAAATATTGAGCCCTGTTGAGAATGTGGGCAGATGTAATTTATAGACATACATATTTAAGTAGCATCCCCATATCCAAAGGGATTGCTAAATTTTCATATCTGATTGCATAAGCTACTGCTTTAACTTGCTAAAGAACTGTGGTTACCCCATGAGGAAGCCAAACAGCAGCTATGCAGTGACATGTATCATCTCCGTGTGTCGTGGAGTGCTTTTAAGAGCTGAGACTTCCAGATGGAGTGTCTGTGCTGCGTTTATATACAATTGCCACCAGATGTAAAGAAAATAATTATTTCTCTTACACACTGGGTGATCAGTGGAAAACATCTCACTCTGTAACAGTCTCAGGGCTGAAATATTGCAAGATATTGGGAAATAGATAAAGGTCCCTAAAAGAAGAGAGAATACTTCAGACTAGTTGTGAAAATGGTCTTGATTCTTTAATGAACAGAAATAGCCAGAATATGAGCTTAAATCTCATTGAAATACTACCTTTTCCCACAATACCTGCAGTATGAAAGTCCAAACAAACAGCTACCACCTCCCTGTTGTATGAATGATCTTCCCACCCATGGAGAGTGGATTATCACTTCCCAAATCGGCTTCCTACACTATAAACGTCAGCTCACAGAAAAGGATCTTTCTTTCGGAGAGCTGCTATGGATGTTTGGCATGGCTTTGCTGACCAACGCCGCCAGCAAATCTCTGTCTGTCTGCAGCAGAACGGAGAACGGGAGGGGAAAAGGCAGAACTAAGTCTAGGAAAAGAAGGGTCCTCCAGTGCCCCGTACTGCAGAGCTGAGCAGCCCTAAGTCTTCCCTCTGCTCTTGAAGGCAGGTAAGTCAGCAGCAAACACACAGCTGGTCCAAACAAGCAAATAGATGGGGAGACAAGAACAGCTCTTCCACACCAGCATAGGCTTTTGAATGCAGCTGTAATTTAAAGCCTGATTTGCACCAAATAAAGCAACTTAACTTCACTGACAGCTTTATGGCCGCACTCCTCTGGTGTCACTGGTTTTATTGATTAGAGAGAGCAGTGTCCCTTAAAAGGACACCAGCAGAGCAATTTCCATAGATTTTAAAAGGCATATTTTCCTCCTGCAGTTTTTTTTTTTTCAGCTGCTGGGAAAGTTGAAACTGAAAGCTGTTTTCTAAATATACGCTACATGCAGATGGGAGTCTAGGTTTGTGGAATAACACTTAGCCAAGTGCTAAGAAAATGAAGTTAGCGTCTATCTTTTTAGTTTGGGATTAAAAAAGAGAAGTAAGAAATGGTTCTTATAATAACAACAACACTTTTTAATACAAATACAGTATAACATCACATTAATCCTACTTATGGGGGAAAGTGGTGGTGAGAAAACTCCCTTCTAAGCCACAGATTTGTATTCTGAAACATTAAGTCACTTGCTCTGGCGTTTCTGTTCCATAAATTTGTTGATGAGGAAACACTGTTGTTTCTCTTTTGAACAGCCATTCAATCTAGCAGTGGTTCACAGATGGAGGAAAATACATGGTTCGATCAAGTAAACCAGTACAATGGGGAATAATAAAACATTTCTGCAATAGGAAAAATCCTCTCAGACGCAAACAGAAACGGATTTGCTACCGTGAGCAGAAGATCATTCATAGAATTTTTTCTTTCCCTGAAATTGAGGAATCTATGTATCAGGGGGGCTGAAAGGCTTCTGGTAAGCAAAAGTGATCCATACTGAGAACAACAGAGAGAGAGCGCCAAACTTATCCCAAGGTATCAACTTTTGATAAGGCCAAGTGCAATACGAGAAGAGTATGCGCATATGGCACCTATGGTGTGACTAAGACTGTATCATTTATCATACTGTCACAGGGATATGTTGTTTTGAGTGTCATTTCAAAACTCTGGTTCATCCCTAGTGAAGACGTAATGAGACTTACATAGAGTGAATTTAAGTGAAATATTAGACTAGATTTACAAGAGCACTTGACTGCCTACAGATGCAAAGCAGCAGCTTTGTAAATCTGCTGTTACCTACATCAGTCAGAGACTTAACGCTTGTTAGCTTTAAGCGGAGACTGCAAACTAAACCATCTGATGCCTGTTTGGAGACATGTTTCTTATGGTACCTTAGTACATCTGGTCCACTCACTTGGATGCAACTTCAATCAAAGCACCACTTCTGATGGCTGCTTAGATAGAAAATGAGGCCTGAATGACATTTTTTCAATAAAAGAAATTGCTTTTCTCATCTTTAATAATACCATGTCCAACATGCAAAGCTTGGATGCCCTGTTGCCATGCAGGAGCACTCTTTCATTATTTTAACACAAAACTACCAAAAGTCACTTCACTGTGTAAATTCTTCAACATGAGATGAAGTGCTGTCTTAACTCTCCCTCTGTGAAACAAGACTAGTTTTACATATGCAAACATTACCATTTAAAATTATTTGGGAGATGATTCAATAAATGAATTTCAACAATGCCTTTCAGCTGACTGGAGTGCCTATTGATTAGTGATGAAACTGAGGGAAAACAAAAAATGAGATTCTATTTTGCATGAAAATGACACTATTCATGCTCCATTCAACTTATTTGTTCAACAGTATTCAGTTAGCGAATGGAAGGATATAAAGAAGGAAAATACCACTTTATTTCTAACATTTTCTCAGTTTCAGCATCTTCCCTTACTTTATATTTATGGAATTACACAGTGTGATGTGTGGCAAGAGCCAGAGGAATTCTCTCTTTCTCCACTGGAGAAGTGGATGACCAGCCTCAGTTATGGGATCTTTTGAAGTGCTAGGTATTAGCTGCAACCAATGGACTGTACTCAGCGCACCTACAGAGTTTGGTGAGTTGTGGAAAAATCTCATCTTTTTTCCATGATAAACTCATTGCTTTCCTGACCTTACCTCACTGATGTTATCTGTAAGAGACTAGAGATTTTCTAACACCTACAGACTCCCATTTTCAATACAGGTTTCAATACAGGTTCAATTAAGGCAATTTTCTGCTCACTCGTAAACTTCTTATGTGTGTACATCATTGCTTGGGAAACATTTAGTTTGATTTTTCAGTGGGAGTTGAGCTTTGTACGGAGAAGTTAAAGTCTCATATATGCTTATAGCAGCAACAACTAACTGGAGTGGAGGATTGCATGTCTTGGGGCATTTAGATCACCTAAATGTGAGTATCTAACTTAGGTGCTTAAATTAGGAAGGTAGTCTCCTCAGGATCCCTAACTGAAGAACCTGCTCTGAATTGCTTTTTGACTAAGCCTCTCTCTTCCCTGGCTATACAGGAAACCTATAGAGACTAGCTTCCTATTGAAGGCACCTAACCTATGTGCCAGAAATTAGCCAAGTGGACCTCCCCTCCACCCAGCCATGTGTTTCCTGGGCGAATATGCACGTATGTGTAAGAAAGGAAGGAAGTTTTGGCCTGCTCTGAGAGGTGATTGAGATCCTGTGTCTAGGATGCTCGCTCTTCATTTACCTGTTGTGAGAAACAGGATTTTGCTGATTGCTCAGTGTAACCAAATGAAGGCCCTTCAAAAACAGCCGTGGGCAGCTTGAGAACCTCCCGCAGAAACATGTCGTATCTGCCATAAACCATCACTCCACTGGAGTCGGAAATCATTGAGAAAATATCTGAGGGGGGAAAAGACAAGAAAAGGACACAGCAACTTCAGTGTGAGCTACAGATTTGCTCTTAATTCAGTATCATCTGATCTGAACTGAGGAGTACTAAGCAACATGTTCTGCTTATGGAAACATTCACTATTACTGCATCAGTAATTATAATCCCACTCAATAGAAAACAAATAATGACTTACATATAAAAAGTAGCTGATTTTGATATTAAAATATTGCTGCTTCTTTTTCATTGTGTGTAGTCATTTTTTTAAGCAAAGTCTGGTGCGTGGCATGAGGCGGTAATTGAATCAGATAAGAAGGATCTCATTTGACAAGATACGCAACATCAGCTTTTTGCCTACTGCCAGCTTCCCATGTCAAATCTAAATCTTGACAATGAGTTCATTAAGTCAGTTACTATTGTTTTGGACACACAAAGCACAGAAGGTCTTTCAAATGCATTACTTTTGACTCTTCTCTTTTTTTGCTTTTTTGTTCATTTATAAGAATATTGCAAAGTTTTATTTCTCCAGAGATGCATGTTTCCCAGCCTTTACTTTTCCCCTTGTTTAGAAGCATCCTAAGCTTAGCAGGGGATCATAGACTAAGGAACATTTATCATTTTTCAGGCTGTCATGTCAGCTGCTTCATTTCCAGGAACCTGGAAAGGATCTTCTGACAACAGGACCCTGGGACTGCTAACCCAAAAAATCAGCATCGTACTCCAGCCTTCCACGGGATGGACCCTGTTTCTTATTCTTAAAGCAGCCTAAGGAACAGTGTTCAATTTGTAACAGTTTTCAATTTATAATTTGTAATTAAAGTACAGTCTACATTTGAGTTTCTACATGGAAATATTATATTAAAAAATGGCACCAAATCTGGAAGACTAAATTAGTGCCTGGGACTTCTACTTGTATACTCTAAACAACAACAGATGTAAACTCATTTTTTTTGGCTGTGGTAGAAGGCTCAGAGGAAATTGAAGGTTGACATTAATTCTTTGGTCAAAAAGTCTGTCAAATGGTGTTTTGGACCTGAGCTACAGATATCATAGCACTAAATAGAAAATATTTCACTGCAGCTGCAAGTAAACTGTGCCTTGGCTACTGGGGAACTGGGAATAAATGCTGTGAAATGAGAATCTGTTATCCAAAATAGATGGGATTAGTACGTGTCCTATGGGAAGAAATATAAATAGTGCATAAATATATTGTACTTCTAAGTGTGAAATGAGAGATATGTTATTAGAAATGTCTGAACAAATTGTTAAATGATGCTTCGTGATATTGAACATTTGAGGCACCTACCTCTGAATTCAGTCATCCCACAGGAAAAAAAAACCCCACCAATCAGAACCTCAATAAATGCAATTTAGCTTCAAAAATATGAAGTCTGGTGTGAAGTTCAGTCAAACATTTATTGGGAATTACTTGGAGGTGTATATAGTGCAAATCCCAAACCCAGCCATGAAACTATAACTTATCCTAATTCCCTCTTTTCCTAACTGTACTGTTATGTCTCAAAGTACAACAACAATTAACAGGTAAAAAATGCCACCCAAAAGACTTACATCTTAATTTGTCCATGATCTTTCCTCCACAAAGAGTTGCCAAGGCCATTTTGACAGCAAAAACGGAAATTTTACCATGCCCTTCCCTGTTCAAAAGTAGAAAGTAGACATATTTTACAACATGGACTTCCTTCTGTTTAAAATGTGTACCATTGACATGACATATTGTAATGCACGCGATATGTGGATTCACATATGAAGAAATAATTGAATTTTAAAATCAAAGTTTGTTTTGTGGGAACATACATCAGTACGTTGTCCTGTAAAGATCTCAGAACAGATTTATTATGTATATAAATCTCAGTATGAAACTGTTTATCTCATTATATATTAAGGTGATTATTATTACTGCTATTTGTGCTACAGTAGCACTGGAAGGCATCGATCACACTTGTGGCCTCCCTGTCCTAAGTGCACTGTGTATCTTCTGTCCCTAGAATATTGCAAATAATTGCAAAAATCAACATTGGGAACAAAAGCAAAAAAACAGAAAAGGACCACATGACTGCACAAGCTGCGTATTGTACCTGTTAGTAAGTCCTGACAACTGCCTTTTAAATGATACACCTGACCCCCATGAACCTTTAAGGAGGGCTTTGCTGAAAAATGGGGAATAAACCTGTACCCAGAACGAGCAAAGGCCATTTGTTGTCATCTGTAGAACAGTCTTGTCCCTGGTTTGTTCCAGTTGAGGCTATGTCTGGCTCTGTTTTCAACTTAAAATGAATAACACTATTAAATCTGAAATGCACACAGGCGTATGCCATAGGGGCAAAAAGACATGTTTTTTTTTTCTGTAAATCCAGTCACTTTCAGGTAAAAATAAAAGACTTTTTTTTCTTCTCTCCAGAAGGATTAGACCTTATATGGCACTCTCAGGATGCTGTGTTCACCTTTAGCACATTGCCAACTCTTCCTTCAACTGTCCTGAAGCATGCAATGGCTTAATTTTATTGCTCCTCTTGCTGCCCTCATTCTCCGTCCACAGTCCTGATGGTCCCCAATGATTACCTGCCATTACAGAAACCTCGGTATATTCGAGCTGCACGAGTAATACAAAACTTCATGCACTGCAAGGCACTCTTAGCTCCTAAAAGACTCAGTTTAGGCAAAACTATGTTGGGAGTATTCAGAGGAATGGCAGAACAAAGATGCTGTTACGTTCAGTCCCTTTCCAAAGAGGAGAATGAACACGCCCTCTAAGTTCATGTCTTTTTTAATGTTCATTTTTTGGGCATCCAAATATTGAAATGTGTGTTTTTTCTTGAAATTCTGAGTCTTACTATAAGGCACTCAGAGCCCACAGTTGCACTGCAGCAACTTTTATCTGTCTTCCAAAGTGCTTAGCATTACTTAGTATCTTCCCATATGTCTCTTTAATGATATCAGTGACAACACATTGCCATCATGCTTTAAAGAGACAGTCAAACAATATTTGTGAGCTCAGCAAAATGGCACCCATGTCTCTCTCTAAATGCTATTGATAGGGCTAATGATGGGACCAGATAATAAAGTTTTGGGTCATATTTTGGAAACAGAGGTTCTGTAACCTTCAGCCTTTACTCTGTCAGGGAAATTTATGCTTATAAGGGATTTCCTGTTAAAATATATAGATATATCTCTTACATAAGATAGTCTAACTGCACTGGCACTTGCTCTAGGTGAACCTGCTTTAGCAGGAGGGTTGGACTAGATGATCTCCTGAGGTCCCTTCCAACCCTTGCCATTCTGTGTGAAAATATAGAAATTGAGCTCTCCATCAATATTTATGAAATTACCCTGTTGACTGGCACTCACAATTTTAATGAAGAAAATTGTGTCTGATCAGAACTAAAAGATAAACTGTTTATGGAAAGACACAGAGCCTGTGACTGTGTCTCTCTCTTTGCTCACCCCAAGCCAGACTTCTACAGTAACAAAAACATATATAGCGGACATGAATGGCATACTCGTATCAGTACATTAAAGTATACTACATGCTTCACTGCTATGTTCATTATTAAGTCACTCAGACTTTACAAAGTGAGTCAATGCTCTAAGCTTCGCTGGCTAATAACCCATACAGTTCGGTGAATTGGATTTAGTTCTAGGTCAATGTAACTCATGATTCTAAATATTAATTCTAAATATTCTTTACATGCATTTAAAAATCTGCTTTTTGTCAGAAAATTAACCAGAGATCTAGACAGAAAAAATCACTGCTTCAGTCTTTAAGAAAGAAATCTTTACTATGTTCTTTAATGCTGGCTTTCATGCACATTTTCTTTTTCATGGCATTGCATTCTCTTTGAGTAGCTTCATAAGATTAAAGTCACAGTATAGGAACTGCCAATCTTCTGTATTTCAATCCTTTGTTGGCTGGATTCTATTTTGTGTAAACCAGGACCTAGCACTGCTGCAGCTATGGCTGAGAATGTGTCCATTTTGTATTCTTTTTGTGCATGCTACCCTTTAGACCCTTGGGAATTTATTTTTTCTATAGTGTTTCATCATGAGGTTTTCATCTGCCTTTAAAAGAGTTGTTATACTTAAGAAAAATAAATGCTAAGTGGAAGCAATGGCATTATTAAGAAGCAATGGAAGAATTAGAGGAAAAAATAAAGCCCATGTGGAAGTGCTTCAGATTTAGATGATTTTTCCCAGTAGGTTTAGTTACATTTACTAACAGGATTATACTCTTGAACGCAGACACATATCAACTCGCCTTTGGCTTTCCACCCCAGAGCCATCACGTTTCCCATACTCAAATGGTTATGGAACAGAGGAACAGAGAAAGAAAAGATGTCATTTATCTCTTCAGTCTCTCAGTTTGAGTTGATTAGTTTTGACACTGTATTTTGTATCAGTCATTTGTATTCATAAAAGCATCACTGGAGCCAGTATAAATTCAATTTGCCCTCCAAATATCTATGTGTGTGCGTGTGTGTGTGCATACATATACACATGTGCATATATAAATATATATGACTGATGAATGGACAGGATAATGGAATCTAAGACTTGCCAATATCATTTGGATCCAGAAGTGCCCTAAGCTATGTCTAAGCGCTACAGATGCCCTTGACTGGCAGCACTGGGGCCTCGCAGTGTTTGCTGTGTAAAAGCAAATGCTGAAGCAGTGGCTTGCAGCAGCACGAAGATCTCTTTTGAAGTCAGTGCTCCCTGCAAGAAGCTTTAGGCTGGCTAATGCAAAGAGATATAAATTTTACTAGTGGAAATAGGAGAGGACAGAAAATATTTTCATTTTATATAGCACCTCTCTTACTGAGGTTACTCTTCGGATCCCTACAGAAAAGCACCATAAATGATGGCAAAGGCAAACCTCGAAGCTGATATGCACTTAGCAACAACACAGGGTGGAGTACTTAGGAAATGATGGCCAGGGCTTAAGGTCATCTCCTGCAGCTTGGGGAAAAAAGGGCAAAAAATAATACATGCTTTTAGACAGCAGAGCAGAACAGAAAGTTTCCTCTTCAAATGTGTGGCTGCAGAGAGAGGCAGCCTCCCTCCAGAGCAAGGAAGCCCCACGGGCTGCCTGATAAAATCCACACACCACACAAGGCTAAGTCCAGCTCCAGAGCCTGAATTTGCCTTTGGGTCAGCAAGGAAAGCGGTACCAAATGGATGACACTGACATTTGTCAGGATCTCTGGCAATACCCATCCTGAGACGGCAATATGGTGAGGGAAGCTACAAAGAAAAAACATCACATCTTTAGAAACAGCATTTGTGTCCCATGGAATGGACATTGAGAAAATATGATTATTCTCATGAACTAGGCATGAAGTGGTGCTCCCCCACCACTTTATCTTTTCCAGAAGTAATGGAATTTCTTCAGTTACTTGTGGGCCTCCTACTGCCCACCTTAATCAGGGCAGCCAATTCTGAAATGTCAGAGGCTGTAATTAAAAATTCCCATTTTCACAGGTTTCAGAGAGGAAATTTTATTGGAATCAAGCAAAATTCTTTCATTTAGGAGAGCAAAATGCATAATGACCAAATCTCTGAAATGCATAATGACCAAATATCTGAATTTTTTTTGCTGGACTTCCTTTGTAAAAGCTAGCTGGCCTGTATGTCTTTCAATTGTTAGCGAAGGTGGAGAATCTATTCACAGCTCTGAATAGATGGATGAGCAAGAAGTTATACTTCCAAAACAGGTACTGAACATTCTTATATATTGAATGCAGCAAGATTCAAATGTGCATTTGATTAAACAAGGGCACGAATATTTCCTCTTGTCTTTGTAGAAGTCAAGCTCCTCCAGCCAGACTGGGCCTGCTTCACAGCCCAGAGCTCACAGCTCCATGTAGGACAGGTACATCAAGGGACCTGAGTCAGTCCTGACGATGATCTAGCACAGAATATTTTACAGTCTGTTTAAAAAGAGTCTTTTTGGGAACAGCTCGATTGAATGAGGCTGACATTCCACCTAGCTGCCTAGGCTTTGACACCGGCCTGGGATGAGTTTTTCAGAGAGGTTTGAACTCGTTATCTTTTTATATAGTACTTACGTGCCAGTGAACTAAGTACACTATTATTTCATAAAGCCAGTTAATCACCTTAGACCTTGAAGCAAAAGCTATTGCCCAATTTTAATGTGCAGTTAAAAACGTAAATCAGGCATGTTTTTGTCCAGATTTTTAAAAGTCTGACCGCCTCATTCTGCTCACTGGTTTTGGTCTGTCAGGGTCCTCTACCACATGGTGCTGACTTTCACACACTAAAGGCAAATTCATTGGAGCAGCACTTCTGTTTGTGAATTTTGGTTTTGTTTACCTGTGGTTTTATAAGGTTGCACTTTAGTTTTGGCTTAGCACGAAGGAGCACCATGCTCAGCTGAGGTGAAATCTTATACACTATAATCTTTCCCCTTTTTTTCCTCCCTTCAGGATTGAGCAGCAGGGAAATAAAATTACCTGCAGGCCATAAAAAACCCACAAACAAGTGGAATGAAAGTTCAGCACAGGCAGTGGGCAAGCTGGCCCACATGCCATGGCATTGCACTGTGGTTCCTCTTGAGTTCTGCTAGCCAGGTTCTAGCTCCTGAGAAGACACCTGTACTGCAGGCCTAGGGAAATGCTCCCTGCCAGAGGGCAGAGAAACCTGCCAGGTTTTCAGCAGGCCATAAATGAAGGAAGGTCTCTTTAAAGCTTGGAGGATCTTCAACCAGCACAATACACACAGGGCAGTATTTATTAACTAGAACTAAATAAATGAGACAGTGGTAAGCTTACTAGATTTTAAATCACACATTAACTTGTCCCTTGTGGTCCTTTCATATATGTTAAGTTGCAGACTCCATTTCTCTGCTCTCTTTCTTTGCATTTCTAACGGGACATGAGAAACCGCACAACCTTTTCTGGACCTGCCCACAGAGTACAGCAGCCATTGCTCTGCGTAACCACAAACACCAAAAGCATCCACGATCACTTAAAACAGACTTCTCATTTATATGGAAGAGCTATTTGGTCTATTATTTTGGTCTCAGAAAGCTATTTTGGGTTTTTTAGGGTTTTGGGCTTTTTTTCGTTGTTGTCTACATTCACAGAATCCAATGTGATCATATTAACATTCATCAATAAACATTAAAAATAATTCCTCAGTATCCACCTAGAAATTTGGATAGCATTTCTGTAGGCCAACTGTTTCCTTGAAACACAAGGCTATGAAACAGAGGAGTGAACTCAGATCAAAGGTAACAGGATTATTTTAGGGGTGACTGTTGTGATTTCAGTATGATTCATACACCTAGCAAACCCCCTTTTTTCATCAGAGAAGACTGCAGGCAATTTAGCTTAACTGTTCAGTTTCTATAAATGGGGGGAAGAGTGAGAAAAAGACTTCATCCCGCCTCACAGTTCCACCCCTGTTCCCCCCATATGCAATGCATTGCTTCCCTCTGAGCACAGGACCACAAGAAAAGACCTTGCTGCTCCATCTACCAACTTGCAGCCATCAGCAGAAAAGGACTTTGCTGCTGCACTGCAGGGGAGGGGACGGAAGGGAGCAACACGGGAAGCAGAGACATCAGCTCTGGTTAGACCCCAGCTGCTCTCACACTGTCCCTTGTAGCATATAGAGCCATCTCCCTCCCTCTGTCCCCCAGAAACAGGGAAAGCTGGGCCACCAGTGGTTGCTAAACCAACACCCGACCCAAAACTTCAGTAATCTAAAGAGTAGGGCACGTTTTGAGAATCAGATGCTGAACTTGTATGTCTGTATCTGTGATAGGTGTCCAAACTCCCATTACAGTAGAGAGATCTAGCTGACACACATCTCCATGAAGCCTGAGCTTAGGTATCTCAGACTGCATCTGAACCTCATCCCAGATGTTTGCTGCCTTTAAAACGGGGTGGAGGCAGCGCAACGGACTGAGATGCTGCTTGGCAAATGGAGTGAGGCTCACAGCCTCCTCACCCCTGGGAGCGCCTGACGGGAGCCCTGAAACAGGTCATGACCCACAGCACCTGGGGTGTTTTCAGAGAAAGCAAAAGCTTACCCCTTTAAGCACACTCTCTGCTTCCCCATAGGGGACTAAATTCCTCTCCTCCATTTTGCTGCAAGTAGCCTTGATGTCTAGCTGAGATCTTTACCCCTTTACAGTGAACTACAAAACAAGCACCTTATCGCAGGTCTTGTTTCCACAGTCCGGGGTCTTTCCCTGTGTTTACCAGCCGGGAAGCAGTTTGCTTGCAGCATGCAGCAATGCATGCGCCTGGCCATTTTCGTCGTCCTTTAGCGTTCCTGTCACAGCCACAATGGTATCAATTAAAATGCCTGTTCCTTCTTTTATTGCCCTTGAGGGGAGAAAAATATTTCCAAAGGCTACGGTTTGGCAACGGATTGGCTTCTTTTTCTTCCCCTCGGAGGGGCCGGAGGGGAGGTTGGGTGCAGCCTTGTCATGTGGAACATCTACTTTTTTCTCCTCGTTGCCATGGCGACTGAGCCACTGGCTGGTCTGGCTCCGAAAGGTGCTTGATGACACCCAGCACCCGGGCCCTCAAGCGTGAGGATGGGAAAGAAGGAGGGGAAAGAGGGGCAGCATCCTTTTTTAATGTGTCATGGCCAGTGTTTTCAGCTTGTGAATTTTCAAAATATAAGCCATAAAGAAGCAATAGGTAATCTGCATCTGTCAGACTTAACCACTGCTCTCCAAAAATTTGGTTTTGAGGATTGCAAATATTGCAGTACAGGTTGATGACTATGTATTCAGAAACTGTAATATGTATACGCAGTATACTCGTTAAGATAAGTGGCTCACTCTATCTCAAACTTGTCCTTTTTGTAATACGGGTCCCATGCAGTAATAAACAACATGCATTTCATCACCTCCAGGTCTCTATCCTATTTCTGTCATGGTCTCCAAATCATGCTGCACTGGCATGAGCCAGAAAAAAAAATTGCTTACAGCTGCAAGAACTTGCAGGAAAATGAGCTCTTTCAAAATAATGAGCTATTAACCCATGGCACTGCTGCAGAGGCATTGCAGTGGTGTCAGCCACTGGTGTGTCAATAAATAACAAGGCAAATTAGAAGTGGATGTAAATTTGTTTCTGTAGATAATTCTTCTTTGATATAAACCGGAACAAGTCTGAGTAACTGGATGAAAACACAGTTGTGCTGAATTTGGCTCCACAGAAAGGAAAGCAGAGATCCTTAATTTAGGTTCTCTCTCTAGTTAGCACGATTCACAGGCTCATTATTTGGGTCACAATTTAGCTTGTTCAATTGTTTTCCGAAGATATTTCCGGAGCAAGTAAAATCCTTTCACCAGTTGGGAGAGGAGGGAAGCACACATGGCTGAGGAAGGCAGACTTACGGATCAAAGGCTGCTAGCAAGAAGTTGAGCAGCAAGCTGATGGATTGCTCCACGTTGATCTGGTGGGTCGTTGGCATCCGTTTGTTGAGCTGGTAGAAGATAGTTGAAATCACAGCTTCCAGGCGAGCCACGTTCAGTTCAATGCTGGGATCCAGGTTGTTCAGTGCGTTTTCCCGCAAGGCTTCTATCACGTTCCAGATGTCCACCAGGTGCACTAGGGGACAGGACAGAAAGAGTCAGCAGGGACATGCACTCCTGAAAGCAACTGAGAAAAAAAGTCACCTCATCCCACAGGGTGGGGAATAACACAGTCACACAGGACATGCTTCATGAATAATTAAACAAGTGAATGTATTTTCCGTCACTGGGAATTGAACTTGGTGGAGGAACAAGCAAATAAAATTCAAATCCATTAATAAGCAAACAATATATTGATATTATTAGTTGTAATGCATACAACTTCAGCTCAGGAAATCATTCCTCATTGTATAAAGTATTCAAGTAAAGATCTGTATTTTATGGAAATCACTGGACGGTAAACATATGCTAATTGTTTTTCTGAACCATGCCTCTATGAATACCCATTCAGAAATTACTCTTAGATATTAATTTGCATAGCAGATGGGCTTTTTCAGAAGATCCTACGAATACTAAGTGCCTAACACGTACCGACATTTTGAAAATTCTTTTCAGCAATTTGTAGAGAAAGCAAAATATTTTACAGAAACAGAATTGCCATTGAGTCAGGGCAGACAAGCTACATTTAAACAAAGAACACGTAATGAAGTGATCCCAAAGTCATATTTAGTGTCTTCTAAATATATTTGCCAAAAGCTTTGTTCAGTGTCTCTCTTTGATAAAGTCCTGTTCCAAGCCTAATTTCATGAGGGCTGTTTTTTCCTACAAGGACAGCTTAAGGGACAGTCTCTGCTCACCGTTCATATTGTACCCGAACAGAAATCTTGTTTGCATCACACTGTTACTGTGGCAATTGTGGCAGTATGATCGGCTTCCCGCAGATTGGCATTTCCAGAAGCGGTGGACCATGCCGAAAATAAAACAACCCTACACTCATTCAAAATTTTGGATTTAGTTCAAACCTGAACTCAAAGAATCATCCCTTTTTTTAACTTAAGTATTACCTACTGTCCTACTAAATTGTCAATAAGAAACAAGTCATGAGGTTCAGGGTGCAATTTTTATTTTTTTTTTTTTAACCAGAGAAACTACTGTACAGTTCTTATTACTTAGCATGGCGATATGACATATCAGGAACCATCTGTATATGGAAGGAGATGCTTTTTTTTGTGGATAGAGAAATTTAGTTCTAACCCTCACCATTACATTTTTACTTGCTTGGTTTGCAGATGCTGTGTCAGACTGCAATGTGACGTGATGGTCTGATGGCAGGGAAATGTAAGCTGATACTAGACAGATAAATGAAACCAGATATACTGTCATTTTATTTAGTCTAGGATTTTCCCTTATGATTGTGTTTCTTTTCTTCTACCTCAGGAAAAACATAATCTCTAATGCCCTGCTACCGCATGTCTAAGCCCAAGGAGGAAGATACACCATGCAGGTGAGCGGCCACAGCAGCAACGAACTACTTCAGGCGCTAGACAAGGCACTTTTCCACTTCTTGTTGCTGTTCCCTAGCAAATAATTGGGAAAAACTGAAAGATGCAGTTCCATCATGACACCTAAATATTTATTTGGCCTTTGTAGTAAAAGGAAACTTCTATAGGTGACCTTGTATGCTGGCAGGTTGTCTCCAGAGTGTCATTCTGAATTAAGCCAGGTGGGTGGAGCATACAACCTCTCTGAACTCTTCCTTTCTGCCTTCTAGCTGGGGGAAGAGCACCTTCCCCATAAAAAAAAACAACTGGCATAGGTCTCAGATCCTTTTAATGCAGGTGTTTCTATTCCCATTCAACCAGTTTTCACTGTCAGGTTGCTACAGAAGTAATCTGGGTAAATGGGAGATGAGTGATCTCCAGGAAGAGAGCCAGCACATAATAACTGACCCTTTCTGGGCAGCTTCTCCATGTGGCTCAGAGGCCAGACCAAGCAAGAGGGTGGAAGAAGCCACCAGAAAGCAGGCCATCATCTGGTCAGGACAGAAGGGTTAATGAGCATCTCCCACTGTGGGTCACCATTGTAAGGCAGCCAAGGAAGAAATACAGAGCAGTATGTCAGACGATGTTGGTTCGAATAGGACAGGTTGGTTGGACAGGCTGGGCCACGTGCATGTATTTTGCAACCTTATTAAGAAGGGAAGGGCAGGCAGAAAGCAGACGGTTAAGTGTGATGTTTCCCCCAAGGTCTAGCTGTCGCTGGCCACATGAGGGCTCTCTCTTTTAATTCAGACCCAAGTAGACGAAGGAGAAGGAGAAGGCGCTTCCACCAGCAGTTTCACCAGGCTGGCTTCTGGATGCAAGGGTACATGTGCAAATTGTCAAACCTGAGCTGTGGCTACACTAGCAAGATAACAACGTGAGAAATTACCAGGCATAACGAAAAGCAGAAAGGGAGTACTGCATACGCAGATGGCTAACCTTGACTTGAGGCTACACTAACAAGATAGCAATCCAGAAAAGAGCACAAACAGGGGTACTAGCTGAACAGCACTGATGACCAAGGCAGAAATTACTAAGGCAAACATATGATAAACACTAAGTAAGGATATAAAATCAGCAACATTGAAGCTAGTGGGTAAAAAATAAACAGGGACAGGCTGTTTATTTGTGAGTGTATGAGTGCAGCAGAGGAAAAAGCATGGGGGTGGAAAAGGGGAATATAAAGGGTAACAACACATCATCAGAGCTGCTTGTGGGTATCTCTTAAGCAGCCCTGCACCCCATCAGCGCAGAGGAACAAACACCGCAATACGCCCGTTGTTTTGACCATGCATGTACCTAGCTTATTGCTGCAGTGGGGAACTGCGATGGTTTCCCTTGCATTGATAAAAGGACATCCAGGGAGGATGAACCAGACATCCGGACTCCCTAACAGTGAGAATTTCACACAGCAATTTAACTTTAATTGCTATAGCCTAGTAGTGGAAAACTCTTGAGTACGAGAGCACGGAGGAAAACAGCCGGCACAAAGAATGAGGCTGAAATGGGACTTGGTGTCTTTATTCTTCACATGATCTGGTAGATACTACGTGGCTGTCAAATTTTTTTTTTTTTTTTCCCCACTGGTACTATGTTTTTCATAACATAGTCAGAACCAGAGTTAGTTTTGATGACGGTCCTGGGAAGGGAAATATCCAGAGGCTAGCAGACGTGGGACTAATAATATCAATACACTAACACATCTGAGAGAAAAATATTGGTTTTAGTGTTCGCTCTAACCTGAAAGCCTCATAAGCTATCCTGATATTCATTGGTATGCCAGAAAGGTAGGGCACAAGACTTAGAAAATGACTTACTGGAAATAACACAGCTGCAACAGTCCCCGTCCCACCCAAAAAATATTAGTCTCAAGAAACTGCTGTGCATTTGTACTATAAATAATTTTACTCGGGATTTTTTTTTTTTTTCAGAAACACTTTGGTTCCACTTGAAGCTGAATAAACAACAATTGTCCTGCACTATTTTAGTTTGCATTTTATTCATGAATTTCAAATCACTCTACAGAGGCTGGAAAGTAATACTTCCTGGAGGAGGAAATGGAAGATAGGCAAGAGCCAGACATTTAACAAGATCTGCTAATTTTGAAAATATTTGCTGAAATGTCTAGCTCAAAATCACAGGGAGAGTTTGTTAGACTGCTGTACAGAGGACTGAAGTCTCTGGCCTTTATTCAAGTCAGTTGTTATGGACAAGAATTCACCCACCTAAATTTAAACGTCAAAAATCAGGTGTCTACTGTCAGCTCATGATCAAGGTTCCCTCTAACATCGGTGAAAGAAAAAGGCACCTTCAAGCAGCTGTCTGGAGACGGGTGGGATGAACAGTGCTTTGAAGGTGGCCGTATTTCTTCATCAACTATAGACAAAGCCTAAAGCGACAAGTTTACATGCGCCACGTAACTCCAAAACTGGTGAAGTTAACCGAGATGAATCCCACACCTTGCTCTTTAAACATTAAGAAAAGATGTCTTTTCTGTTCTGACTAGTACATGGCTTCAAATAATTCAGGCTTTATATAAAATATGAATAATAAATACTTTAATCTGTATGAACAGCTACCAGATCCTGTCATAGTCACAGCCTCGCTTGACCTTGCACAGATTACATCTGCCTGTGGTGCCCTGCTGATCACTCGGAATCCTATTTTTTTTAAGTTTACTCACATAGCAAGCAGACTCTTACATATTATATCCAGATGCCAAGTCAACCTATCAACACTGGAAAAAGGCAGAGAAAAACACAGGCCTCTGCAAGCTCCACTCTATTAATCTGTACTAAAGAAAATTATGCCTACTGCTAATATGATATCTGTAGCCTTTCCAATGTAATAACAGAATGTCAACCTTGCAAACTTTGCATAAGCTTACATTCCTCTCATTTTCATCTTCATCCTCTCTACTACCCATTTTCTATAATACCTGCTATGCCCACTTAGTTATTTATGCACCCCCGAGATTGTTTTAATCTCGCTGAAGAAAGCATTCCCCCTTACTTGGTTTGCACAACATGTAGTGAAAAAAAGCCCTGAATCTGATTTCTACATACTACTGCGATGCTAACAAGAAGAGTTTGCAGTTTAGCAAACAGCTTACAGATGCAGGAGAGTGTTCTCTCTCCTATAATCTGCCTTAAATTCCCCCAAGAGAGTCATACTCTACAAGTTTGTTTTTAACTTCTTGTTGCTGTTGCTGATTTTGTTGCCCTGACCCTCCCTCAACATGAGAAAGATGACCTTTCTGAAATGGACCTTTAAAGCTATAGAAATCTGCCAGTGGTTGCTTGGGTGCCAGCAGATGATCGCTAGGCAGTAGGAGTAAAAGCTGCTTTTATCTATGTGGTGTAAGGCAATCCAAAATCACGCAGCCCAGCCAATCTTCACGGACCCTTCCGAAAGGCCTCGCAGTCTGTAAAAAGCACAGCTTTCCTGGTGTAGAAGATCTCCCTCGTTTGCCTGATGCCTGAAAAAGTGTAGGCGATTTCCACAAGCAGTTGCTAAACTCTGCGCTTCCCTTCTGATTTTCTGTTAAGGGATTTCTAAAGCCACAGCTAAGCTAAACAGGTGCATTATTAGATCTTCTATGGCAAACACTGTCTGCTAATTTAACTTTTATGAGATTAAGTAATATTTAAACACTGTCATAGAGGGTTTCATATTTGAGCACGTTCCGTAAGAGAGAGCAATTAGTTGAATGTAGATGAAGTTCAGTATCGGGACCGAAGTGGGGCGACGCGGATGAGCAGCATTACAGATGGCTGCCATTCACCCCACAGCAATCGTTACCAACAAATGCATACTTTGAGGAGACCCCAGCCGAACTGCAGAGAATTAAGATTAATGCATGAAAATGTACTCCAAATAGCAAATGTTATTTCCTTCAGTGGACTCCTTCACCTGTTACAATAACATTTGGAGAGCGCCTGTTGCCAGCGCATTGTAACTGCACTGATGGGTCTCTCTGCAGGGATGTAAGGGCGAATGAAAGATGGCTGGCTCAGTTTGAAAGGAGTTTTATGTTTTCATCAAACTAAAAAGTTTTCAGACACCCTTACATCCTGCCCTTCTGCCCCTACCTGTGTTCAGAACATCTTCTCCTATTGCCTTTTAGGACTTTGATGATGACAAAGAGTAATTAGTAGTTATGGTGCAGAATTCCATCACCTACAACTCTGTCAATGGGTTAATTTGTGGAAAAGGTGTACTCTGGATACATTTGGAGAAAGCAGAATTTAGGACAAAATTATGTTTTTAACTATAAATGCATACATCAATTTTATTGATTTTGATCCTCCCTCTTTTCTTCAAGCATTTTTTAGTCTCTTCATTAGCAGCAAACCCATATATTTTTAATTTATTGTAACTAGTGACTTTAATTTACTTGCAACTAGTAACTTCCTGTTTGCTAGATAAAGGTATCTTAATAGCCAAAATTTAGAGAAGAGATGGACTACACTCATTATTTTTCAACTCAAAGCAAAGAAATTAAAATTTTTTTATGGAGTGAAAAAGGAAGTCTTCTTTCTATCATGCAGTTTATTTAGAATTATGGAAAGGCTGTGAGATATAGATAATCTTGGGTATATCACTAATCTCAAAGGAGGCAGATTACTTCAAACATCAGTTGTCAAGAAATGATGTTGCCCTAAGCAAGCATAAAAAAAGAAAACTGTAGTGGAAGTTTATCTTCTAAATAGTAAAAGAAAAACTATTAAAAAACTGTCTGTGTGCTTAAGCTTTCTTACATTAAACAGATCTACTTATGCAAAAATCCTCATCTGTTCTACTGCATTTTTTGTATTCCACCTGAACCATGAACTCTATAATGTTATCTTTCCATTTATTACCAAATGAACATGGAAGAGGAGATTACATTTAATCAAACAAGGAAAGTGACTAAATTCAGGCTTTAATAATCAATGCAAATTTACTTAACATACAGTAGGTCTATCTAAATCTAGGTTAAACATGCCCGATTGATAGTTAGGACAGAATTCCTCCTTGATAGAATTCCCTTTGTTGGTGAATACAGGAAAAACTTTTGAAGAAGTATGAATTTAAATTATTTCCAAAATTTTAGTGCACATTTCATTACGATTTTAGCCCACCAAAGCTCTTACAGACATCCTTCAGTTTAAAGATACTAGTACTGTCATTTGAAATCAATGGCACATGAATGTATGTCAGGTATTTCAGGTGGATTCCATTAAAAGGGAAAGATTTATGCTTGTCTAACAACGCTGCAGAATACTATAAAATATGTTAGACGATTCTTCTTTTTTTGATTAGAATCTACGAACCCATCACAAATCAGGTATTGGAGCCATTTCTCATCGTTGTCACTATGAAGCCGTGGGAAGCCACTCACTCTTTCTGTTTGGCTCCCTCCCTCCTGCTGCCAGGAAGGTATCGGAGGGCTGAGCGAGGCACGTTTTCCCTCTAAACTACACCTGTTTGTGGCCAAGCTGACCTCCAAATCAGTCAGCTGTAGCGTGAACACCAAAAGCTTTATCTGCGCATCCCACCACTACGCAGATCGACGTGCCAGCTGTGATGACTTGCAGCCTTTTACGCTCTCTGATGCCAAATCACATGAAAAAGAAAATGTACCAGGGTGTTGCTTCTGCTCAGGGCTAAAATGAGGTACTCAGCTCTTTGGCTGGGTACATCTGGTGATAGCTGTCACCCTACGCAGCCTGGCACACCCAGGCCACTCATTGCCCAAATATCTGAAGTCCCACTCAGACTGTACCTGGAAATGTCCTGTACGTTCCTATTCCTGCTTCCATGTCTCTCGGGCTCCTCATCTACCTCCCTTGCCTACCTCTGCTGCCAGACACAGTTCATACAGCCCAGTGATTTCTGGCATAGCTGGGCACCCGCTAGGCAGCTGAGCCAATAAGCTTGGTGGGCCTTTGGCCACTTCCGAATGCTCTTCAGGCCATCAACAGCTCTTGGGATGGTCACCTCTGTTTTCCAGAAGCAAGAGTGGTGGACTTGTTAGCACATGTTTGAATGTCTTAACGTCAAAATGTATTTCATTGCATCTTCTTGCTATTTCACTTGACTTCTAGGTTTTGTAGATGCAGTGATTGGTGAGTAAATACTGCAAGCATAAAGAAGAAATTAACAAAATATCGAGAATATTAACTGCCATGTTATTCTGATCCCCAAATGCTTTCATTTTTAGAGATGTGTTTATTAGACCCATACAATAGTATGAAAGTTGTAGGGGGATGATATATCGATAACCAAGAGTAACCACAGACAGCATTTACTTCTTTCTTCACAAAAATCAAAGTCATGTCAAAGACTGCCCACCTGGAACTGAATTTGGCAAGACTTATGGGTAAGCTTCATCTTAAGGCCAAAGGCCCCTACAACAAGTGGGATGGTCTGGAGCAAGGAAGACAACCTTTGTGGAGGAGGATCCAGTTAGAGGGTGTTTAAACAGACTGGCATAATCAAGTCCATACGACCTGATCGAGGAATGCACCCACAAGTGCTGAGGGAGCTAGTTGACATCAATGAGAGGTCACACAATTGTCTTTGAAAGATTGTGGCAACTGGGGAAGGTTCCTGAGGGCTGCGAGAAAGCCACTGTCACTCCTATTTCCAAGGAGAAGGATTCAGTGAACATTGCTCAAGTAAGCTGTGCTCCAAGTCCCTTTTCTGACACATGCAACAAACAAAAAAACACAGAGCTCGCTCTGAGGCCCCTTGAATGCTTGGGAAGGAGTCTTCCATATCCTCAAGAGGTTTCGTGTGAGGCACTCTCCATACTCAAACACTCCCTCCAGATTTCCTTCAAATGCCAAAGGATCTCAGAAGGAGGTCATGGTTTTATTTAGTCCCCTGCCAGCTGCATACATTCCTTTCCCTCATTACCTCTTTGCCTGCGCTGTGAGAGTGCGCCCGTGCGTGGCGGAGTAAGGCATGAAGCTGGAGTAAGGCTACCCACTTCTACCTGCCCACCCCAGTGATGGGCACCCAGAGGGAGGGGGAGTGCCTGGGTAAGGAACTAAACATTCAGACCACCCAATGGAAACATCTTTCTTCTGAACTACTGTGCATGTGGAGTAAGCCAGCAACGTTCAGACTCAATGGATTCATGCAGATCACCCGTCCCTGTGGTACACACCACACAGGACACGCTGGACTTTGTGCAAAAGCCTGCACAAGGGATGTCCTACCCACCAGGAGCTGGGCTCTCTGTGCACGTGCCGGCCAGCTGCGCGCTGCATGCACAGGAGACACTTCTGAGCGGCTGCCAAACCTGGCTGCGGGGTGTCTGCAAACCTGCAGGACATGCTGTGTGGAACTGAGGCACTGAATTTTTTGGGGAAAAGTTTTCAAGGTTCTCCTGTCCACATACCCGGGCTTGCATCCCTGTATCCTCACCTACTGTTCTGCCCAGAAGGAAAAACGAGTTATTCTAAAACCTTCTGAGATCCTGATCACTACAGCACATTACACAAACGTGGCCTGTTGGAAGTGTCTGTCAACTCAGCCAAGTGCTCCTAATGAGGAATAACCATTAGGATAACAATACACTGAAATGTGATCTTTTTACTTTTAATATGGTACCTGACAAACCCACCAAAGTGTAAGAGTATGTAAAGATCTCCAGTAAAATTCTTCTCTTTTACATTCATTCAATTTACAACAAAAGTTCCTTCTCCCCCTGCTGTCAGTTCCTGCCTGTTTTGTCTCACCTACATTTAACTGAAGCCTGGAGGGCTCTCTGTGGGTGCCAGAAGAGGCCATTGGTCTCCCCCAGGAGCAGCACTAATGACAGTGGATTCTGCCAAAGGGAACGGTGGGCGATGCACCCTGCAGCGTGGGGCTGGGAAACTCTTGTCATCTACTTGTCATCCAGATGCCGGGAAGGCGTTTCCTTTTTTTAAACACACTTTTGAAATCATTTATTCAAAATGCTGACTGAAGTATGATACAGCTATAAAATAAAATAATAAATAAAAATCTAACTCTCAGCTTCTTAATATTTTGATGGCAACCACGAAAGACCACTCAATTAAAACTCTGCACTGTTGCTAATAAGTTGCATAGCTTAAACCCATTGATCATACATAATTTTCCTGCTTTAAGACTTAAGCATACTTATGAATTGAAGACCAGTGTGTAAATAGCAGACCTGTTGCTACTTGTACTCCGTAGCCAGAAACTTTATAAATACCCCCCCCCAAACAAACAAACAACAGTATCCCTAGATTATGCATCTCTATTATTCTTGCTATCCCACTATAATCCTACTCTAATGAGAAAGGCTTTATCTGAGGCATTGCGATCATGCCTCAATCTGACTAAATAGTTCCTTCAAACGCCTTTTGCAAGCGTCAGCTTTAAATTAGCCAAAGAATTCATGGGAACATGGGATAACAAATCTTGGTCAGTAAACACATATGATTTACGTGTTTATATACATGACGGCTTTCTCGTTTCTCTTAAAATGACATTGATTTGCCTTACATGTGAGTGCATATTTTAATTAGTAAAATTACAGCAATTCAAATTTTTAATGAAATGTAACAATTCTGTACTATATTACAGCAAACCAGGTATTAGGAAAAAGCTTCTGCACTCCCAAAAGGTGGCAAAAATTATCTCCAAGGGCCAGATGATACTGTATCTGGAGTTGATTTTCAGAGTTGTCTGTGTTATAGACCTGGTGACAGAAACTGGAAACTTTCAAAAAATGTTTCTGGGTAAAAGAAAAAGCTGTGTCCCAGCCCTCCTATTTAGGAGATTAAACTACAAGTTCAGAATGACTGAATATATGAGAAGAAAACCATAATTTTAGAGCCTGGCACAACACAGATTGTGCGTAACAAGCCAACCCAAGCCAGCTTTTAGAAAACAGGCAGGACACGGTGCACAAGCCTTCTGGTAGCCACCGTCCTGACCACAGGATGGCACTACTAGGTATATTTTAGTAAATGCAGCACACATTTGCTATAACATTTTAACTCTCTACTGGCACAACGTCAAGCGAGCTAACACAAATCAAAGGCTGTGCATCCCCACTGCTCTCTCCAGAAAATGGACTTGCCTAGGTATTTGGTTGAATAAAGACCATATGCTTGGAGATTTGGAGGTGTGGATGTCCCTTACGGGCGATCACATGTGATAGGCAAATACTGACAAAGCTGTGAGGTGGGAAGGGAAGAATGTCTTCATGTTGAATGTCCTTATTACAGTGATAAAATCTCCTCCAGAAGTATGCCTCTTTAAATGCCAAGTCTCACTAATACTACATCTTTCTCTTTTAAATAACTTCAGTTTTTTTTTTCCTTTGATACAACCGCTGCCAGCTCCCTCTCTCCCCCCTAAAAACCTCCCCATGCCACAAGAGGACCACGGCTTGCTTTGGCACTGTTACCAGCAAAAAGCAAGTGTAAAGCAAATGCGAATGTTAACAAATTGGGTTATTTATATTTTTCATTAATTTTGAAGCAGTATGTGTTACCAGCTCTAAGGATATAGGGCATTATCCCCAATCTTGTATTAACTGCTGTTTTCTTTGAAAAATAGCTTGTGATGACAAGAGAGTACGCGATTTATCAGTTCTTTATAACAATTTCTTCCCTCGTGGCTATAGAAAACAAGTTGAGATTACATTCTCAACCTTTAAGGTTCAGTCATATCACAAAGGTCAATGAAAAAGAATGAGCACATATTATACATTTAGAACTGCTTGAAGACAAAAAACCCTCCTTGGCCCATCTCCTGTTTTTCGGAGTTTGACCCATGGTTATTTTGCCTTCTGTATATCTTTTTTTTTTAATAATTTAGGGTTGGCAAGACTGTAAACAGCAACACAAGGTACAGAATACTAATGAAACACGAATTGTGTATTTCCTTGAATATAAAATATGTAATATTTTACATATATGCATATTCTTAAGCTGATCCTTATTCTATGAATTTAAATAATTTCTTATGTAATGTGGACTGAATTTGGCCCCTAACATTTTCATCTATTAAAAATAATTAGAGAAAAACTTTATCTGAACTTAATGCTTGGGCAAACTGCCTGCTACCAGAACTGTGTTTTTCACCCCAGAACGCAAGAGACATACTAAAGAGTGAAGGCATATTCTTCTCTCTTCTGAAGAGTTTGAGTCAACCCAGAGGTTTTCTGGGGCAAAATCCCAATATCAGCCTCAGCTGTTGAGAGTGAGAGCATTGCTATGAAGTAGGACATTCATGTGACATGCAGGACTTTGGTGAAAAAACATCTTGTGCCTGAAGTTATAAGGGCAGTTCAGACTCTAATCCTATTTAACCTTTTGCTGAAATTGGTAATGGAGGGGCTAATTACTGCCACAGGTTCAAGCTTTCATAGGTATTTAAAGACATATTACACTGAAAACAAGAGAATTTATTTGCCCCAAAATCTTTTGGGATCTGACCTGTAATCAGTTTTGAGACAGGGAGAGGTGGATCCTGGCATCTAGAAGATCCATTTTTTTGGTATCAAATTCATTTGAGTAGACAATATCTCATTCAGACAAAATGTAGAGAATATTTGACTAAACTCTGCCTTTTTGTTCACATCATCTTTCCACATTTGCCCTCCTGCCATTACTCATATTCAAAGCAATGTCTTCTGCAAGAGCCGCACCATGCTCCAGTTCCCCGGCTGATTTGCTCAGTAACCAGAACACCAGCACCAGGCAGGCACCTGCAGTGGCTCCCACTGCAGCAGTTTGCAATATCACGCCCTAAAACTTCACATCTCTTAAGGAAACAGGTATGAGGAATAGGCCAAGAAAAGGAGAAAAGCTCCAATTGACACAAACATAGCTCAACAATGGGCAACAATGAGAAAGGAAACAAGACTGCAGAACATGAAACGACAGATAAATGGGATTTAGGTGCAGTCCCACACCTCCATCCTTCCTCCTCTGTGTGACAGAGGCTCTTTAATGATGTTGTCAGGGCCCCTAGATGGAGTAAGAGTCCCAATGTACACGGCCACTTATCTGTCATCCTTTATTTTACACATGCAGTCCTTAAAGACATCCTGCAAATCCAAGACAAAATAAGAGTTCCATGGCAAAATAGGGATGAATGAAATGTGGAAAATTAAACTTGGGGAAGATCAGCACCTTTACAAGAGATGCAGTATGATACTAGTATTGGCTTCATTTATCAGAAATTGAGTTCAACTGCCTCAAACAATATATACCGACAGACTGATTCATTCCTTCCTTCGTGCCATAGTAATGTCAGTGAGTTCAACAGAGTTACTTTCAATTTACTTTTTGTCAGGAAAGGAGACATCCATCTATCCATCCACATGAACTGAAGAGAAGGCTGAGCATATGCAGAACTTCTGGAATTACCCACACTTTGCACAGTAAAGGGCCAAAGACAGCTCGCAAATACCCCGCTAGAAATCTATCGCAGCTGACAACAGTACCACAAAGATAACCCAGTTTGAATTCAGCCTAGAAATGCCTTCATTCAGCACAAGGAAAACTGCCTCTGTAAAGCCATTGTATATCACAAACATTAATGCCAGGAAGCTGAATGTTCATTGTGTAGAGTCCCAGAACTGTATTAATAACAACGCACACTGAGGACATTATACTGTGCGGTCTCTTCACTTTTATAAAAGCAGGAAATTATTTTTATGGCCTACATCTTCTGTTCTCACAATTTGTCCTAGCATACCAGATAGACGCTGTATGAAGTCTTCCACCAAGACTTGCAGAAAATAATCCTAGGTGCAGCTGGGGGGTAAAAATAGGAGATAACAGTTAAGCTAAAGCTTCTCTTTGAATATTCTGGGTGTTATGAAGTTGATCTATATTGTTGGAGGTACACAGACTGACTTGTGATGCAACGCCGAAAACAAATGAACATGGAAAAAAACACTCTTTGGGAATTACAGGGGGAGAGAATTATTCTAAAAATTATGTCAGGCCCCATACTCTGTCCTTCTGTGGGCTATTTGCTGTCTTAACCATGAAGAAGCCTATAACTGCTGAGAACATGGACAGCCAGCATCCTTGCTGCCTCCACAGCAGTTTTATTTGTAAAAGTTACTGGAGATGGATACTGAAAGGGAACAAGGAAAAGCTGGAGACAGTTTGGACCATCTGTGGGAGGCTGCAGCAGAGATCGCTGTCTAGGCAGGAAGACGGTGCAGTCTGTTGTGGTTAAGGTGGAGGAAAGCTGCGTAGTGCCTCATTGCCTACTCATTGTCCAGAGCTGGGTGACAGCATCAAAACCAGGAAAAAGCAAAAGATCCTCAGCAAAAATCCCAACCCAGCAGACACAGTGGAGAAGGACACTTTGAATGCAATGCTACAGCACGCAGATATGGCAAAATGCTGCAGCTTCTCTTAGGAAAACAATTTTCTGCAAGGACATCATAATGGTCCTTTATTCTCTACAGAAAGCACATATGGACCAAGCTCATGATTGACTCCTCAATACTCATTGCTTTGAGTCCGGAATGCAGGCAGGGCTGGTTCAAGATGGTGGACTGCAGCTCCCTAGGAACAAAGGACCATGATCACCAAATTTACTGATATCTGCTCCAAGAAAGACTTGTTACTTTACCCCCCCTTTTTCACATAAATAGATTGTCATATGGCAAAAAACCCTAAGAGAATGACCAACATGCAATGGACATTAAGTCACGCTGCTTAATGCACTCTGGCACATGATGGAGGTGCTCGCGTGACATCAGGACAGGCGCAGCAAAATATCCAACGGGACAGAGAAGAACAGCCCAGGGAAATGGAACAAAGGCTCAAGTGTAAGAGAGGGTTTGCCTGAAGAAAGGTGCTTGGAGCCAAGCGGGTAACAAGGAAAGGAGCGAGCAGCCAAGAGAATGAGGGTTGCAGAAAAGACAGAGAGAAAGCAAATGCCACGTATAATGACAAGAAGCTGAAGAAGGGGCAGGGGAATTATGAAGGAGGAGACTTAGAAACACAGTTACAGTTTGAGGGGAAAAAACAAGAGGGCGAAAGAAGAAAAAGCTCTCACGTAAAGAAGGAGCATCCCTCAGAAGACACGGTGATCCTGTAATCGCCAAGGTATCAGTTTGTCTGCATGAAACTGTAGGTGTGCACATATTTTGCAATTTTTAGACTGCCTAGAATAGTCCTAAGCTTATAATAATCTATTTTATTTTGTTTGAAGTGTTCATTAGGAGGACCAATGTGAAATAAGATGCACAAACTCTCTGGTTTTGGGTAACTAATCCAAAGCCTGCCAGACAGAGGTGACGGACGCCTGTTACCAGTAGCAGATGTTCAGAGACATCAGTGGGGAACTGAACAGCCTGTCCAACCTTCAACCTGCATCAGAGCAGCCATTAGAAATAGCACAGTGAATGGCAGCTATAGCAGAGTTCAGGAAGTCAGTAAGAAGAGATTTGCAGCTATGATCCAATTACAAAAGCTGTCTGCATCAAGGCAGGGCTGAGCCACCTGTGTAGCAGAGGGCAGCGTGTAGGTATACTGGGGACGTGGCCTAGTCTGTGTGCCCATCAACTTGTGGCTCAAAGGAAGCCAATTCAGCCATTTTCCTCTGTAAAGGGCAAAATAATATTAGCTGGCGAACTTCTGCGACTCAGTTTTTAACAGGAGCCACTTGGAATCATGGGCATGTTTGAAAAATCAATCTCTAAGCAAATGAAAATGTGAGAGCTTAAGATATATATCCTTGTTTGGTTCACTCTTTTTGACATTAAAATGAATTCTGAATGCCCAATGATAGTTCTTGTATCAATCTTGTACGACACAGGCTTGCAGTGGTAGCCTTTCAGAGCAAATACTCAGGGACACCTGAGATACCACAACCCCTTTAGGTAATAACAGCTCACTTCGTGCTAACGTTGAAGGAAAGGCTGAATAGTAGTCCCTCAATGAACACAGCAAATATACAGGTTATATGTCAGCTCTCTAACAGCTATTATGATCTGCCAAGTATATTAATAAACTTTTACAGTTAAAAGGAAAAATCCGAACCCATTTTCAGGATATTGTGCTGTGAGTGAACACTTACAGACTAAAATCCTTATGAAGGATTTGCCTGCAGGGAATATGCTAAATCAAGCCCTTTTGAACTTTTGATTAAATAATTGATGCATAATGCAGAATGTATAATATATGCATCCTTTCCCCATAGTTGCCTGGAAACCCATATGGAACGGTACTAGCAGTTCCAGGAGCATTTAGTCTCCAAGTCGCTGGTAAAGACAAAGGAACAAAAAAGTTTTTAAAATCATTAACTCATCTTTCTTTCCATTATTCAAGTACTGCAGGATACCCAAATTAGTAACTTACACAATGGTACCATGACTCTTGTAAAATAGAGTGCTTTTTCTTTTTCTTTTTTTAAAGCTATATCTCTTGGAGTCACGTGAATGACTGTAAGTCTCAGCTTCTGTTAAAATAGAAAACAAAGAACACAACTAATATTTTCAGCCTTTACATTTATATGATAATAATCATTATTATCATCATCACCATATCATAGAATATCCAAGATGGTCAACAGAGAAGAATGAAACTAAGAACTAAAACTGTGGGGTTTTTTCCCAAATTATAGGATTTTTAAGCAAATCTCATTAGAAGACCCATCACTGAGTGTTTAGAAGAATATGAGAATGCTGTGATCACAAATTCAAGAGGCAGATTGTTTTCCCAGGAAATAATGTTTCAAATTGCAGTCAAGCAGACCTTTTGCACCTCTCGAGTAGGCAACATTGCTTGTCATTCAGTTTGATTGCTCTGTGACCCAGCCTGAATCTATCTTGTGCTTTACTGCTTCCAAGACGGAATGAAAAACATGATAAAAACCAACAATGAGAACAGAGCACTAACTATGGAAACCTACAGTGGTGAAGGATTAAGTTATTTAATCTAAACAAATCTGTAATCATGATAATTTGGTGTCTCTGTTTCTGATGGTCACCCTGAGGAAAAAAGGATGAGGGGCAAGCACAAAACAGGTATATAGTCCTTGAGAAGTAAAAGGCAGGATATTGAGAATGAATGCCTCCTGCCACAGCAGGGATCTTCATGGCATTCTTGCACAACGAAGATACCACCATTGAGCATTTCTTGTGCACTCCACTTCACTTTAGAGAAAATAAATACTTGCTGAGTCAAAGAAAGCATGGCTTTATACTGTAGTGGCAAGAGGTCTCATTTAAGTAAAGAGAAGCAGTTGTCAGTTCCTAAATCAATTAACATATAAAGAAGGAGATTTGGTGGTTAAGCATCAAGAGGACAGACTGGAACACTGCTGAAAATCCTCTAGCTGTGTGTATAGGGAACTTTTTTGGACATGCAAGATCAGCGCATATTTTGTCATGCAGAAGAGAAAGTTGAACCTGGATTTCTTGTTGACTTCCTCGGCCACTGGATAACACCAAGGTCACAGCATCATTTCCAGTGTGGAATCAAGAATTCCATATCCTTTCCTTTGTACTACAAGTACCAGATACTGTGACTTTTCATTTTATGGTGAATGGCACATTGAATGGGATAAAATGATATTTTAAGTGTCAGCACTGTATAGAAAAGAAAACAAAACCAAACCCAAATTCAAACCCTTAGTAATTTTATTTAGATTTAATCAAATAATTTCTAAAAAATGCTTGCCATCCTGATGGGAGCCAGTAGCTCACATAGGCTGATCTCATCATTTGATACCCAAATTGTTCGTTTCTAGGACAAAACCAGTTTCAGCAGCTTGCTGTAGCATTATGGGAGGTATAAGAGCACAGACGGAAAAAAGCTTTAAGAAAAGCATCTAAAAATAGTGTGTTTACAATAACTGTCATTCATTTTCAGTGGGAAATTATTATATTTCAGGAGGGTGAGAAATTATTCTAACTTAAAACAAATGTAAAAAGGCAGATCAGATCAGAGAGGCACCCAAAAGCAATATATGGAAATTAAGCTGACATGCCTACGTGCCTCAGCTGTGGCTACTTAAGCCCAGAGAAGGTAGGAGGAAGAGTGGGGTGGAGGTGGAGGAGACTGCCTTGGATGCTCACCAGGTCTCCATCACAGTCATGGGAGCTGCGCTCCCTATGCGGAAACAGCTGTACTACAACTTGGATAAGACAAAATAATGGAAAAATAAAAACAAACCCAAATCACTCATGCAGAAGAATACTGAAGGGAGGAACAAAGACGCTGAAACCCTAAGGTGCTGGGATTAAACTGTCAGAGAAACAAGCTCCCTTTCTGTCTGTCTTAATTAGCCCCATATTCCTATCACCAGCATGGCTTTAGATTCAAGCTTTCAACTGCCAATGATTTATTCTGATCTAGGGAAATCAGCAAAATCTGCTTTTTGCAGTCAGAGTCATAGAATAATCTCACAACACATTCAGGAAAGTTCATCAAGGACAGCAGTAGTTTTCCAGCTGTACAGTTCTGTATTAGTGAGTGATGTTTAACTGTATAATGGTTTTGATTACGGTACGTTGTTATGTCCTACTCCTGCTGCCACCGTAGCCTAGAGGGAATTTGCATGCGAACATGACATTTCATCTTGTTTTTCTGTATAAACAATTGAGTTTCAATAAACTCACTGAAACCCAAATATTAGAATAAACCAACTGCACAACGACCACTGGGGATAACTATAAATTATGCTTTTTGGTGTTTCCCGAATACTGGTGAATGCTGAGAGATACGTGCAACTGCTGTCAGTGGTCCTTCACGCCTTGTTTTAGGAAAGCTTATTACACGTCTGTGCCTGAACGCTATGGATAAACAGCTGTAAATCAACCTTGTCAAGGTGGCATTTTCCTGGCAGTAAGGGGAGCTGAGCGGGAGTCTGTATGGTGAGAATGTATACTGGGTGCTCCAAAACCCGCTCCGATGCCCTGGAGGTGAAGTAAAGGGTAATACCCTAATGTTTGACTTTATCAGAGCAACGCTGGTTCATGGGGTTTCCAAGCTCTGCGCCTGTTGCAGACCTTACAGTGCTCACCTGTAGCTTTTCCATCTCCCTCCTTGATTCTTGCAGTGTGTACTATTCCGAGCCACTTTTAAAGCACATTTAGAAAATCTAGATGATGAAGAAGTCAGCTACCCGCATTTTGTGCATTTTGTATATTTTGTACAGTGCAGCCTGGGATAAACATGTAGCATGTTTGATCATGTTTCTGCATCTGCTTCCTATCTGCTTTTATTATCCCAAATAATGAAATTTAACCTCAAATGACTAGGGCGCTGCTATTTCCGAGACTATATCCAACACCATGATCCAGCAGAGCAGCCACAGTCAGCTCACACACTCCTGCTTTACCTTCCGAGATCTGAAGGTGACGTAACCACCCAGCAGTGTTTTCTCTCGGGTCTGTCTGTCCAAGACTCTTGGCATTCGTTTGGAATTATTCATGCCCAAATCTCATGACTTCTTTAGTATTTCTTTGTTGGTTTGTTGTTTTTTTTTTTTTTTTTTTTTCTTTTACAGAAAAGGTTTCTACATCTTGTGTTAGCATTTATGACTAAGAGAAGACTACTGCTATTGCAACAGGTCTGTCGCTACAGGAGTTCTGCAAAGTAATGAGCAAGCAGCCTGCAATCATCTCTTTCTAAACCCAGCACATCCTCAAAAGTACCTACATTACCTACGGAGTTTCTCTTTTCCATTTCATTAATACCAGTTTTAGAAATTGTCAGCAGAAATAGAGAGGCATCAAATGAGTTTATATTCACGGTGCGTTAACAAAGCTTCCCAGCTTTTAGGATTCCTGCATGTAGAACTTTGTAGGTCTCTTGCGTTTGGGATTTTTGTCACATACCGCATCCCATGTTTGGGCACTTAGCAGATTCATAGGTGTGCTAACAATAATTTGTAAATGTTATTGTTATTTACTTGTAGCATTAACATAGGCAAAGGGGAATGCTTAAATTTGAGGAATTTTTGTTTGAAGGATAACATTACAGCTTTTTCAAATTTATCTACTTATCATTTTCTGAGTTCTTAAGAAGAATTTCTTGCCTTTCTGAAGAATGAGGCTGGACTGGATTCAGTTCTATCCTGTCTGACAAATAATTGCCATGACTGATATTGATTTTTCTCACTTTGCTGGTTTTATTTAAACTGCCTCTTGGTTTAAATGCTCCGAGAGATTTTTATAAAAGAAATACTTTTCACATGCATAGTAGTTTTCCTGAAGTTTTATAGAATTATCAGAAAGTCATATATTTGCAATTTTGAAGACTGTTTGCTAAATATCTTTAAAATAGTCTTCCTCTTCTGAAAATTAAATAATTCCATGGAGCAATTCATTTGACCGACAGTGTTAGTACTCAAAGTGCAACACAGGTAGTAGTATTCTGGTAAATGGTGGTAAACGGTCACCTCCTCTATAATATTTGGCCAGATAGTTTTAACTAGCTTAAGGAGAAATGCTGCAAGAGAGAAGGGCTCTTAGAATATGAAGGCACCTTTGCCCATTGCACACTGCCTACTTCACCAGTAAAACCCAGCCGGCTGCTGAAGGTTTCAGCAAAAACACCCTTTTGTACTGAGAAAAGAATTCCCAAAGGGAGGTCAGGAGATGAACCTGTGTCTGTGTCTGCATTAAGGACAGCAGAAACAAACAGTGCGTTGTTTCTGATAAACGTAGCTGCCTGTTAAATGATATCCCATGACTGTCCATGCTAATGGGCACCTTCGGGTAAAAAAGATGGTGTTAATGAAACCTCTGCTCTGCTCTTCTTGCAACAGGCACTTCTGGCACTCAAGGCAGCTCTCTGCTTTCATCCTCATACACCTTCGGCCTGTAGCCAAGAGCAGCTCCCTGCAATTTATTAAATTAGCTCTTTAAAAGAACCCCTTAAATACATTCTTTCCAAGCAATGGTTTTCCTAGTAAGCCTGGGCCAGTGTGCCAGGGCAGGGCAGGAGAGCTTAGCTGAAAGAAGACAGGCATGGGTTGAGTGGTAGGAGGTACTATGCACTGGGAGTGGAGCAGAACTGCCTTTGAGCTTTTTATATTCTCCCCTAAATGAAACAGCTCAGATGCAGCAGAAAGGTTTTTTGTCCCATGTCCCTTTTTTTTTTCCTCCTGAACTTACTATTGGGTGCTGCATAATGAAAATTTCTGTAGGGGGGAAAAAAATAATAATCAAAAAAAAAGAGTAGCTGACATGAGCCAGAGGTCTGACATTAACCATTTTGGGGCGGTGCTCGGTTCAGTGGCTCTGTGTTTAGAAGCTCTGCCTTGGACAGCCATTGCTTGAAATCACATCAGGTGAATGAATGACTTCTTTTCCCACTGATAAGAGAAAGCCATCATCTGGGAGAGCAGCAGTCTACCAGAAACAACCAGAGGAAAACTGGACTTGACCGTGAAAAGACACACACAGTTCAGCCCATTCCAGAGCAACAAGCATTATTCCTTAAGCTGCACAGAACCTAATTCTAAGGATGACATTTTTGTTTAAGTACCACCCTTTTTTTTTCTTCAGAAGAGGTTGATACAGTATAACTCTTGACACAGGATCAGCAAATCACTTCTCCTCGGTTATCAACAGCAACCAGAAGGCAAGCACTGTCCATGAAGGCAAACTGAAGGGCATGTGTATTGGTTCTCTATGAAGAGAAGCAATAGTCCCACAAAAGCAGATCACAGCTGATAAATAAGAGGAAAAAAGTTAAGATTAAAAACCAATTTTTAGCCAGCCAGCCACCCCCAACAATGAGGCTGTCGCACCGTTAAATTTTTTCATTTGCTTTGTATACAGTTATCAAAGCAATTAGTGTTATGACTTCGCTATCACTGTCAACTTAATTGGATACTTCTGTCACCTTAGACTACTGTATTCAGTCACCATGAAAAAAACGAAGTGAACATTTTAGCCTCTTAAACATAAAATAAACAACTGAACACAACATAATAGTGTCTTTCAACGCATTTCCTTCTGAATGGGAGAAGCCAGCTGCTGGGCAGGTACTAAACCCCTCCTGGGTTTTGTGTCTGGCAGCCTGCTTATAATGTGATACTAATCCTTCAATTCATACTTCACGTACTAAAAACATGAGAAACGTGCTGCAGAAGTGATTGAAAGGCTAGCTCTGTAGCTAATGACCCAATAAATACTCTCCAAAGCCTCTTCCACCACAACTTGGCCTCTCCAGTATGTTTGGGCAGCGTAAGCTAAACATTTCTGTAACGTAGATACATGTAGCCTCAAAAGCAGGAACTCTCTCCTGGGTGGTTAATCGCTATCTGCAGCGAGCATTTCCTAACATACTTACCAGTATGCATAACACAAGCGTAGCCACGCTGTCATTCTAGTTTATGTATGAAGACTAAAAAACTTGTTTTCTCTGCATTAGTCCTCTCCCTACTGCTACTGCCGGCAAGAGTTCCCCTGGTTGGGATTTTTCTTTTTTTAACTTAGTGTGGAAAGGTCCGGTAAAACACATAAACCAAATCCCACTGTTCTAAGTATTTTGGATGGAGAAGAAAGGATGCAATCCATTACAGATTTTATATGTATTTCTCTTTTGAAGTTCACAGCTTTTCTCATGACGGTGCTAACAGAAACTGCAGCTCTAAATGAAGGAAGACTGAATCTCAAAAGAAATGTTTAAAAAGTCACCAATCAAGTGGGAAACATGACCAAGAATGAAGCCTAGATGGAGGAGGGCAGACATGCTGAGATTACAAGCAGGTTCACCCTCTTAGAAGAGATGCCTCTAGCTGGCCTTCTGGAACAAAGGGGGCTGACTTACATTGCATTTACTCTGCTGCACCCCCAATAGACGAGGACAGGAGCCACCATTTCTTCTCCATGGAGTTGCTATAAAAGCATTTAATTTGCAGGATCTTGCTGGAACCCCCAAATGCTATTTTACAAGAAAATTGGAGGATGTAGTTAACGTACTCATTAATAAAGCTGTGGCCTTGCATCATGACCCACCCTTCTGTGACTGGATCACTGGCATGTTTGAGGTAAGTTCCTTATATAAACAGGTTAATATTTAAAATCTGCTCAGGCACTCTGATTAGCGTCCTTTGCAATGCCGAAGCAAACAGTGCCAATTTGTGACCGATCTGAAGGATAGACCGGGGAGTGCAGCAGAAAGCTAGCAACAAAGGCATACAAAAGCAGCGCTGACATACTTACAGTTGCATTTCTTCTGAACAAATCTAAGCTTGCATGCTGTTCGGTAGGTGGACAAACGAATGCGATCCAGATCTTGAGCCCCTAGTGGAAGAGAATAACAGCGACATTTGTATGGAATATGACCCGTGCGTATCTTTGCTAGCAGGGAAGCCGGAGAACAAAGAGGACACACGAGCTGAGTCTGTTCAATAATTTTCAAGGCTCTCTCCTTTGCAGGGAGAGTAGAGAGGGGTGAGGAGAAAGAAGGGGAATGGCAGGAGCTACAGTGTTAAAAGACTTTTTTATAAAGGAAGGCAAGGAATAGTCAGCCCACTGTGTCTGTCACTTTGAAGAACAATCTGGTCAAGCTGCAGGCTAAAAGACACGCTGGCTGGGCTCCAACAGCAGGGAAAACCTCCATCTAATTTTAATATTTTACAACAAAGCTCATAACAAATATCGTTGCCTGACGTGCCAGATCAGAAGAAGGTATTGCCAGCAAACAAAATTAGAAACAGTACCATGCCGTAATGAAAAGCCTGATAGCAGCCTGCAGAAGGGGGCATAGACCAATGCAAAGGCTGTGAGGCCCTTCTCCGTTGTGCGGAGGTACGCTCTCTGCAACGGAGAGCTTGAAGGGTCGGCTCTCTGCTTCACACATAGCTTGGCCCTGGCTGCTCCAACTTAAAGGCCTGGCAACATTTCCAAAGCAGCTGCCCAGGAGACGGGTATAAACTGACTGTGGGCTACGCCACATGCAAGCGCAGCGGAGAGGGACCGGGATGGGGGCAGAACCTGGCACGGTGTCTTTAGGCCTCCTGCTGCTGTGTACCACTCACAGCGCTTCCCAAAAAACCTCAAAAAGTAGATGAGGAGATTGTGATTTAAATCCTTCTCCTTCTTGGCTGGTATCTTACATAAAGAAGTGTTGCCTTATAGCTACGATATGGCCTACAAAATGCAAGACTGCTTATTAATTTTACCACACATTTCCCAGAAACACATTCAATGAGATTTTTGCGTATTTGCTGTATTTGCTTTTTCACTGTGGTTGGCCCTGTAACAGGAGTAGAACCTGTTCTATTCTGTTGAGCAAGGTACAAAATTACCAAAACCAGAGTTTCTTAAGGAACCGCGTGAAAACACATCCAAACAAGGTAGAATCAGGCTGTAAGAGAAATGAAGTGGAATACGGCCCTATTCAGCTTTTACACATGCTCCCCAAATGCTTTCTTTAAGATTTTCCTTGAGGTTATCAGCTGCATGGTCGTACATATGGCCATGTCGGCATTGTTCACCCACACTTTCTTAAACAATCTGCCATCCTTTGGACCCAGGTTTTTCAAATGTGCTCTGACCTGCGAGATGAAGATGAGAATGATACTCTCCCCTCTCCCCTGACTCGGCTCTTCTCCTGACCAGATCCTCCCACACCATCTTCCCAGGGCTCCCAGCTACTCCCTTTTGCCATTTGGCTGCCTTAACACCATCTGTTCCTGGGAGAAGCTACCCCTAACTACTTAATATCAGGTCTGGGAAGTTTTTTTATTCTTTTTCATCATATGCTTTATTGTTAAACTGCAGAGGTTTTTCTCTTCTCCATTAGTATCCCATTGACTGCTTTTGGAAGACTTCTTTACTGGTAAAGGGGAGGATAATGCTTGCAACACTAAGTCTTTCCTTTTTTAATAGGACCAGTGAGGAAAATGAATTTAACTTCTTCCCTCTTAACTTTAGAGAAAGCTACTAATAAAAGCTTACAGCGCTCCTTTATAAAATTTCAGCCTTTTAACAAGATGAAAGATTCAAAGCGAAGTGAGACTCTGGCTCATTGAGCTTCCCAGGTTGCAGTATTAATCCTAAATAAACAAGTTTGTAGGCAGTAATGTTGCTTTTTTTTCTTTACTATTTACACACACAGGGGATGGTATTATTTTGATATTATTTTGGGAGTAGGTGTTTTTGCTGATAAATCCCTGGAACAGACAATTTAATTTTATCACGATTCACATTTTGCCGCAGTCAGAGATCTATTTGTCAAATAACTTCTGTAGAAATAATTACTTCATTTACATGGAGAATCCTGAAAAACAAGTGGAAAAATGTGCGGGACTGAGCACAACAAATGAGACCCTGAATTTGTAACTTGCCTACAGGATTGCCAGTGGCTTCTCCTCCCTTTTGCCCACTGGCAGTGTTTCAACTCCGTTTCTTTTGAATACGCTCATCTCATGTAATGCTGCTTGCAGTTTGCAAAAATAATAAAGGGATACATTGCGAGCTTTGGCTGCTGTTTTCTTGCTGGGTAATATGTGCTGGCAGCACAACCGTGATGTACATTTTGAACTCTCTTCATCAGTCTGGATATACCTGAGCATGTCAGGGAAGACTAAGGGTGGCTAAGTGATTTGACGTCCAATGGTGCATTTTGAGATATAAGACACAATTTAAGCTTTAACCACAGGACTCTACAGAAGATGTAATGAGAAGACGCACAGAAGTTTTGTCATTTGGATCTAAAAAGCTGCCTGTTCTGAGGGAAAGGAAACAAAAAAGTCAAACTAAACTTCTTTAAATACAGGCAAAATCACATAGTGGCCCAAATCTAAAGTGAGAGTCAATTCCATCTATTCCTTGTGAAGAACAAATTTCCTACTTAAAAAGGCAGGAAAAGTTGGCTTTTTTTTTTTGCTGTCTTGTGTAGCCTGGAACATGACCCACTACTGTGGGGGTTTAACCACAGACTTGTAGATATGACTGCAAGAACCTGCAAGAGCCACTGGCAAAGTCCCCTATGAATTTTCTTCTTCTCACATCGGCAGGTTGTGGAGTCTAACTTTTTACCAGAAGCTTATGTTTGTTATAATGTTAAGGAGCTTCGCATGGTCCACAGTAGGTAGGGCGTGTGGAGCACATGGGGTTTGTTAAACATGGATCATGTGGGCTTGCATGAAGCTGAGGCCACCTGAATGCAATGCCAGGTTGAGCTTCTGTGTCAGTGAAGCACACCCTTCACACACAGGAATCCAAGGGACACTCAAAATGCAAAATTCAGTGTTTTACAATATGGACATTTCTTTGCCTAAAACCTATTTAGTTTTTCAAAAAGACTTAATATTTTCCCCTCTTTTTACTTAGTTGGAACCCAATTCTCTGTGTGCATGTGTAGCAGGAGGAGGAAGGGAGGCAGGCAAATAGAAAAGGGAAGCGTATGTGAGATAAACCAGACTCAAGTAAATATGTCAAAACACTAAAATGTGAAAGAAAAAATAGTAGACAATAACTATTTGTGGACAGTATGGGAAAATAGTCCCTCCTCTGCCTCCAACTACTGATTGTAAATTTTGCCAACACCTCCTTAGCTCCTCCAAAACAACCCAACAGCAAAACAGCCTTCAAAACTGTGGGAACAAACCATAAATCCTCACAGCTAAGGCTTATGCAATTATCTTCCATTTTAGGAATATTTCAAACTAACTGAAGTAAATGGAAGTTGTGCTATTGAATTTAGCTGATACAAGCTCAAATCCTCTCTATAATTCTAATTAAAAGTATAGTATGTTCTGATAATGGACAAATGCATCATCCTATATATTTTTTCTTTTTTTTTTGCTTCTGGCCAAAGAATATCCCCTCCCTCTACCAGTCCAAGATGTTGTACACAAGGGACAAAAGAAACATCTATCTGGGTTACAACAGCAAGCCTGGTGTGATATTGGAATAATTACAGGGCACAACAGAGCTAGTGGACACAGTGGAACAGGCCAAGACCATTCTCAGTAGGCCATATGTATGAGAAGTCCTTAATTTGGAGAGCTCAGGAGCGTGGATGTAGGGCATTCGGTCACCCCTGGAGAACAAGTCCAGGGCTCATTTAATTCACTAGCACAGACCTGGCCTTTCAGTGTGCACAGATGCTCAAATCCCAGGAATGCTCATCTTAGTCTCCCCCAGAAGACGGGGGAGATGTTCTGTCATTTTTTTTACTACGTTGCAGGGGACAAATAATGGGACGCTTAGTAATTACAGACAGAACTTAGGTAAATCTAGTAACAGGGTGGCAGTCTCAAACTTCATACGTAATAGAATTTCCTTGAGAAATGGTGGATTGTTTGTAAGAGAAATAAGAGATGACTGTCAAGAGAACTGCAGGAACATCGTTAGTATAGAACATCCCTGACACACTATTCTGCAGGGAACACAAAGCTTCACCAGAAACTGTAAAAAATGTGCTGAAGTGGGGTATGTAGTATACGAGTCCCTGTACTGTGTCTGGCTGGGATGGAGTTAACTTACTTTATAGCAGCCTGCATGGTGCTGTGGTTTAGATTTGTGGCTAAAAAAAGTGTTGATAACACACTGATGTTTTAGCTATCGCTGAACAGTGCTTGCACAGCATCCAGGCCTTTTTCTTTCCTACTCTGTCCCCTCCCAGAGTCGGCTGGGGATGGGCTAGAGGTTGGGAGGGGACACAGCCAGGACAGATGACCCCACCTGGCCAAAAGGATAGTCCATACCATATAATGTCGGGCTCAGCCATAAAATTGGGGGAGGGAAAGAAGGGGGTGGGGAGTTTTGTCTTCCAATATGGACATTGCTTGGAGACTGGCTGGGAATTCATCTGCTTTTGGGAGGCAGTCAGAGACCACCTCTGCATCACTTGCTGTTGTTTTTTGTTGCCATTTTTTTTCTCTCTTTCCATCACTTAATCAGTTGTCTTTGATCTTAAGCCATGAGTTTTCTTGCTTTTGCTCTCCCTATATTCTCTCCCATCCTGCTGACAGCTGGCTGGGGATTAAGCAAGCAGTTGTGTGGGTGCTTAGCAGGTGGCTGGGGTGAACCTGCTACAGATACCCTCAGTAAAAGATGTAGTCTTTCGGAGACCTTTATCCCTCTTTATTGCTACCTGTGTATTGCAGCATTTTTGTCTCAAGAAGCTACTGATCAAAATAATACAATCACAAAATCTGATCTAGAAAATCCCGCTCTCCTGCTCTTTGGTCAAATCAGCCCATTTTCCTGTAGTTTTGGTCTCACAACATGAAACCAGTTGTGAAATGGAGATATCAGTTACTCGAGGTGGAAAGCTTGCATGAATTTTACTGACACTGCAGTGTAACTGGCTTGGTCTATCACATCAAAACATTTCTAGGAAGTACTTACGCATTTCTGCAAACAGCTGCCTTCTTTCTGCCATGGTATTTCCTCTTTTCCCACAGTCTTCAATCATTCTGGAAGACAAAATCATGTGAAAATATTGACTGATATTCCCAGACTGAACATACGTACATAAGCGTCCATAACTGATCCTAGAGAACCTTTGAGGTTGACTGGTGCTCCATGTGTACCTAGTGCCTTTTGCCAGCCTCCCTGTGGCATGGTTTGCGGAGAAGCTGGTCCCCAAATTGTCCTCCATTCCCTAGACTCTGCTTTCAAGCATTTGTTTTCCCCCCTCTCTCTCTCTCTCCCAAAGGCAATGTTCAGTTTTTCTGCTTGATGTAACTAACTGACTTACATAACACAAGCTCTGAAATTCATTTTAGGTTTTCTTAAATAAGGAATCTTCAGTTTAAATTATGTAAGAGAGAAGAAATCATAAAAGATTCGGATATAATTTTATAGTTTAGAAAATGCCTTTCTAGCCAGTTCTGGGTGGAGGAAACACACAAAAAAACCCCGCAACAGCAACTAAATCTCTACTCCACAACATAATACCCTCTATTTACTCAAGCAAATACCCTCCAAATATTCATTCAAATTCAAGACAGTATGTCTGTGATTAAATGAGTTCCAGTAAAAGGCTCAGAAGTAAGAATATATTTTCCTTCAGTTTTCAGATATAAAAAACTTCAGAATATTTTGAAGAGCGCTATTGCTGGATATAGCATAGAGAAAAGAGACAGCTTCCTTCGCAGCCAGCAGTCAAACCATAAAGACCAAAGCCTTCAGAGTAAAGATAAACATCTTCAGCAGCACTCAAAAAATGAAACCAGTGTCAGCATCACCACTTTCTATGGGTAATTACTCTAGCAAACCAATATCCATTCCTCCCTGCCAGGCCTGGTTAGGGCTTCTGACCTGCATTTTAATCTGCATCCTTATCTCAACTAGACTGTGTAAAATAACATCAGACCACATGGGATATAAAGGAGATACTCTGTAGAGGCCTGCAATCCAAAATATTCCATTGTATCCCATAGCAAACCCACATATGTATATAACAGGAAAGATAAAAGTACTGGATACTGAAGTCTACCATCACCAAAGGCCTCAGGATAGAAAACCAGTTTCCTTTTATGTCTCAGCGGAAGAAAGGCAATCACAGAAGAGGTGTTTTGCTGTGTGGTTTTTTTTTTTTTCCTTCCAAAATGCACTGTTCAAATGAAGTGGTGGTACATTTACAAATAGGCCTTTTCCAAATAGCCTATTCAATTCTCAGAGTGCTGATAAAGGCTCTGCTAAAGTGCTATCTACGGTGGACATCTTGTGATGTGAGCAGCAGTCCCGCTAGGAAGTGGACAAAGGGTTTGGCTGCAGCCTCTTTGCAGGGATATTCAAGTTCACCCTTCTGCTCTAATTTGGCCGGGAGTGATACAGATGTGCGTAGCACGGCATTAGGTCTGAGCTAATATATATGCTGCCTTTCTGCAGAGATAACAGCTTTCAGTATAGTGCTTTACAGACGTGGCCACACAGCCTCTGATCTGGAGGTAGCTGGTGTCTTGCTGGCTTAGAGGTGTCAGGGAAGACTCACACCTACCTGCAAAAAGAGATATACCTCAAGATATGCCAGATCCTAATTAAAAAGCAAGCAGTAGCATCTTTTGTACCCAGATCAGCCTCAAATCTCTGCCCATAAAAGACGAAAACCAATGCAATCCCACTAACCCCAGCTTGAGTTCCCCACTCCATTCTGTTTCCAGTCCACCTCATAGTAGGAGACAAATTTGGCATGGTAAATGACCAGATCCCGTAGGACAGGTGGGTTAATAAAGCCCTTTGAAAAGACAGCATCTTTTACCAGGCAGGGCAGTTGAGTGAATACTTCAGAGCAAATAAAATTTTAGATTAACTTTTATAATTTGTAGAGTGGGTCACAGGCCATCATAATTTTCTCTGACTTCTCCTGTGTTCAGAATTATTTTACAAGCAACATGCAGCTGGTTTTCAGACTATATGCTGTTCACATTAATTGACTGAGATTGGGTTATTTGGATTTTGGCATGAGGATTACATCATCATCAGTTTTGTGATACAATTTACACTTAAATCTTACAGATTTTTCTCCATTTATTAATTTGCTGTTTTCATTCCACCAATGTTCTCCGATATTTCATGAAATAATCTCTCAGAGATTGCAGCAAACTTTATCGAAAACAAAAGGGGTGCAACTTTATCCTCCGTTCCCTCATACTGTCTCTTGGATAAAAATATTCCTTAGCTATTGCTTTTAAATATCTACAGCACAGCACATCCACTGGAATGTGGCTCTCCTGTGACCTTATTCACCATGTGGAAGAATTTTCCCAGTCAAAATTAAGTAAAAAAAAGGTATTTTTCAAACAATGCAAATTGTACAGCAAGTTCTCCACTTCCTTCAGAGAGCCCATTCCTAAAGTGTCCTTTCAGTGGGGCAAAAATCATTAACCGGTTTTCCCTTTTGTGCAATTCATTCTCCCCTTGCTTTTATTGATGTTTATATCTCCTTATATAAAATGTTCCGTGGACCTGATCGTCATTTTTCAGGATGTCCCATTATCTACAGAAACTGAATCACCCTCTTCACTGCTGGGGCTTATGGGGATTACCAGGCCTGACAAACAACTTTATACACACACAACTCAGGCTTCCTTGGAGAGGGAAGAAACTTTGTATTTATATTTTTAAGACTCTCACTGCACTAGATATTTTGCAGATTTAAAAATAGCCTTCATCCCAAATGACAATCCTAAAATCCTCTGCAACGGGATATATGCGATTAAGCTAATGAGAACATTAGCAGTGGCAGTATTTTCAGATAGGTATCTTCTATCCCTCCTTCGCATCTTTTCCCAATAGAAGAAAAATGATAGATGATGCTCCTCAATGTTGTTATTTTTGAATCGCCATTGATAGGAATTCACTCAATGGTGTCCTCCAAGCTTTTCAAATGCATTTTAGCTGTAGAATGTGCTACAGCCCAGGCTCAACTAATGCCATTGGTCATGGGTGTTGGGCAATGGGTGTTGGGCATCTCCCTTCTCAGCCTTGCTCACCTTGATCCAGCTCACAGCTACACAGCTCAGCTCTTTAAATCAGATTACAGAGACCCAGGCTTTGAGCCTGGGATGTGCCCAGCTCCGTCCCTGGGGGTTGGCCGTGAGCATAACTCACTACAGTCATGTTCCACTATTTCTCACTTCGCTTATAACACACGTCAAGCCACAGAAAAAGAAGGACTATTTGTTCTATAGGGGAAAAGAGCAAATCACAAAGTGAACTTTAATGTACCTTAAAAAACAGTATAAATTATCAGAGATGTAATTTTGAAAAATATTAATTAATGTACACTCTTCCCATAGTAGGGATTAGATTCTATTTGTCTTCTATTGATCCCTTCCACTATCTTTTTCCCTTTGCTTTTCTCTCCAGGAACTAGCTCCTCCACTGCAGGTAAGGAGAACACCTACTGTGCATCTAATTAAAATTCTTGTCACGGGCTAATTAGTAAGGTACCAATTAGCAAGATATTAAGGCTTCGATATATTACAGACATTCCAGAGCAAAAATCATTCCAAGCATAAGGTTTCCAGCCTCTGAAAAAGATACCGTGAATGTTTCATTTCTACCAGTGTTTCAAGCTGAAAACTTTCATAATGTTAGTAGCGCTCGAAGGAAAATAGTAAATAAAGAAATAATTTAGTTTGATTTGAACTCTCTTGATTACAATTTCATCTTCACGTTCCATCATCATGTATCAGAAGCATAGTTGGTCTATTTTTTTTTAATATGCTTTATTTATTTATAAAATCTGGGAGGGAATATCATATAATATACATAAGGTGAGAACTAAATGCCTCATTTTTCTCTCCTTTGCTGTTGTGCTGCTTTGATTTAATTTAGAATTAATTAATTAATAATCTCACACATAAGTGTTTTTCTTGTTTTAGTATTTATAGGGTAACTAGCATATTTTATTACCCCCCATTTTACATCATCCTCCTTGTAATTAGCATATTTCCATTTCTTGAGCTCTCTCTATGCATGGTAAAAGCAATGCCTGCCCCAATTAAATCATTAGTTCCATAAAACCATCAAAAGAAGTAATTGCCTGTATACCTGGAGAAGGAGCTCCCCCCTGGGGAGTTCCATGCACTTCCCAGGAGACTGCCAAAAATTCCCAACCTGACACACACGCGCGCAGACAGTTTGATGGCTCTGAGAGAAGCCACCCTATTAATACTTCCACAAATCCCCATCCCGTTTGTCCATGACAGATGAAGTGCCCCGGGGAGGCGGGAAGCACGCCAGTGAGGAAACTCGTCTGTTGAAATTCATTAATTGTGGCATGAAAAGTTTATCAAGTCCCATGTGATGGCTGTGACACAGCCGTGCGTTTCACAAAAGAGGCTCCGAATCCTGACTGGTGACATCCCTGACCATCTTTCAGGCTGGATAAAAGTTGGTTTTTCCACTGCAGCAGGCACAGAAGAAAAAAATGAAACACTTGTCTCTGCCCAAGCCTTGTCCAGTTGTGCTTGCAGCGGCTCTGAAGTACTTGGGAGCGTTCTGGGACGTGACTTCTAGCTGGAAGTTTCGCTCCAGAAGACTGACAAAACCAAAAGCGAGTATCTCAAGATCACTTTTGGAAAGAGTACTGCCGTCTCGTAGAAAATATCAACCAGGCTCAAGCATCCTTTATTCTGAGCAGTCTGTATTTCCCTAGTGAGGAAGACTTCAACTCCTGATATAAACAGCTATGTTTTTTCTTCCATGAAGTGTCAAATGTTAGATATTTGCTTTGGTATCTCTGGGAATTGGAAGCATTAGGATGCAGAGAAATGTGCTGGTTTCTCAGTGGCTATTTTTCATGCTGTTGGCAAATCAGATGCTATTTTCCATGCAGCTGGTCAATATTTAAACCCAGCTTTGAGCAGACAGCAGTAGCATTTTTCAGCTGCACAGGCTTCTTGTCTGCCATTGCTCGGGACGGTTTTATCAAAATGCCCTCCACACCTAACAAACTGCTATTCCTTTTCAGGATTTACCAGCCACAGAAATTTTGATTTAGGGAGATGAAAGAGCCTGCTAGGGTCTAGCTTACAGTGACTTTATGAAGAACTTAAAAGCTGTAGTCAACAGCCAGGTTTGGAGTGCTGTTCATGCAGGAGTCATAGCAATATGAGAGAGAAGGTTTTCTGTAGATTTTTCCTCATCTCCCATTTTCTCCAAATTCAGCCCTGGTAGGTGGACACTGCTCAGCAAGCCAGAGCAGAGTTATGGCTGCTCATTTCAAAGTGAATTTGGACTGGAGAATACAGAGTTAAAAGGGACAGTGAGTGCTAGCTAAAGCCATATTTGCAAAGTCATCAACCTCAGCAATCCTTGAAGTTACTACCGAGAATCATCAAAGGCCATTTCAGAGCCCTCTCCCCTTAATGGATTTATTGGTGCCTTATGAATGCCTTGTTCCACATCTTTTAATGAAGCAGGTCCCTAATAGGTCTCTCTCAGCTTTACATTCCAGGACTAATCTTTGGCACTATAATAAAATTGTCCCATGCTCTTTCCTGAGGCTAGGTATAATTGCATTGCACTTACAGTGTTGTTTGTATTTTATCTAGATGAGCATTTGCAGTGAAGGAGGAAAATAAAAGCAGTTGCTAAGCTCATCTCCAGCATGAGCCCCAGCAAGTCTGCCTCTTCTTATTTTTGTCATATTTTGCAATTTTAATATTACAACAGATTGGAAATTCTCTCTTGATTTATTCCTTTAGCAAAATGTGTCTCTTGTTTTTCAGAAAGAATTTTCCAACAGATTTTTCATCAGTTCCCTGTTTGGAAGCTTCATATCCTTAGTAGAAAACTGTCAGATATGCCTAATAGGGCACCCACTGCAACTCATTTTCACAACACTCAGTCTTCAAGGAAGTCTGAATGCTCTGTAAATCTTATCTGTGAGGTCTAAAAAACAAATTGTGAAGAGGTTCATCACTAAAGAAAGAAAGGGTAATTTGAAGATAGAAAACACGAGAGTCAAAATAGGGTAATTTCATATTTAATACTGTACAGATTCAGAACTTCGACAGAGGATGCCGTGACTGATGGGCTTCATGGAGCAAAGGAACCACCAGTAATTTTCCATGTGCACAATCATTATCAAGTTTAGGAATTCAAACTGTTATTAACTAGGCCAAAATCTACCCCCAAATCATTGTTTTTCTGCTTTTTATGGGTGCTCATAGAGAATTTTCATCTTTTCTCTGCAGCACAAAGGAGGACTTCTCTTGCATAACAGAGAATCTTACTACTCCAGACACAGAATCATAGAATCGCTTAGGTTGGAAAAGACCTTTAAGATCATCAAGTCCAACCATTAACCTAACCCTGCCATTCCACCACTAAACCATCTCCCTAAGCACCTCGGCTACCCATCTTTTAAATACCTCCAGGGATGGGGACTCGACCACTTCCCTGGGCAGCCCATCCCAATGCTTGACAACCCTTTTGGTGAAGAAATTTTTCCTAATGTCCAACCTAAACCTCCCCTGGCTCAACTTCAGGATATTTCCTCTTGTCCTATCGCTTGTGACTTGGGAGAAGAGACCAACACCCACCTTGCTACACCCTCCTGTCAGGTAGTTGTTGAAACACATTTAAGAAAACCAATACTTAAGACTTACAATATATATGTGAAACTTTACAAAATTGTCTTACAAGAGTTGCTTAGATATATTTTTCCAGCTATGCTCTTTTAGAGTCAGCCTTCTTGGCACTACAAGAAACTACTCTACTGGATGAAACACTGAAAGAAAACTAACGTTCAGTGCTTCAAATATGTTTTCACCATTTAAGAGTATAAAATGATCCAATAAAATCATTTTGGTCAGCTCCAAAAAATTTTTCTCCAGTGCTTCACTGACATCGCTTCTGATAAACAGCTCTGATAAACAGTAGGGATTGATTTTAGCTAACTGGTATAGAATTAAACACAGCTTTTCAACGCTCTGTTCAAATACTATTTTAAAATATTATTTTGTCTAAGTTTTATTAAATACTTTAAAGCAAATAAAGCAGATATTGATTTCCTTTATACACATGCACAATGTTTCAGAGCCTTAGTTCAGCTGAGGGGTAGTTAGAAATAACCTCCACTAGCAGACATTTCTGTTTTGTTACACTCAAAACACATTCCAGAAAAAGAAGAAAACCCAAAAATTCAGACACAAAAGTTGACGATATACAGTGCCAAATCTGCTTATCTGATGTGTTAATCTGTTAATGGAATTTTGCCATGCCCTCATCAGGGACATGGATTTCACCCAAACTATAGTTTTTCCTTCAACATATGGGTTGTGGTTTTTTTACTATTTTTCTAAAAAACATGATCAATAAAGTATTGATCAGCTTTAAACACTCAAATTTGCAATTCTGCTTCTTTCAGTTGGTTAGGCAAAGAGTATTTCATAGGGAAAACTGCAATGAAACTCAACGGATAGAAAGTTGTAAGGACTTTATCACAGAAAGCATGGAATTGATACTCTGATACTCTGGTCTTCTCTCAGGTCTTTTTATTTGCTGTTGTAGAGACACAAAGGAGGCTGCAGGATTTCACACATAATTAAACTCCTACCTAGTCAAAGGGACCTTTCAGTTCTTCTTGTGCTGCCATAATTAAACCCAAATTCATTTGAGTAAGCTATCAGTGATACAATTGTGTTGGGAAGCATTTCCTGGCTTCTGCCAATTTTAATAATACAAGTTGTCAGTTTTTGTAAATAGGGATTTGATGATTACTTGCTTAGGACAGTAGGTACTTTCATCTCCTTAGAATTATAAAAACATCTAAACAAACCAAATGGGAGCTGTGGGAGAAGATACATTCCCGGGCAGTTGAAATTATTGAGCTCCTTTGCATTTGCTGTGAAAATCTTTCACTAAAATTAAGTATTGTTGGGTAGTCAAACAAATTAGTCAATAGAGAGGCTGTTGGCTTTTGTCACCTTGCCTGATCAAAAGTTTCAGCATCCAAACAATTAATTGAACAGTCATTGATTTAGAGAAGTTGAAAAAACCTTATCAGCTAAGAAGAGTTTTCCATTATTTGTCTGAGAACCAAGAAGAATTTAAACGTTTTCATCTTATAGCTGAAATAGACCCCTTTGGTCTTTTTCTGCTTTCTAATTTTCTGAAATACTGTAACAAATAGATTCATGAAAAAGTAGTCTGAATTATATCTGAACACCATAGCTAAAAAAGAATCTTTAAAAACATTCCTATGGAAATCCAAGTCTCTCCAGATCTAACTGGGGGAAAGGTGGAAAATTAATTACAAGTGAAAGAATGATGAGGCACTGATGAAATTGTTCACGTATATTCTTTCATAGTGGTAGCTGTTAATTTGTCTTTAAGTTCAGCGAGAGCAGGCACTAAGACAGAAGAATGGCACTAGGAAGAGAATTAACGAATTTATGAGCATATCTGGGTTAAGTATACCTTCTGAGACAAAAAAAGCTTTGATTACTGAGTCTGCATGAATCTCATGCAGAGAGAAATCAGATCCTTAATGCAAGTAAGAGCAGCCTACAGGCTGATCTAATTAATACCTGAAGAAGGCATCTTTAGCAATTAGCTATTGTCAGGGAATAAGGTAATGGGAGATTTTCTCTTTTTTACCTGGCCATATCCCTTCTGTAAGTGGCCTGATGGCTTGAGTAAAAGTGGTACAACTTGATCATTTTGGTGGCTGCATTCAGTTGAAGATTCTTTTAAAGCAGATGCCAACTTCTACCTTTTAATTCTGTTTTCAAGTACCAGATCACATTGAAGGACACACACCTCTAAGTTTGTGGTGGGAAAACAAGTTCCACATGCACTGTTAAAATGATTTCACTTGGCAGCCTTAGCTATTATAGTTCAGTCCTCAAGATACCCAGTTAAGATACTAACTATCCCAAAGTCAGAATTATTAAAATCAGTGTCTGTACATTCTTGTTCCATAACTTCCTGCCTGCACGCCTGTGAATAATCACCTAAGCAGTACAGCAACACGATCATTATATCCAACAGAAACAGAACAGGTAGGCTGGAAGTACCATGTGATAACAGAAGAAACAGCAGAAAAAAATCCAAGCAATGAGACGTCTAAATTTGCAAAAATTTAAGTGACAAGAAATTACAGGCCAATACAAACATTTCTGAGTCTTCTAATGGTGAACACATAGGAAAAGGCAAACTCAGATGGGCTCCAGTTCAACAAAGGCTTTCTTTAATCTGTCCTTATTCTGCAAAGCCTTTACGCACACACTGGACTCAAAGCATATGCTTGAATTCCACTGTGCTGACCGAGTACTTAGCTGAAGAAGAACGGACTACTGAACCGGGCTCAGAGGTTTTTCTGTTTAGTCCTTAATAACTGTCTAACAAAGAGGACAGCCTACAAACAGTCTATATAAAAGGGAATGTGCTTGGAAATGGCACTTCAAGGAGTCAGAATATCTCCCAACACAAAGATAAGCTTTAGTCACGTGCAGAGATGTATCTAACAGAGAACATACCTCCTCCGCATGTGATGTGGAAGTTTGCAGAGTGCTGAGGTCACTTAGAAAGCAAAAGGAATTAAAGAATTAAAGAGAAGGGTGTAAGAAGCACAAGAATCTTTCCCCTTTTCCCCCTCCTCCTCTTCATTATTTGGATGTATGTTGAGATGCTTTTCAGGATGCTTTTCTTATAAAAGTGAACTGCAAAGAGAACTACATTTTATGGCAGTTCGTACCTCACTGGTTACTCCTCAAGTATCTCACCACAGAAGGTTAGCATAAGCTTTTCTGCTACAGAACTGTCTTTGATGCAAATGTATTCTGTCTTTGCCTCACAGCAAATTTAGGCTTCCCGTTGCTGGACTACTTTCATACAATATTACCATACCCTTTCACATTAGTCTAGTTAATCCATTTCAGTGATTCATAAGGTGCAGCTATTTATTAGGAGCAGGATTTTCTGCAAAGCTATCCATTCAATAAATAGCAAGTCAGGCATCTTATGTCCTCACTACAACATCAATACGTTAGACATAAGGCTGTGAAGGGCTGTAATAACTTCAAACAATTCAAGAAAAAAAACACCCTTATTTCAACAGGTAAAGGAAATGAAAGCAAATGCAAATGAAAAAAATGCATAGCTTGATATGCACTATCGGCTAGTTTATTTTCTCAAATAAAAAACCTAATATACCAAATTACTTTTAACCTAATTAAAATCTGACATTATTTTATTAGGCAATATCATTATTACAATAGTGTACAAGAAGAAAGTGAAATACAATATAATTATGTAGCAAATAGTCTCATACACTAATCCAGAAGAGAAAGCTAATGCTTGAAATATTGAATGCAAAGATAATGGCTGGCGGTGCTTGTAAACGGACACGGCAGAAGGAGGCTGCTACGTGAGATTCACTGATCCCCTTCTTTCCTCTCAGATACGCACATTACATCGAACACCGGTTGGACCCTGCTAAACTCGAGTTACTGTTGTATAAGCAAAAAATACTTGAAGAGGAACATTTTTAATAAACCAGTATTAATTATATTGTGAAAGAACATTTAGGTTATAAAAATCCCTCCAACACAGCATAAGCAATTCAGAAATATACTTGTAAGCAGACTTTTGTCTGGAGAAATTTCAGTGTCCTGAATTTACCTCTCCCATGGTGAGGAGGGAATGTGAAGAAAGCCAAGGGGAGCATAGGAAAGCCCAAAAGAAGCACAGCTAATCAAACTGGCAGCTATGGCTGCAAAGATTCCCGATGTGCTTTGAAATCCCCAAATGGTTGGTAAAAGAGATTTTTCTTCATGTAAAATGAAGTAGATGATAGCTTCTTAGAAACACTCATCTAAGAGTAGTCAAGACAGAAGACACGCTCCTACGCAAGCATTGCACCAAGATGCACAGAATGCATCAACTTGTGTGGAAAAAAGACTTCTGTAACATTAACAACAGGTTACAAGAGGCGCCAGAACAGTCAAGACACAGTCACACAGCACGTTATGTCTGTATGTGATTCTGTCACGTGTCACCAAAGACCAAACTTGGTCCAGAGCCATCTAAATTGAAGTCGTTTAAGTTGGTAAGGAGCAGATTTGAGCTAAGCTGCTTAATGCTATTTGCAAATAAGAGTAAGTGCATTCGCACCTCAGGTGTCATTTGCTTAATTCTGAGACCATGCCTAGTATTCTTCTGAGTAATCTGGCAAAAAAGCAGCAGCGTATTTTTGGTCTGCCTTATCAAATGCAGCACATCAGAGCAGGAAGCAAGAGACCTTCTCCCTTCGTCTGGCTCTGGTTCAACCCCACTCAACTATTGCATTCTGGTTTAGGCACCAAGTTGTCTGGAAGCTATTGACAGAGCGGAAGGCGCGAGGAGGAGAGGTGGGGAAATACTCAGAGGTTTGAGACCGGAGGGTCTGATTTCTGGGAAGAGAATAACATCAAATCTCTACAGTTTTGTTAAATGCTGATGAGCTGGGAACACAATAGCTATCTGCTGTTCATGCTGAGGAGAGAATTATTAGGTGTGATACACAGAGTTTAATTAGGAATAAAAGGAGTGATATTTAAACACAGAAAATGTCTGACCTCGACAGGGGAACTCAGAAGTGAAAAAGGCATGAGGCTGTGGACAGTCTCTCAAGAGATGTGGTGAATGCCCTACTGTCTGTGGCTTTTAAACCTGTCCCACTAAATCTTTGAAATACAAATTGTAGGGCCAACACTGTATTTTCAGTGAGGTGAAGCGGAGACTCCAGAAGTGTTTCTGGGCCAGGCTCATGCTATAAAATAGCATGTAATAGAGATTTATCAGCAGAGGACCATCTTCTATTCCCCAGCTGTACGTATGTTTTTTTCCTCTTACATACTTCAAAATTTGGTTTTTTAGACACGCAGCCTTTAGAACAGACTAGCTTAGCAGCCCCATCCTAATCCCTCAGTACTCCTTCTGCCTTGGCTATTATCTTCCTTTGGCCCCACCTTTCCCAAACCATCCATTCGCCTCCACTGACTTGTGATTTCGCAGACCTCCCCTGTGCTGTATCACGGCGTTGCGATGCCCTGGAGCAGACTGCTCAGCGACAGCTTACTGCTTTGCTTCTTGCCTTCGCCTCCGGTGTAAATAGAGAGCAGAGGAAGGGAGCAAACCCCACAGCTGGATTTTGGGCACTGGGCTCAGATCTCTCCCTTGTGTTGAACAGACGCCACAGGCTGGAACATGAAAAAGAATTGCCCAACTCCCCTTTTATCTGTGAGAAAGATGACAACACGGCACCCTATACATCAGTGAGGTGTATTAAAGACACAAGGTGACTAGGAGCAGCGCTGGTGTTGTGAAGAAGCTGCCCTTCCCATAGAAATGGGAGCAGATAAAGCCTTTTGGTACAAGTGCCTCCTCAGATGTTCTTCACCTTCTACTAAAAGAAGTTCTGGATGGCGATTTTTTTTTTGACTGGGCTAAATTAACTGGTACTTTTTACAAGGTGCTCAAGCTACAGGCAGAACCCCAACACGGGAGAACCTCCTGGAGCAAATTCTTCCGCTTCTCAAATTATAAACCTGCCTGAGGCCAGTGGTACATTTGCCCAGTGCTCTGCAAGCGAATGGTGCCCACCCTCCCACCCTGGCCCTTGGCGAAGGCCTTTGCAATGTGCAAAGGGAAAAGGCAAACCTACGTGCTGGAAGGAGAAATGGTCAGCCTTGCTCTGCTGTCGCAAGGTGTTTTTACGAGGTACTGACTTCGAAGAGCTAGGGACCAAGTTAGAGCCAGGTAGCCAAGTCAAAACCACTCAGGATCAGAAAGCTGAGAAGCAAGAATATCACAAGCCCAGGCCTCAGGGCAGACATGGTCAGAGGTGGGGCTCCACATCAGGGAACCTGGTGTGTCCTGCGTAGCAGGATCCCCAGGAAGAGCAAGACAGGGCTGCAGCAAAGTCAGCTGGAGGAACAAAAAGTTTTCAGCAGAGGAGAACCAGGACTATGCCCCTTCTCTAAGGGGCAGGACTAAGAGATGAGATGAATTAACACAGCATAATACTCTGAGCAGCCAAGAAAACTGGTGGGATTATCTGATAAACCTTCTGATGGGGTAAGTGGGCAACCTTTAGCTCCTCCCAACCTGTGCCTGGCCTGTGGGGGATGGTTCTGCCAAGGAGACTGAATACAACCCATTGCAGGGCCAAGGGTCTTGGAGAGGCTGTCTGAGCTGACCAGGGCTTTTCCTTGTCCCCTGACCAAAGCACTCCCAGGAAGACAGCGTCCTTCATGCTCCAGTCACAGGCCCAGCTGTGCGGGCTGCCACCGTGTGCTGCCACCAATCTCTCACAGAAGAGCTTGCCTTTCCTCCTCACCTCTCCCACCATCGCGGGGGATGGTGGCACCTCCCCACGTGCGTTCCCTTCTCTCCAGCAGATACAGCTTAGGAAGGGTTGGAGCCAACCTAGAGGGCACTGGAAGCCTGACAACAGGCACTGAAAATACTTCTCAAGCATCATTTGAAGGACCTGAAGTACCCCAGTCCAGCTCAGCTTTTCAGCTCAAAAATTTCCATTTCCAAACCCTGGAAAGACGAAAGATCATCCTGTCTTCTCGATCCATTGCTTATTGACTCAGGTTATCAGTTAGCTCAACTAGGTTTCAGCTCTTCTAACACCTGCATTTCACTACAGATGCCCAGAGGCAAAGGGTACTTAGGAATTAGAGGTATGAATTCATTTCTAGAGGCACTGAAACAGATTTAACAAAATCTATTGGGTAAATATTTAGCTGCAGGCCTGGTTCTAAGCAAGCCTGTGGAAGTGTGGTTTTACAACACAAATGAGTTGAAAAGGGGACTTGAAAGAGCCAGAGAGGCTTTTTCTCCAGTTGCTTACAAATTTATTTTACTTATTTACTTTATTTACAATTTTGCCGCTCAATCCTCTTTGTAGAGCAGTTAGGGAGGACAAATACCTTTGCTTGGAACAGACTTACATACCGTAAAGTGTTGAAATATTTGGCAAAGAAAGTCCTTTTGGTGGTGTTCCTCGCGTACACTGCATTTTTCTGCAGCTGGGGAGAAGCACTGAAAGGATTTCCACTGGCAATCTCCCAACACCAGGAGACCGGTGTGTACCAAGTGCCAGTCATTCCTCGCTGTATCAGCAACAGGCTATTTAAGGTGGCAACGTCAAATGCACTAGATCACAGAGATTTGGGTGAGGTAGAAAAGTACTACAGGGTAGCGCTTCTGGAGGTAGCATTTGTATGTCAGCTGTAGGAGCTGGCTACATCAGCAGGGCTTCCCAGAGCAGAAGCCCCAACGGGTCCGTGAGAAGCCAGGGTGGAGCAGATCCTGCTCCAACGTAGCTGTAACCCTGGAATTCTTTCAAATACGCAGTTTCTGATAGAGTCAGTCTGCCTGCGGAAGTTTTAACATAGCAGTCATGGAGCTATAAATAACCTGCAGCATTAATAAGGTCAAAATAATGAGGGCAAAAAAAGCGCAACAGGATCCCTCCAAGCTTTATTTTCATCTAAGATCTCGCATTAGGAAGAAAACCAATACGCATTTTTGATAATCATGTTAGCTATAAAAGAAAAAACACTCAAGGTTGAGACACAAAGAGCTAAATTTCAGCAGATCATTTTGGGATGATCTGCTGAAATTGTAGTGACTGAAATGGTGTCACTGTCTTGAGGGGGAGACTAGAAATCATTAAAAAGCTTGAGAATTTTGTAAGATTATAAATTTATAAAACTGTAAAAATACATACACATAAAAATGATAAACTAATGCACTTAAAAAAGAAAGAATTAGAGAATCAACATTTTTAAGCCCCTGGAAGTTGCTGCATCTGCCAGCAACAGTTCATGACATCAGCTGAATTCTTGAACAGTGCCAAAATCTCAAATCCTGGAACAGTTTTACATGAGCTGCTCTGAAGAGGGAGAATACTGAGCACCAAATCCCGTGCTTCATAGATGAATGCTTTCTGTTAACCTCTAAAATGTCAACAGAAAAGCTACGTACAAATATTTTTTTTTTAAAAAAGGCACCTTATCAGACTTGAATAATGGGTTTGCTAGGATCAAAAAGACACATCACATCTTTGTCCCAACTGCTCAGTTTTTGATATGGCAAAGGATTAGAAAAAAACCACAAATAAAGTACACTCTCAAATGTCCAAATAAAAAATGTTCCCATTCTCCTCATGCACACCAAACAAACAGAGATCACATCTGCACACATTTGTTACATCAGGATAAAAGCGAGTTTGTTTTATATTGTTTCCCTAGTACTGCAAACACTGACTGCAAAACGGGTGACACCTGAATGTTTATGGGATAGAAAACCTTTTAAAATTAAACTTTGCAAGGTTCCCATGGGCAACAGCTACTCAGAATAATCTTTTCTGCTATACCCCTATCCATGAAAAAGATTTCTACACAGATTTCCTGTCCTTCCAGGCAAGCTACAGCATCTGGAGCATCTCTGCCCTGGTACAAAGGTGTTTTACTTGTTCTTAAAGTCATGGATCTATCTGCAATAAATGCAAACTTTAGTATATGCATCAGTTTATGTTGATATGAAGAGCAGATTTGAAAAGAAAGGGACTTCAGCGTACACCTCTCATTGTTTTTACAGGATATAATACAGTTATCTTGTATTCCAGGCAGATAATTTTGTGGGGAAGTAAATGTTTGTTCTTTAAAATAAATGGTTTAGGTTTTTTCAGGGGCTGGGCCAAAGTTTTGCCCTGAGCAATGAAGAGCAGACACTGAGGGAGATTTCTATTTGAGGGCTCCTGGACAGAGTTACCATGAGTACTGGAGCAAAATATTGTGGCAAATTTCTCTTGGCTGGAACAAACTCTGCAAATTTTATTTTGAAAACATGGCATCCTGGTATAACCCCTGCTTCTCCCTTAAGGACATCCACCGTAAAATGCAATAGCACTTGCTCTATTGCTTGCAGGTCCCCAGGCAATGTCCCTCAGGACCAACACCTGGAACGAGACAGACCTGACATTGGTCCCTGCTCCTCAGATTTGTGCCACACAGAGAAAGGGCAAAGCTAACATCTGTCGATGGACACAAGCACTTACAAGTCCAAAGCCATTTACGCTGAGTATTGCTATGGCTTAGCTCACTGCAGACTCACTCCCTTCAGCTGATATCCAATATATTTTTTTAAGTTGTTTAATATTGTTTTAATGCCCCTATCCAAGGGGATGCCACACAGGACCTGATGGTCACCAACGCAAGTGAGCTCATCAGTGACGTCAAGATTGGAGGCACCCTGGGCTGCAGTGACATGCATTGGTGGAGTTCACGCTCCTGAGGGATATGGGAAAAGCGAGGCATACAGTCAAGACCCTACATTTTAGGAAAGCAGATTTCCACCTCTTCAAGAAGTTAGTCAGAAGGATCCCCTGAGAAATGGTCCTCAGGGTCAGGGGAGCAGAACGGAGCTGGCAGATCTTTAAGGATGTGTTCCACAGAGCTCTCGGTCCCCATGTGTAAGAAATCAGGCAAGGAAGGGAAGAGACCAGCACGGCTGAGACGAGAGATGCTGGTCAAACTAAAGAGCAAGAAGGAACTGCACAGGCAGTGGAGGCAGGGACAGTTATAGGGACACTTCCAGGTTGTGTGGGGGTGGGGTCAGGAAGACCAAGGTACGGATGGAGCTGAATTTGGCAAGGGATGCAAAGAGTAACAAGAAAGGCTTGTACAGGTATGTCAACCAGAAAAGGAAGGTTAAAGAAAGCATACCACTGCTGATGAACAAGAACGGTGACCTAGTATCTACAGATGAGGAGAAGGCTGAGGTACTCAACAACATTTTTGCCTCAATCTTCACTGGTAACTTCTGTCCTCACCCCTCCTGAGTCAATGGACCACAAGATGGGGACCAGGGGAGTAAAGCCACTCCCACTGTAAGAGAAGATCAGGTTCGTGACCCTCTGAAGAACCTGAATGTACACAAGTCTACAGGATCTGATGAGATGCATCCCAGAGTCCTGAGGGAATTGGCTGATGTAGTTGCCAAGCCACTCTCCATGATATTTGAAAAGTCATGGCAGTCAGGTGAAGTCCCCGGGGACTGGCAAAAGGAAGCATTACACCCATTTTTAAACAGGATAGAAAGGAGGACCCTGGGAACTACCAACCTGTCAGCCTCAGCTCTGTGCCTGGGAAGATCATGGAACAGATCCTCCCAGAAGCAGTGCTAAAGCACATGGAGGCCAGGGAGGTCATTCCAGACAGCCAGCATGGCTTCACCCGGGGCAAGTCCTGCCTGACCAACCTAGTGGCTTTCTATGATGGAGTGACTGCATCAGTGGACAAGGAAAAAACAACGGACATCCTCTATCTGGACTTCTGTAAAGCCTTCGACACGGTCCCACACAACATCCTTCTCTCTAAATTGGGGAGATACGGATTTGATGGGTGGACTGTTCAGTGGATAAGGAATTGGTTGGATGGTCGCATCCAGAGGGTAGTGGTCAACGGCTCGATGTCCAGATGGAGACCGATGACAAGTGGTGTCCCTCAGGGGTCTGTACTGGGACCATTGCTGTTTAGTATTTTCATTGATGACGTAAACAGAGACCCATAGACAGGACAAGAGGGAATGGTTTTAAACTAAAGGAGGGTAGATTTTGACTGGGTATAAGGAAGACATTTTTTACAATGAGGGTAAACACTGGAACGAGTTGCCCAGAGAGATAGTGGAGGCTCCATCCCTAGAAACACTCAAGGTCAGGCTGGACGGGGCTCTGAGTAACCTGACCTAGTTAAAGATGTCCCTGCTCATTGCAGGGGGGTTGGACTAGATGACCTTCAAGGTTGGACCAGATGACCCTTGAGGTCCCTTCCAACCTGGTATTCTATGATTGATTCTATGACCTCTAAAGGTCCCTTCCAACCCAAAGCATGCTATGATTCTACAAATCTAAGCTGCTATCACAATATACTTTTACAAATGCAGCCTGCACACCATCTTACAGAAAATGTCTTGCACTGAACTCGAAAGCCTCTGTAAATATGCCTGATACTTGTCCTTTTAACGGTGGGAGTTGAAGCCTGTTGAAAACTACCTGGAGTTTTTTGCTGGAGCCCTGTCACGTGAAAATACCCTCTTGTTTGGCTACCAAAGGCACTGGCTGACGTACGCAGCCATGCTTGGCCTGCACCGCTTAATGCTTCTCTGCTGCTGGCATGACATCTTTCCTCAAGGTTGTGAACTTTCAAGTGGCTCTTTTCCAGCACAGTACATTTAGAGCAGAAAAGCAAACAGAAAGGGTGCACACGTCTGCATGTGAAAAAAGTAGAAGCTCTTAATCTCCTATATAAAATACAGAGTTTAATCCCAGTTCCACTTAAATCAATGGAAAGGGTTTCATTGACTTCAATCACAATGCAGTAAACTTTGCCATGATTTTACCTGTGTTTAATTTTAGCCATAATGGCTTGTGTTTTCAAAAGTAGCCTGTGATTTAGGATACCTCTATTTCTGGATATACTGTAAGATGTCCATTAGGTGTCTGCCTTTCACAAAGGAAGAGTTCTCATTCTCCCCCCAAAAATCAAGCTGGACAATGAACATAAACATCATCTTTTGCAAACAGAGTCTAGTCTGTGTGTTTGTCTGTTTTGTAGTGTTGCAGTGTTAAAATTAGAATGCTGCAAGGTTAAATTGTAATGTGAACAGATTCACAATCAAGGGGGAGCCAAGACAACAGAAGAGCAACATCAGAAATAACAATTGATAAGCAATGAAAGATGGCAATGTGTGGATCAACAGTCACTTCTGTTCTTTAATTACTGTAGGATTCTCAATGAAAAAGGTGGCATTTGTTATAAACAACATGATCTTCTTCATCCTTAAGTGGCAGATGTGAAATACTCACTGATGGGAGATTTTATGCATCATTGTATCAGCTCATTTTTTTCCACATCTTTATCCACTTTAGATAATTTTGGATTTAAAATTATATGCTGTTTTACAAAGATAGGAAATTAACCTAATGACCTTGATGTAAAAATTTCAGTCACTGATTCCGGTGAAAGTAATCTATGCCTTAGCTGTCTACCCTTAGCTGATAGGAAAAGTGTATCTACCAAATAGTGAATATAGAAATGAGGCTGAAAGGGCAGAGAGATTGCATGGGATGCTCCCAGAAGAGAGAACTTTAAAATAATGGCTATTTTTATGCTATAAATCATGGTGGGGGGAAAAAAAAGTTATTTTAAAATGGAGGCATAACCACTTAAATCCTTCTTCCTGGCTTGCAGGTGTTTTCACACACCAATTTTTCCTCTGATACAACAGGAATTTAAAGGGACAGGACTCTAATTAGCAGTAGCCCACGTGGTCCTGCCCTTTGCAAGGAGCTGCACAGGCGAGATGGAGTATGTTGAAGACAGCAGAGTCACAGACTGTTCTGCCTCCAGCACACCACTGGGACCTTTCTGTTCACATCTGACCAGCTCCAGTAGAAGGGAAGACGGATCAGCATTTTCCCAGGTAGAATGCACTTACAGCCCTGGTATTACATCCATAAAAGATCAAAGTTTCAGAAACCAGAATGGAACTTCAGATTTTTAGTATTCCCTTCCAATAGCTGCAATCGCACAATATTAATGTCCTGGGTTGATAGTTAACTCGAGATCAGAAATACCATTATGAAGACACATGTTCTCTCATGTGGTAGCACTCAATTTAAAATACACTGTGCTGAGCATTTTATTTCTATTAGAAATTACAATTTACCCATAAAACGGAAGACACATGTTCTCTCATGTGGTAGCACTCAAAATACACTGTGTTGAGCATTTTATTTCTATCAGAAATTACAATTTACCCATAAAACTTCAGTTTCATGGACAAGGGCAGGACATTTCAGGTAAATAGAAAATTTAACTTTTTAAATTTTTTTTACAAACTGTTGAGATCATTGCAACGTTGTCCTTATTCCATTTACAACTTTGTATGATCCTGGGTTTTGGTCAGAATCCAAAATAAATAGATGTGAGCTTAGCAAAAGGGAGCAAAAGCACTTTCTGCTCCTTGTCTCACTATTTTCAGACCTGTAACTCTTCTCCACATTGCCAAGTCACACCCCAAACTGAGGAAAATTTTCTGAGCTAATACTAATTGTACTGGTGGACTGCTGCTTAAACTCCTTCTTATTTCCTAGGCTTAAGAGAGACAAATGGGAACAGAATGGCCTGGCTGAATTCTGAATTGACTTTCTGGAAGGATTTCTTTGACCTTCGCCCAAAACCTAAGGGCCTGGGATGTTTTGCTATTCAAAACCTATTTCTGAACGGCAGGATCTATTTCTGCACCTACCTGATACATTCTCTGCCTTACAAAAAAAAGACTCCTACAATTTCAGTGGTTTGAAATCACTTCTCTTTCACCGTGCAGCTCAGTTAAATGTGCTGAGATGTGCCCCTTGTTTAACTGAGAAGGAGCAGAGAGCAGGCTGGAAAAAGAGCCCTGTAAAGAATGTGCTTCGCTGTTGGCCATACACAGCCTGAGTGTGTTGAGCCACAATTTCTTCTGCAAGGAAGATCCCCCCTCTTCAGCTTTTGACTTACAACTCTTATTTCTGTTGTAAAACTCAGCAGTTTAGTGTACATTCATCATAAACCGAGGCACTTAAAGAAAATAGAGGTGAATAATCCTTTTCCCCCTGACAGCTGGAAGGCTGTTACACCCACCCAAGCCTGCAACCACCCAGGCCCAGCGCAGGGCTGAACTGGTGATGCTCTGGCCGATGGGACTCAGCCTCACCGCTTTGCCCAGCCCAGCATGCTTGCAGGTTCAAAGGCACAAGGTTTCCCGTTGCAGCCGGCTCTGTTTGTTTGCTTTAAAACCATTAGAAGGGTCCCTTGTGCCAGAATAATTATGCTTAGGTTCTTAAAAATCAAAACCTGACCCAAAATGAATAATTATTTCATTCTGCTTTTAGTCTTTTTAAGTTATTTATGTGATTTATGGGTTTTTACTTTGTCAACTGGGAGAAAAAAAAAAACCTTCTAATGGCTGGCTTAAAACATCCTCCTTCTTCAGCTTCTAGTCAAGGCTCAGGATTACTCCATTCTCCTGCATTTAATCTATCGCTGTAATAAAATCACTCTGGAAAGGAGACTCAGCAGTGAGGTGCAGCAACAACATGTAAAAGCAGGCACGGCAGGAGCTGGTTTCATACCCTTGTACATGGTGCAGCTGTAAGAGGCTTCTTTTACAAGCAGGTAGACCCCTCTCTCTGTGCTCACGATCCCCCACCATCACCTTCTCTCATTCACCCACAGATTTTCCTTTCCAAAGATCATTGTTCAGTGCTCAAGGTGCACAAACCTCACTTGTTTCCCTATTTCACATTATCTCAGCAGTTAGGGAAGGGGTTCCCAAGTATCTTCCAGTACACAAGCACATAGGGGTACTTCAGAAATAAGCATTCTGCATTTTTAGGGTATGCCTCTACCATCCTCTGACAGCCTTCCTGAGGCTGCCCTATAGACAAGAGCCCAGACCTGATGTCACAGCCCCCAGCACCTCCGAAGGTGACCTTCCAGATCAGGATGGAAGGCCAGCGATGCTGTCAGCTCAAAACTCGCTTGGTGCCCAGTGGGCCACCTGGAGAAGCTGTTACCCCTATAGGCAGCACAGGGGTACACACAAGGCATCCATGTGAAATAGAGGCAAGTGGATCGAGGTGCAGGCTTTGCTCACAGCCTCTCCCAAGAATTCTTCAGGAGTGAGGTGAGCTTCATTACGGGAAAGCTCTACCAGAGGGAAAGCTCCTCGATTTCGGCACTTTTCCCTAACTGACAACAAGTAGGTGCTGGGCTCCAGCAACGCCTCATTTCAATCAATCAATCAGATACATAGGACACCAAATAGGTTGTTTTATCAGGCGCAAAGCAACAATACGGAAGAGTGTGGGTGAAGTCCAATTAATATCTCTAAATAACATCAGCAATTGGCCCTATGCGAAGTGTAAAAATAACTGCAGCCACCTGCCGGTAACCATCAACATTTATGGAGAATCATATGGATAACCAGTGCTTCATGAATGCAGGAAAAACTCGCCACCGAAGACAGGACAAACAGAAGACAAGACATATGGAAACAAAGGGAATGAAAAGGAGCAAGGACTATCAGTCATGAGAGCCAGAAAAAGAGATTCCTTGCGTAAATGTTAAAGAGTGGATTTGAAGGAAGAGCATCTGGCTGTTACAAAATGCGAGTCTGCTCCAAGGAATAGCACAACAGAGGCAAAAAATCACCCATACGTAGTGAGGCTGGAGGAAGAATAGGACAGATGGGGCGGGAAGGGAGTGGCAAGGCAGAGAGGGGAAGGCAACAAAAATAATGGAGGAGTAGGGAAATACAGTGAATGTCCAGCCTGGAAGCTAAGGGGTACCTATCAGTGCCCTTCATGCTAAGGTGTTGGAAGTGTTTTCAAAGCCCACTGAAGACACTGAATCATACTTTTGCATACAGAGTTTTCGGAGGTCGACACTTATATTTCTAACGAGGAACCAACACACTAGGCTCACAGAATAAAGCCCGAATGACAGGTATTTTTGGTCAGCCTACTCACGAGCAATGCATCAGTTTGAAGCAGTGCACTGGAGAAGCACAGGGGCACCTCGCATCTGCTGGGTGACTGCCGATGCGGGAGCTCTGCGTGCACTGTGTGAGAAAAACAAGGAACGGCTGACAGAAGACGGTCAAAATCAAAGAGGAACACTTTTAATTAGAGGTCAAAGGACTAGGCTTGGTTTCTCAAGCGACACCAAGTAGCACATTTAAGTTGCTCAGAGGTGATGCAGTTAGTTATGGGGTGGGATAATACTCTTGGAAGAGAGCTACGGCCACGCTTCCAGCGAAACAGGAGGCGTCCTGGCCTTCGCATCCACCTCATCGCCCAAGACTGCCTACCGTCTCCTCTCCTGCAGTGCCGCGAAGATGCACAGACTCACAAAATCATGTTGGGGGATAAAAGCGCCCTTCCCGCTTGTCGCAGTCTGGTGGTTTTGGTATGATACTGTCCCAGAGTATCCATCTGTATAACTGAGGCAGATGCTAAAATGGGCAAAATACCTAGTCAAATTTGAAGAGAGGTCTGAATGCCATAAAGCCAATGAGGTCTAACTGGTTACTCACTAAAGATTAAAAATTACCATACTTTCAAGACCCCGGTGCTTAAGTGTATTCCCTGAAGACTGATGATGGAAATCCTGCCAGAAAACTAATACAGGGGATAAAGTAGAAATTAAAATAGTCCATCTATTAGATATTGGAAAAAAAAAAAAAGAATAATCCATTTGTGTTGCTATTTAGGGCCATAACATTTCTTTGAACAGGAAATTACACAATCTCATTTTTATTAAGCTTAGATGTTTTCAAACATAAACTTCTTTAAAATAATCCAATTAAAGCACATTTTTCATGTTTAAACATATTCCAAATAACATGTGTTACTCCTTATTTTGGAACATACTGCAAGCACTTGCTCTGTCAAAAAAACCATTTGTGTTCATACATACATAATCTGATGAGTTTAATTTTGGTGTTACTATTGATTTGCCCCCTAGATTGGGAATACAGTTCTTTCAAAGGAAAAAAAAAAATCTTCATTTGACTGTGCTGTTAAATTAGGCACCCTAGAAAAGCCAACTAAGTGAAATCTGGTTTCTTCCAGGAAAGCCAGAACGAATCACTCCTTCCCTTCCTGCCACCAGCACAGCCTGACCCCTCTTCCAATGATGGAAATGTAGTCAGATTTTTCTAACACCTCTTCTCCACGAGGATCTTGCTGGTCAGCCTCAAAAAGTCCACAAAGAAGAGAAGAGAATCATACATTTGCCCATCTTTTGCCAGGCAGAAGACCTTACCAGTGTTTGCTGGCCCGGGCATGTGTACAACGTAAGCTCTTTCTCTTGACACCTTTGAAGACTTCACTGTGCTCATAAATTCTAAAGAATCCTAGAAGAAACTGGTGACTGATAGGAAACCATAAAAACTTTGGCCTTTGGCTACAGAACAATCTTCCTTGTTTTGGAAATATACTTACAGACTATTGGTTTTAAGGGTTATTAGTGGATATTTACCTTTTGAATACAAGTACATTTACTTGTGTGTGTGTGGAAACACATGCACAACTTTTTTTGCCTTGGTTCTGTAAATATTCAATTAAGCTAATAAACATTTTAACTGAAACAAATTAACTCTGCCAGTGCAATATTTCAGTTTCAATTAACCTTTTAATTTAAATGTTCGTCTGCCTACTTTCAATATAATTAAAACTGGTAAAAATCCAAGAAATCTTCAATGTAAGTGAAAGATAGCCTGACTGGAATGATAATAAATCCTTAGGTGAGATGTCACCAGTGATTTCCCGAGCAAATTGACAATAAGGAAGTGTGATGCATTTATGAAGCCTAGGGGTTATGAAAGCGAAAAAAAAAAGCGCCCTTTTTTTTTCTGCTTTGCTCTGCTAACTTCAGCAGAATTAACAATCAAGATGTTCCTAGTTTCCCAGTATTAGCATTCCTCAGTGCACCCACAGCTTCGCTGCCGTTGTCAAAGGGTGCTTGAAAGTCTAATCTGCCACTTTTCATTCTAAGCAGCACTCCAGACAAAAATACCCATAACTGAAGACAGCTAACGGGCTTTTAGTCTTCACCTCGTGACATAAATGTGTGAGAAATAACATTCTTAATTACAGTTAGTATGTAGGTGGCACTGTCCCTCTCAGCCCTTCAAATCCAGTTGCTTTCAATCCAGTATTCGGCTGCAACTCACAATGAGCGTGGGATGGTCAAGCGTCAGAGCCAGCCAGAGTTCCTTCGGCATCTTAGGAGATCGGAACACAATTTGGCACAATTAGTAGGCTACCTGCTTGGTAGAAGGAAGGGGAGCCTTGCAGTTTGGGCCCGTTTTACTCTCCTTGACCCAACATGATAGCGCTTCTTATGTCACTTATCTTTAATAAAAGAGCTTGTGGCATTTAATAGTCTTCAGTCATTTTTCTTTTTGGAAATCATGAAAACCAAAGTAATTCAACCCAAGCTCAATGATTTGTGTCTGATGACATACAGCAAAAGCATACACGGCTCACTTTAAGTGTGTCTGTGTGTGCACCCGTGTGTATATGCACACACAAAAGCACGCATATGAGGGTTATGTTACATGGGACAGGCAGGGAGGGAGGAGCCTTGTTGTAGATTAATTATTTAGTATAGCCTGAAGCTGATGGAGGAGATAGTGGAATCACAGAGAGGAGCTTTTCTTTAGCACAGGATCTGGATGGCAGGTTTAGTCTTTGATGTTCAGAGCCAGAGACTATCTCAGTGCAGGTTTATTGGGGAACAAATCCGTAGAAAGAAGCTATGCTCCCTTTCCACTCAAAGACCCAATGTCCCCAAGAGCCACCAGATGCCCTGAGCTGTTGGTTAAAGGACCTGTTTTCTCCTTCTTTCACAGGATGTTAATTCCTCACTGAAAGTAATCATCTGCGCATATTCCAAAATGAGTCTCTAAGTTTTAGGGTCTCTGCACTATATGCCCACCTTGCCCACCTCTGAGAACTCTTCTTTTGGCTGTATCCCTACCGCCCCATCAGGAAAAGAGGATCTCTTCTCAGTGTCACAGCATTTGGCAATTTTTCCTTAAGAGACTGTGCTACTGGAAACAGGAGGCTGAACAGTCTCCTTTGCTCTGCAGTGAACTTAAAAGCTCTCCACGGCTCACAGCTGCAGAAAAGAACATGCAACGAGCCAGAAAGTAGCTCTAACATCTCGTGACTGTTCTGCAGCAGAGACTCGTGATCTGTGTGAACCCTTAGGTCTTGGTAATACTGAAGGCAAGTTCCTGAGAGGAAGAATTATAGGAAGATTGACCACAGGCAAATGTGGCCAGGCGGCAGCTTTACATCTCCCCTTGAGGCATGCATATATGAGCCTCCCTTCCTTGCTCAGTGGCCATGGCAGCCCAGGAGCCAGAGCCTCATTTTCCACAAGCTGTTGTGTGTGTTTGACCTGTTTCAGTACACCATTAAAGCTGAAATGGGTACTGGAGCTAGTCCTACAGTCATCCAAGATAAACACCCTGATGCCACGAGCTCTTGTGCTCTGTGAAGAACCAAATCAACTTCTCCTGGGATGACTTCATAGCTGACTTCCTTCCAAAAAGAACAGATAATTTAATTCTCTATGTTGAATGTTTTAAGTGGCTGGACCTTTTGAGATAACTGTCCCTGAGAGCATGGTTCCTCCCTGTGAAGAAGACACCCTGGACTGCTGTCAATACGCCCGCTCTTGATCTGAGATGCGGCCCTGGAGATGTTAGCGCTCCCTTTGGAAATGCTTTTGCCCATTTTGATTTGAGCCAGATGAACATTTGGATGTGGAGCCCAAGCTCCTAGAGTTAGCATCTGCTACTGTAATCATCCTTGTACATATTTATCCCTAGAAAAATATCTCAGCCATCTGATAGCTGAGTGAGGGACTGGCCTGCTCCTACTAGTGTACATATTCCTACATCAATTAGTCACTGCAAGTTGTTCTGTACTGGAGTTTTGCCGACGTTATTATTTGCATACAAGGCATATACACACCATATTACGCAGCGTTAAAATTTTGTGTCTGTTTTGATTCCTAGTAATCGAGATCCCAGATTTTTTTCTTCTCAGAGGCTGACACACAGTCATGTCAGTCCAATGGATTCATTTTTTTATTTCCAGTGGAGTCAGTTTGGTTTTTCTGCTGTTTTCCATGAATCCAAAACTAGTTAAAAAAAAAATTATATTAATAAATGGCATTATTTTAATCTGTAGGAGTGGGCAGATAAGATCTCTCATAAGTGTGTTGACATTGTTAGTGAGTTATAGTTTTAATGCTGGGTAAAATCTGAATAGCAAAATCGTGCAGTGAAATTATTCTGATGGGATAGTAGTACATTTTAGCAGTCTTCCATGACTTTCGCAGCTGGTCCACATACAAGAGGCACTCATATGTTATAAAGAATTATTTGTTTCACTGCAACTTTCAGAGGTTTCAGTTAGCACTGGGTATTAATATATCGTGCAGTCTATAGATATATAAGACACTGTCCCTTGTTTTGAAGGTTTTATAAAAGATTCAATGGGATCAATGAGACAGTAGAAAGCAAGTGGAACAAAAGTCCAAGGGGAAGGTTCATATGTATTCACAGATCCTAAAAATGGACAAAATGTGATACTCTAAACCACAGTATTCTTCACCAAATCACGACCAGGATTGTCATCTTTAGGAACATCTGTAGAGTCTAATATGACCCTAGAAAAACCATGCAAAGAAACACCCTTTGGCGAAGGAAACTGCCTTTTGCTGATAGTGCTCATGTTCCTTCTGTTCACCAGGCTTCACCGAGAATATGATCTTCCATACCCATATTTCTATAATCTCTTACCCTTTTGCTACTCTAGCAAAGATGCCTAGCTAGACACTCTTTTCCATCCTGTTTTTGCTCTTGTTGCTTAATAATGAATCCCCTAACAAGGACTCTTACTTCCTTTTCTCCCTGCCTTGCGATAAACTATCACAGCTCTGATTCCAAAGACAAATGAAACTCACGGAGAGGGAAGTACTTATTAGATGCTGGTTTGTCTTGTTTTATCTAGATTCCCTAATTTTTGAATTCCATGGACAAGTTCACCCCTGGTGCATCCCTGCAACAGTCAGTTAGTGAGTTAGCAATACTCTGCTATGAATCACTTGCATCCCTAGTGCCTTACGCTTTGGGCCTCAATGGATGTGCTGTATTAGTGATAAAGAGCTCTTGCGTGCTTGAATTAGATTTCTCACTCACCCAATTGAACAAGGTCCCTAAATCTAGATAGATTAAGCTTCTTTGATTGCTTAGATAATTTGATTTGGATTTTCCTTGCGCTGCTTGAACTGGTGGAATCAGAGCTAAATCACGGTCCTACTTTGCTTGACTTTTTCCTTGCACAGCTAATCTTCCCCTTCAAAGATTTCCACGCTTTCCAAATCCTCACTTTGAAGAATCCTGAAGCAACTCCTTGCAAACCTGTCTCGTTCTGTGATCACCAACAGGCTGCTTGTTTATATATTTCTTTATTTCACAAATTCTCTCCTGGGAGCTGATGGGCAGGATGGCTGCTTCTTCCTTCACCTCTGTTGAAGTCGCCTCATTACAGCCAGAGGAACCTCGTTTAAATCTGAGCTCTGGCCATGCAGTCCCTACACTGCCACATAAAGCACACTTGCTCTTTGCTTGTGGCAAAGTTGCCTACCGCTCAGGCTTGGTTTAGTTATACCATAACTCAGGCTGTCACTAAGAGGGGTGAGTAGAGGGGAAAGGCT